>NC_092753.1:52631710-52937621 GCF_047496795.1 Chiloscyllium punctatum
AGATTCAAATTGACAAGCTAAATTGATTATCTTAAAGTGGCTGTCAGTGTAATTATTAGCACACTCTGTATTGTTCAGCAAGTGTTGAACATAAAACAACATGCCTCAATTATGTGGGGGACAAAATTTGGAGAGATGGCAGCATCCCATGAGTGACAAATAATACATTTGTAACCACAGTATAAGCAGCATGAAATAGCTTCCGTGAAACAACGTAAATGTCAGTGCTAGTGTGTACATAAGCCATAAATACCAGTTGATCAAACAATATGTTCTTTAACTGAAAACAACAAATACTGGAGATCACAGTGGATCAGGCAGCATCCATGTTTCGAGTCTAGATGACCCTTCATAAGAGCTGAAGTGAAGGTGGAGGGAGCAGCATTTATGCAATAATGGGAGTGTGGGATGGTGGGATGGTGGGGTGATGGGTGCTGGTGGAGAAAAGATGTTGATAGTTCAGATTAAGTGATCAGACTGTGAAAATGGCAGAACAATGGTGTGTCTAACTGCCAGACTAGAAAGAGCAGACAGTCCCATTGGGGTGTGAAGAGGGGAGAGAGAACTTGGTGACGGAGAATGTAACATGCAAAGCTAAAAGATAGAGAACGAATGAGAGTTGGTTCACAATTTGAAGGTGTTGAAGTCAATACTGTATTAATTCCAGAAGGTTGTAAAATGCCTAGTCTGAACAGGACATGTTGTCCCTCCAATTTGAGCTGTGTATCATTAGAGCATTGCAGCATTCTGAGGGCAGACAAGTGGGAATACAAGCAGGATGCTGTGTTAAAGTGACAGGCAATGGGAAGGTCGGGGTCATGCTCGTGTGCTAACTGGAGATGTTCTGCAAGACAGTCACACAGTCTGCAGTTGGTTTTTCCAATGTAGAGTCTGCCACACTGGGTGCAGTGAATACGATATACAAGATTGGAGGAGGTATAGATGAGCAGGGAGGAGTTGAAGGAGCAGGATTTGCAACATCTGCAGTTACATGGGAAGGGGCTGCTGGGGGCGTTAGTGGTCATAGAATGGACTAGAATTGCCCAGAGGAACAATCCCTGTGAAATGCAGTAGGGGGAGTGACGGGAAGATGTGTTTGGTTGTGGCATCCTTCTGGAGTTGTCTGAAATGACACAGTAGGATCCTTTCAATACGAAGACTGGTAGGATGGAAAGTGAGGACGAGGGGGAGCCGATCACACTGTTAGGAGTCATGAGAAGGGGCAAGGGAGGAAGCACAGGTGATAGGTTGGATGTGGTTGACGGTCTTGTCAACCACAGTGGGCAGGAAACCAGTTATGGAAGAAGGAAGCCATGTCAGCAGCACTGTTTTGGAAGATGACGTTTATTAGGTAAAGTACAGGTAATGTTCAATCAGTTCAAACTCAAAGTCCAAAACAAAACATTTACTGCTAAATGTGATTCTGCAATTGACAAGCATTTGCTGAACAATCCTGATTGCTAATAACTAAACAACCAACCAAGTTAAGATAATCAATCTGACAATTTGGCTAATTTATGCTCGTAGAAGGAACACGCATTCATATGCATGGGTCTGTTTCCTGCAAATAAGGATTATGTTCAAGCCTCTTTTTTTTTCTCTAAAATTACTAGGGAGTTTGGGGAATCTAGACTTTCTTGATGCTTCCTCTGTGGCAGCACCTTGGCCAATCAGCCCACTTACCAACCAGTTAACTTCTCACTAAGTATAAATTGTTGAGTTTTGCAAATTTCTAACAACTATGTTTGTCCTACTGAATCAAAGACAAAAAGCTTCAGCAACTTTTCTTTCCTTTGGAAAAATTCAAGTTCTAATCTACTAAACTTCCCTCTCCAAATTTATGATCATTAGTCAATATTGTCAAAGTGCGCTGCATCTGTTTTTAACTTTGTATATATTCGTTTTTTTTGCAGGAATAAGTTTAGCCTGGGGAAAAGATTGGAATTATGAATCCGCACTTGATTTTTAAAAAAAATTCATCAATGGGATGTGAACGCCATTAGTTGGACCAGCATTTATTGCCGATCCCGATTACTCTGAATAATTTGTTTGTGAGTTGTCTTTTTGAACTGCTACAATCTTTAGGAAACCCATCGTCCTGTTTGGAAGTGTGTTCCAGGGTTTTATTCCAGCAACTGTAAATGAACAATAACATAGTTCCAGGTCAGAAACAGTAATCATTGGAAGAACTCAGCAGGTTTGGCAGTATCTGTGTCCAATAACTTCTTCAGAATTTGAAACATTAACTCTGCTTTCTTTCCACAGATGCTGCCAGAGCCACTTTCTCCAGCAATTTGTTTTTTTTTCAGATCTTCAGTTCTTCCTTCTCTTTTCTTTGTTTTATTTTAGTTCCAGGTCAGGATGATACATAGCTTGGAGGGGAACTTGTAGCTGGTATACTCATGCACTTGCTGACTTGTTATTGTGTTAGTAAAGGTTCCATGTTTGGAAGGTGCTGTTACAGGAGGTGGTCTTGGTGAGTCAATGCAGATGGTACACACTGCTATCATGATGCACATTGGGGAAATGAGGGAACATCCAAAAAACAGTCAAGTTTCTTGAGTGTTGTTGGAGCTGTATTTATCCAGGAAATTGAAGAATATTTGTTCCCCACTTGTGCCTGGTAGATAGCAGATTGACACTGGGTCATGATACCCATTTCACAATGGGGTATTTAGCAAAAGGCAATGCCGCTGAATATCAAGGTGAGATGGTTAGGTCTTCTCTTGTTGCAGTTGTTACTTGATACTTATCAACCCAAGCCTGAATATTGTCCAGGTTTGTTGCATGTGAACATGGACTGCTTTGGTATCTGAGGAATTGTGAATGGTGCTGAACATTATGCAAATCAACAGCAAACATCCTCTCTTCTGCTTTTATGATGGATGGAAGGTCATCAAAGAAGCAGCTCAACCTACAGTGAACTTCCTCCCCCTTCACCCCATCCCTCCTGATTCTTATTGAAAATCAATTATTTTGCTAGGGCTCCTTGATTCTGTACTCATTCAAATGCAGTCTTGATGTCAAAGACAGTGACTCTCACTTTACTTCTGCTGTTTAGCTCTTTTGTCTATGTTTGGACCAATGCTGTAATGAGGTCAGGAGCTTAGTTTTCCAAGCAGAACCTAAACTGAGCATCAGTGAATTGATTATTGTTTTGCAAGTGCTGCTTGACAGCGCTGTCAAAAGACATCTTCCATCACTTCACTGATAATTTAGATCAGACAGATAAATTCAACCTGACCAATTTATCCTGATTGGTGTATGTGCAGGATATACCTCAGCAATTTTCCCATATTGTTAGATAGATGCCTAGTTGTAGCTGTACTAGAACAGCTTGGCTAGGGACATGGCTAGTTCATAAGGACAAGTCATCAGTACTATCGCTAGAAATTCTGTCAAGACTCATATCCTCAGCAGTATCCATTGTCTTTAGTGGTTGAAGACTGGCATCTGTGATACTCTAAACCTTAGGAAGAGGCAGAGATGGTGTATCCACTTGGCGTTTACAGCTGAACATGGACGCAAATACTTTGACCTTATCATTTGCTGGGCTCCTCCATCAGTGACCATGGGGAGGTTTGTGAAGCTTCCTGCTCCAATGAGTTGCTTAATTGATGTAGCAATACCAGATCTGTTGGTTGCAGGTTCACTTAGAATGTCCACTGTGTGGTGCAAAAGTAGTTCTGTGCTGCAGCTTCACCAAGTTGAGGTATTTTTAGATATGCCCTTTTCTGTTCCTCTCCTGTCCTCCTGCATTCTCCACTGACCCAGGCTTCATCCACTGACTGGATGGTAATGGTAGGATGTGGGATATATTGGGTCATGATGCTACAAATTGGAGCTGAAAACAATTCGAGAGTGTGGTGCTGGAAAAGCAAAGCAGGTCAGGCAGTAACCAAGGAACAGGAGAATCGATGTTTTGGGCAAAAGCAAAAAAATTCTGCAACTGGTGGCCCACAGCCCATGGATACCCATTTTTGAGTTGGTTTTGATGTGTTCAAAGTCTGTTCCCATTTATCATGGTGGTAGTGCCAAACCACACAATGGAGGTGCCATCCAAATGGAGATGAGACTTTATTCCCACAATGACTGTGTGATGGTTATTTCAACCAATACTGTCCTGGACATAACTCAGTTAGCTCTGTAAGTAGTGGTGCTACTGTGCCAATCTAGGTCATGGACATTAAAGTTTCCCATCCAAAGCACATTTTATGCCCTTGCCAGTCAGGTTCTTCTTCCAATTGATATTCAATATGGAGGAGTATTAATTCATCAGTTGAGTGATGCAGTAGGTGGTGATCAGCAAGTTGCCCATGTTTGATCTGATGCCATGATTTTTCATGGAATCAAGCGCCAATGTTGAATACTCCCAGGCCAACTTCTTTCTGACTATAGATCACTGTGCCGTGACCTGTAATGGGGCCTGCCCTGCCCTGAAGATAGAACATACCCAGGGATGACGATGGTAGTGTTTGAGACAGTCATACCTTACAAATAATGTTAGGCTGTTGCTTGACAAGTAAGGGACAGCTCTCTTAATGTTGGCATATGTTGGTCAGGAGAACTTTGCAGGGTCAAGTTGTGTTTACCATTGCTTCTGAGATCGAGGTCAATGCTAGGTGGTCTGCCCAGTTTTATTTTTTCATGGACATTTGAGCAGTTTGATAAAAATGTGCACCTTACTAGGCCATTTCAGAGGCCAGCTAAGAGTCCATCACATTGCTTTTGGTTCTGGCGTCCCACATATCCTCACCAGGTAAGGATGGCAAAATGTCCTTCCATTAAAGAACAACAGTGAAACAGATGGTTTTGTGAAAATCAACAGTCACCATTGGACTAGGTTTTGTTTGCAAATTTCATGGATTTCAAAATGCAACATCTACCATGCTAGGATTTGAATCTATGCCCCAAAACATTAGCCTTTGCTGTAGATTACGAGTCCAATGACTTTAGCATTAAGTCACCACCTAGCCCCAAACTTTATAAAGCTGTTCCTCATCATATAACAAAAGCTCCGAACATGCATCTCAATGGGTCAATTAAGGCGTATTGTTGTGCATTGTAGCATATTCACACCTCTGGGCCAGAGGTTCTGGGTTCAAGTCCCATGCTAGGGCTTGTTAGCCATGAAAGATGTAATTGGAACATAATCTATCTGACTATCAGCCTGTAAATCTTTCCAATATGGCAGACAGTAACCAGAAGAGTTTCCTAGTCAGCCAAATTGCAGAAGGCAATGTTAAACCACTGCAGTGCATTGTCCATAAACATGGAAGTTCATGGCCCAACCCTTGGAAATACGGATCAGGAGTAAAGACAGACAGTTGTGGTGTTAAGATAGAGAAGATAGGAAGGAAGGTCACTGGTTCAGTCATTAGAATGCACTGGTTGTTAACAGAGCATTAGATTAGATTAGATCCCCTACAGTGTGGAAACAGGTCCTTTGGCCTAACTAGTCCACACTGACCCTCCAAAGAGTAACCCACCTAGACCTATTCCCCCTAACTAATGCACCTAATTCTACAAGCAATTTAGCATGTGGGAGGAAACTGGAGCACCCAGAAGGAAACCTATGCAGACATGGGGAGATGTGCAAACTCCACTCAGACAGTCGCTCAAGGCTGAAATCGAACCCAGGTCCCTGGCGCTGTGAGGCAGCAGTGCTAGCCACTGTGCCACCGTGCAGCCCCATTAGAAAAATGTAACATTAGTTCATGTCATACTGAATCCCAAACACTTGCAGGAAATGCTGGAAAAACTCAGCCATTCTGGCAGCATCTGTAGAGAGAAACCAAAGTTTCTGTTTTGGGTCCAATGACCCTCATTCTGAACTGATTGTAGCTAAAAAAAAAAGGTAGTACATATGCTGAAGACATACGGTGGAGAGATAAAAGAGGTAACATTGCATGGAGATGGCCGCAGAGAGAGAGGGTAAGACAATGACAGTTGAGCAGACGAAAAGATGGATAATGAGGAGCTGGGGAGAAAGAAAAGCTGTTAGTCAGGAGCATTAGTGGATGGGGACCTGCAGCCCTTAGGATTTAATATCAGGTTCAATAATTTTAGAGTCTAAGCCCCTCCTTTCCATGTGCTTTACACACTACCATGCTGCTGGCCCTGTCACCACATGGGTTCCTTTCATTAGTGGGTGGAAATGGGTTGGCAGTAAAGGTTCTGAGTAACAGCTTTTCTTTCTCCATGGCTCACCAGTATCCATCCCTTTGTCTGCCCAACTGCCATTCTCTCTCTATGGGCTCCATCTCCACCTAAATATTTACTCCTTTACCCCATACCCCCACCCCCACCCCTACCCCTTGCTACCAATCCCTCATCCCTTCAGCATCCTTCCGCTAGCTACAATCAATTCTGAAGAAAGGTCACGACTGGAAACTCTGCTTTCTCTCTACAGATGCTGCCAAACCTGCTGAGTTTCTCCAGCAATTTCAGCTTTTGTTTCAGATTTCTAGCATCCACGTTTTAGGTTTTTGCTCCCATTTTCCCCCGACCCACTACAGGAAGAATAAACAGCTTCTGCTAGGCATTTTCCTTATATTCTGCCCAGATCAGAATACACATTTTCAAAAACTTGCGAATTGAAATCAATTACTGTGCAGCAAATCTATCTATACACCAGTGACTGGGGCCAGATTCGTGTTCTTGATCTCAACTATTATTGATCATAGCCTTGATTCTAAAAGAGGGGAGTCCACACAAATGACTGTCACTATTTATTTCTGGAAATTGTGATCTTGACTTATATAAAAGATAAGAAAATGTTTTTGAGAGATTGTACAAGTACACCGTACTAAAACAAATATCATGTTAGCAGATTTGAAATGTTTACACCAATTCTGCGATATGTTTGGTGTCAGTGGGTCCTGGTCTTTCTCTGGAATGTGCAGTGCTGCTCCGTTGCACCGACATATCCAAGCCATGCAACACTGCGACACTGCTCAGAGAGAGAGAAGGAAATCGTGTGGAGTTCCCACAATGAAGTTGTAAGTCGCCTGCATTACAATGAGTACACAACATCAATAAAAGAGGCCATCATTTCGTTTTGCAAGAAAGGAGAAGTAACTATCAGGCAGTTGTCTTATGTTGAAGGCTGGGTTTTTTTTGTCTCTGTACGGTATGTGCATACAATCAACGGTCAAAAAGCAAATCTTGCTCAGCGATCTGAACAGCCTGTGATTCCCTCCGCCTGCGTGTGGCTCTGCCTCTCAGCTTCCCTATACCACACACGCACGGTCTGTGTAAGGTAGCAGCACCTCTCAGTGTGATCTGCCTCGGGCATATTTCACACTTAGGGTACTGTCTGACAGCACACAAATGCTGTAGGCTCTCTCACAAGTGACAGCAACATGCAATTTTAAAATGTCTTCACAATACAGCCACCGTGTGCTCGCAGCGGATCAGGCTGCGCTTTGAACAAAATCTAGTTAACTGCTCCGCTTTTTCCCGAACTCCAACACCTCGCCTCACAGCACTTGTTCCTGTCTGTGTGTTCTTTTTTTTGACAAAATGTGATACCGTTCCTTACGCACACAATGGAGCTGAAATTTATGCAGCTCAATCTCAAAATATTTCAATTTAATAGTTTAACTTTAACCAATTGTATCGACCATTCCCGGGAATTTGTTTTCCAAATCTAAAACCCATATTAAGAGCGTTGATCCTCTGGGAGATAGATATACTGTATTGAAATACCACTCCAGCCGGCCTACCCCAGTCCACACCCACACGGTTTAATTTGGAAAAACATTCTCAGTTATGTGCAAGCGCTTGAACTGAAGGCAGCTTCCAAATGCCTCCGTTTAATGATCTGGAATGAGACGGGATTGTAGAACTGCCTATTTATTATTGGGAATTACAATTTGGCATCCATGGACCCTCAGGGGCTCGGTGATCGAGGACTTCTTCCAGCTTCCAACCATCAATAATGTCGACATCACACTCGACACGGTGTGCACACGTTTGAATCCAGCAAATTATGTTGCAATAAAACGATATCGCGTTGCATAGGTTACCGTATTTTAAATTATTTAATAGTCACGAACATAACTCAGTGGAATCAGCCCTCCTGTTTCCACCAGTAGCTAGAATTTCCGCCTCTTAAAAGTAATGAAAACGCCGGACAATTTATTATCTGATTCATATCCACCAAAACCACTTTCCGGGTTGTATCCCGTGCGCATGATTTCGCCTACAGGACTTGCTAGTTTGGCTTCCTTCAGAGTCTGGATACCCATTCACGCTGGCCAAAGACAGGAGTTCAGTTAGGCCCCTAGATTCCTGTAATCAGTGCGGCATTCAGTACACACAGAACCGCTTAGCTGCAAACAGTTAAAGATCTTTCCAGCTGGCAGGCGCTGATCGCGTGACACATGAGAATGAAAGAGACTTCCTCAAAAAAAAACGTTTCCTTTAGCTTATAAAATGCTTTGGTTGCACCAGTATATCAGCGCTGTAGGGACTCGAGAGAAGCTTTATAGTAAGTTTACAGTTTCAAGTTTGAAATGTTTAAAAGACAATCAGTGGATGCCCCAAGCACAAAGACAAACCTTATAACTCAGTCAGCCACATGAAAGCCTATTCCTGGTTCACACATTCACACTGCACATATTATTACTCCCACACGTTCCTACAACTTACACACACCAACAATGGCTTACCTTCACGCATCAGCTCTCACTCTGACTCAAACACATTACACACAACGTTCCCGTCCCCCGCCCCCGCCCCTCTCGACACGACCCCACCAACTCGCTTCGATTCATTTTCTCTCTCGACTTCTCTCTTAGTTAATGACCAACTCCCTTTCCACGGGCTTTTACAACCCAGAGCACTCTCACAAATAATCAGCCAGGAACTGACTGTCAGCAGGGTAACAATACTATGGCCTAAATCTGATCTCTTCTCATTCACCTTGCGCACAGAACGCTTTAATCAACAATTCATTTTTAGAGCGCCTTCAAACGTTGATAAACGGCACGGAGACGCTCAGGGGGGCTCTCATTGCCGAGCCCAATTAAAGAGACGTCAGACAGACCATACAAGCTTGGTCCAATCGGTTGGTTTTAATGACTTAAAGCAGAAGTAGGAAGGCTCTAAGAAAAATCCAGCGCTTAAGGCCTAGATTGTCAAACACACGACTAGCAACGACAAGAAAGTGGGGCTGCACGATAGACCAGAAGTGGATAAAGATAACATTCTCCGATAATTGTCAAGTGAACGATTTGAGCGTGAATATGTATTAAGAGGACACTGGAGTCATAAATGGGAATGGGACAGTTACAAAAAGGCATAAGGAAATTTTGAATCGGTTTATGTTTATGGAGCTGCAAGATTAAAAGGTGGTCCGGGGAATACTGCAATATTTAAATCTATAGGTAACTATGCACGGTTAAGATTACAAAGAAAGGGTAGTGAGGGGTGATAGATGATCTATTTTTAAGTAATTAGGTGGAATGGCTAAGAAGGAAGATGTTAGGCCTGGTTTAGTGAGATCGTGGCCAGAGAAGAAGGAATTGTTGGCTCGGTTACAGAGATTGAGACAGCTGTCCAAAGACAATGGCTTCAATCTAAATGACACAATCATTGGACAGTTGGAGAGAGAGAGAGAAACAATAGGCAATAGTTGCAGGAGTAGGCCATTCTGCCCTTTGAGCCTGCACCACCATTCAATATGATCATGGCTGATCATCCTTAATCAGTATCCTGTTCCTGCCTTATCTCCATAACCCTTGATTCCACTATCCTTGAGAGCTCTATCCAACTCTTTCTTAAATGAATCCAGAGACTGGGCCTCCACTGCCCTCTGGGGCAGAGCATTCCACACAGCCACCACTCTCTGGGTGAAGTAGTTTCTCCTCATCTCTGTCCTAAATGGTCTACCCAGTATTTTTAAGCTGTGTCCTCTGGTTCGGCACTCACCCATCAGCAGAAACATGTTTCCTGCCTCCAGAATGTCCAATCCTTTAATAATCTTGTATGTCTCAATCAGATCCCCTCTCAGTCTTCTAAACTCAAGGGTATACAATGAGGTAAAAACAATGACTGCAGATGCTGGAAACCAGATTCTGGATTAGTGGTGCTGGAAGAGCACAGCAGTTCAATGTTTCGAGCAAAAGCCCTTCATCAGGAACGTCGATTTCGAAGCTCCTTGGATGCTGCCTGAACTGCTGTGCTCTTCCAGCACCACTAATCCAGAATCAAGGGTATACAAGTCCAGTCGCTCCAGTCTTTCAGCATAAGGTACTCCCGCTATTCCAGGAAATAACCTCGTGAACCTACGCTGCACTCCCTCAATAGCCAGAATGTCTTTCCTCAAATTTGGAGACCAGAACTGCACACAATACTCCAGGTGTGGTCTCACCAGGGCCCTGTACAGCTGCAGAAGAACCTCTTTGCTTCTATACTCAATCCCTCTTGTTATGAAGGCCAGCATGCTATTAGCCTTCTTCACGACCTGCTGTACCTGCATGCTTACCTTCATTGACTGGTGTACAAGAATACCCAGATCTCTTTGTACTGCCCCTTTACCTAAATTGATTCCATTTAAGTAGTAATCTGCCTTCCTGTTCTTGCCACCAAAGTGGATAACCATATATTTATCCACATTAAATTGCATCTGCCATGGAATTGACCACTCACCTAACCTGTCCAGTTCACCCTGTAATCTCCTAACATCCTCCTCACATTTCACCCTGCCACCCAGCTTTGTATCATCAGCAAATTTGCTAATGTTATTACTAATACCATCTTCTATATCATTAATATATATTGTAAAAAGCTGCGGTCCCAGCACTGATCCCTGCGGTACCCCACTGGTCACTGCCTGCCATTCCGAAATGGAGCCGTGTATCACTACTCTATGTTTCCTGCCAGCCAACCAACTTTCAATCCAAGTTAGTACTTTGCCCCCAATACCATGCACCCTAATTTTGCTCACTAACCTCCTATGTGGGACTTTATCAAAAGCTTTCTGAAAGTCCAGGTACACTACATCTACTGGATCTCCCTTGTCCATCTTCAACATTACATCCTCAAAAAATTCCAGAAGATTAGTCAAGCATGATTTCCCATTCATAAAGCCATGCTGACTCTGACCTATCCTGTTACTACTATCCAGATGTGTCGTTAATTTCATCATTTATAACAGACTCCAGCATCTTTCTCACCACTGAGGTCAGACTAACTGGTCTATAATTTCCTGCTTTCTCTCTCCCACCTTTCTTAAAGAGTGGTACAATGTTAGCCAACCTCCAATCCGCAGGAACTGATCCCGAATCTATCAAACTCTGGAAAATAATCACCAACGCATCCACGATTTCTTGAGCCACCTCCTTCAGTACCCTGGGATGTAGACCATCAGGCCCTGGGGACTTATCAACCTTCAGACCTAACAGTTTCTCCAACACCAATTCCTGGCAAATATAAATTCCCTTCAGTTCAGGTCCTTCAGCTATGTTACCTCAGGGATATTGCTCATGTCTTCCCCAGTGAATACAGATCTGAAGTACCAATTCAATTCTTCTGCCATTTCTTTGTTCCCCGTAATATATTCCCCTGTTTCTGTCTTCAAGGGCCCAATTTTAGTCTTAACCATTTTTTTGCCTTTCACATACCTAAAAAAGTTATTACTATCCTCCTTTATATTTTTGGCCAGTTTACCTTTGTACCTCATTTTTTCTGTGTATTTCCTTCTTAGTAATCCTCTGTTGATCTTTAAAGGCTTCCCAGTCCTCCATTTTCCCACTCATCTTTGCTATGTTATACTTTTTCTCTTTTAACTTTTATGTTTCTTAACTTCCCTTGTCAGCCACAGCCGCCCATGCCTCCTCCTAGGATCTTTCTTACTTTTTGGAATTAACTGATCCTGCACCTTCTGCATTATACACAGAAAGAGAGAGATATAGTGGTAGTGAAGAGGAGCAAGGCATTAACAACATATGTGAATCTGACTTTATATTTTCATAGGGTGTCACCAAGGGGCAGCATCTAGATTGAAATTAGGCAAGTAGTAAGGAGGGCTTCAGAGATAAGAGACAATAATGCATTACAAGCGATTTCATGGCTACACTGGTTAGACAAGAACAGAATCAAGCAAACGCAGCTCTACTCAGCAACGAGAGAGAGGAGACCAGTTGGATACAATGGTGCGGTGAGCGCTGTCAAAAATTACAGACAAGAACAAGAACAATAAAATCCCTATAGTGTCAGCCCACCAAGTGCACATCGACCCTTCAAACAACATCCAGACCTACCCCTCGACTTGTATCCCTACATTTCTCATGGCTAATCCACCTAGTCTGCACATCCCTGGACACTATGGGCAATTTAGCCTGGCCAATCCACCTAATCTGCACATTTTTGGAAGTGCGAGGAAACAGGAGTACACAAATGAAACTCACGCAGACACTGGGAGAATGTGCAAACTCCATTGAGACAGCCGCCCGAGGGTGAAATTGAACCCGGGTTCTTGGCAGCAGTGCTAACCACTGAGCCACTGTGCCGCACCCTACTGTTTCCTCACTAACAACCACTTTTAGAATAGCTTTGTTTGACAGACAAAATCAGTTCCAAGTTCGCTTGATTCATAAGCTCTCGCCAATTTACATTTTTCATGCATGCCAATCTATTTAAATAACGTGCTTTTGTTTTTTTTCCCCACACATAGCACTTTATAAGTATCTTTATTGCCCTCAGGCTTATCATTTAAATTGCCCTTTAAAATTTTCTCATCTGCACGTCAACTGTTAAAGAGATAATTTTATGTCCTTTCTACCCCAATATCTTGCTCTGTTCACCTATATCAATAATGTATTACTATTAAAAAGTTAAATCGCCCATGTTTTCTCAAAATATGCTGCCAGACTTGCTGAGTGTCTTTAGCTTTTTTCTGTTCCTACACCATCACAACAGTTGCTACAACTTGATTGCAGAACTGTACTGGGACTCTCCAGTAAACATAGGCAGACACCTGTCTGGAGGTTTTTTTTTAAACCAACAATGAAGCCAAATGGGTGTCAAAATCGGTTAAGGTTCTAACAGTTTGGTGGAGAGAAAAATCTTTTGCAAACTTGTCATGTTACTTTAGCGTCGTTCTCCCAATTTTATAAAGATCTGAAGTCAATACAATTCCATGCATCAAGTATATTGGCATGCACATGTTTTGCAATACATGCATATTTCATCACACACATCAAGTGATACTTAAAACATCAACTTCATCCGATGTGTAGATGCTTCACAGGGTAATATATACCTAAATCACAATTATTTATTCAGAACAGGATAGATTTTGTGTGATGCCAAGTGCACGCAAGCATGCACACACACACACACACACACACACTATACATAGGTAGCATCCATGTACAATTTCCAAATACAATATTTAAATGCTACGAAGTATATCTAAACATCAAGCACTTCACACTTTTGTTTTGGTTGAGTTCCAAGACAGTCACCTTTTTATAAAAATGGGAGTAGCAGTATCTATGTTTCATAGGCACACCATTCATAAATGTTTACTACAACTGACAGTGGACTAAATAACTGGCAGTAGTCAGGACGTAGCGTCCAAGACCCTGCAGGAAAAGGAGGGTTGATCCTGTCACATGATTCTATGTGCAGTCACTCAAAGTTGCCACAATATTTCAACAAGCACCAAGACATAGTTTGGCTGTTGGTGAGAAAGACACTACGCGTCAGATGGTTCAAGAATGCGCAGACTAACTACGTCACTGCATGTTCCCCTTAAAGTGGATGCCGGGGGGTTGTGGTAGTGGTAAAAGGCTATCATATCTCCTTCTTCAATGTGCTTTGAAAAGAAGGTCTGGAGGGTGGTGCAGTGGTTTTTCTCAAAGTTCATTCTGTGTAGCTCCGCGATGTAGGACTCCACGCTCTACCATCTGTTTCTTTCCTTGGGATGCACACTGAGACGAACATCAACAGTGCAGAGGATATCATCAACTCAGTGAAAGATGCTCTTTGGTCGACCAGAAACTTGGTTTCCAGTGTAACAAGCTGTCCTCGACTAAATATTGCAGACTGGCACATTCCAATGTCCAGGACTACATACTGAGCAATGCACCAAAACTAGGTGCAATTGGGAAAGAACCTGGTCTAATGTCTTTCTGTCAAAGTAAGGACTCCGTTCAGTCATCAGATCTTCGTTGCCTCAGAATGAATGTAAATAGTATCCTATATTAGTAGAAAATGCCACTGTTTGCAACTGCAGGGGAGCTCTGAGGAATGTCAAATTCCAGAGTGTTTGTTTTATTTCCTCTGAAGACAGTACAGAACTGTTTTAATACTTTGTTATGTACATAAATATTTTTCATGAGTAAAGTATATTTCTGCAATAAAAACAGTTAAGCATATCTTCTATCTACCTGTTCTCTGTCACAGAGTTGTTAGATGAGAGCCAGTGGGAGAGTCTAGACAAACCTCTAACTGTAATGAGCTGACTAAGGCTGTCAAATTGTTCCAGACCAGTAAACTCCAGGAAGCATTAGCTTCTTGGCCTGAGTTGTATATGGGTGGGATTAGATAAAACCAGTTTTGTTGGAGGTGTGCAAGAGTATGTAACTGGCTGACAGCCATGTCGGAATCCATGATGAATGGCAACACATTTTCCTCACCTACAGACAGAAGGGGGGAAAAAAAAAGAGAAACTGGCAGCTCATTTCACAGACATGATGGACCGAAGGGCCTATACCTATGCTGTACTGTTCTACGTTCAATGACAACATTCTGTCCAAGGTCATTGTCAAGTGGGCCAAGCCTGTTCCACAGTTGGTGATTTACCCCTATCAGTCCTGCATAATACATGCCAAGATCTCCAATAACCTTGCATGACTCAGATGTGATTTCCAAAATGGGGTTTTGGCTGGGAATCTGCAGTCGGGCAGTGAGAAGGGCTCCCATGGTCATGTTGCTCATGCAAATCTCAGAGTTGAAGTACCACTCACACTGGCCTTCAAGTGACTGTTGTGGGGAAGAGGCTGTCGCACACCTTCTGTTGAATGTGCTTTTGCAAAGATCTGGAAGGAAGATGAAGAGATTGCATGCTTGCTTTTGAATGTTAAAAAAATCACACTTATTGGAACTATACTGCAAGAGCTCAGCAAGCACCAGGCTTAGTGGAGAAAAGTTGAATAATATTGCATTTTCTGTCCAACTTGAAACACTTTGGAATTTGTTTTGAGATATTTTGTGAAAATGATATAGTTTGGAGGAAAAAATCATATGGAGAAAAAAAATCATATGGACGACAAATCAAATAAGCATGTGACTTCGAGAGGTCCACAAATGATCAAGTTGCAGTAACACGACACCTAAATGGCCTTTATTAGGTGTTGCACAGACAAACGAGATACTTCAAATAAAGTACTGAATGTACACGCCAACTCTCACAATGTCAGACTGTTGTATGCTAGCGTGAACCCATTCAAGCTACAGATGTCCACTGCAACTTTTTTGTAAAAATACAAGTATGGGAGATAATATAATCTTGGCTCGAAGTTTCAGTTTCTCGAGCGGTCGAACTGGAGTCCCCTTATAGCGTGAGATAAAAAAATCAGCACTGCCATCCAACCTCAGTCCTAAGACAGACATGCTTCCTGCTGATTATAGGCGCAAGCTGTCTTTTATGACCTGCAATAAATCTATAGAACACGCTTCATTAAAATACAGTAGAACATGCGGTTCCCATCAAGTCTGCTGCACTACGTACAGTAAATGGCCAATTGGTGCAGTGTATTCTGTACTGTTTTTAGCTCACTCTCACAAACACTGGGACGTGGTAGCCAGAATGTTCGAGGTTATTCGACTCCTCGGCCCATAACGCTCACCGTATAAAACCCATCGCCACAAAGCCGCTTTAAAAAGATGGAAGTAGATCGATAGATACTGAATAAACAACTCCGTTCCCTATCACAAATGTATACTCTTCACACAAGCTGAGTGTAGACCAGTTCAGGTACATTTAACCTATAGATAGCAACGGGTGGGTATGCCTTAATCTGATTGAAATACAATAATTAATTTACATTCATATAATCCATTCTAACAGACATCGCGCGGCGCTGGGTAATATGATCGTGCACGATCCAATGCAAACGAGGCAATGCAATAATATTGGTGTGTTTAACTAAGAATTAGTATTCTTCGAATTAAATTTAATCATCAAAAAGTATATATGAATAAAATAGTTCAGCAGGAACTAAAGCTTATCACACATTTGTTGGTGTTTTATCTGTTTTTAAAGAGATACAGTTCAAACCGATTTGAAGAAACATGCGTGTATTAGAGACTAACACGTTAGCACAGCAATTAAGAAAACAGGACAATTGAACAGAAAGAAAAAAGCCAAAAATAGATGGTAAATGAAGCATGTGTACTGTATATGGCGTTGTACTGAATACATTGATCTATGCCACAGCTTGATCACACTTTACACGCTATGCATGCCTTCCACATTAAGGAATTGCAATGCGAAGATGATGACGCGGTGGACTGATTGGCACTCTAACTTGAAAAATTGATTACATTTCATCAGCAAATTAACTTTCTCATGTTAGTCCGAAGTTCACAAAGTGAGAACCGCATCTTTCCATCAGAAAAATGCGACATTTAAGTGAGAGTCAGATAAATTGACATCTTACAGTGACTTTTCAATTTAAGCCTTCTTCACTTAGCTTTTTAAAACGAAACGTGCATGACTCAGGATTACACAGTGGTCTTCAATCTTTAAGATGTGCTCTCCACAATATCTGGGCGAAAACAAGTGCTCGTTATGCTGGTTTGGTATGTTCTCTGTGCTATAGCACAGTACAGCCGGGTCATGCCTCAAGGGAGCAACTGAAAGCACGTGAGACATGTTTAACTTTTACCGCATGACCCCCCACAGAACACAGCTGGTTACACTTCACCGCAGCAGGCATTCGTTCAAACTTCCCTCCCTTTTAGATGTTAAAAACCAACAATAACGCCGAACTCCCAAAATGGCTGCGCTTATTTTCACTGTCCGACTTGCAAGATAAGCACAGTCTTGCAGCATCTAAATAAACAGAAACACACTGTGAATCGTGGGATAACTCTACCACAGTCACCCCCACCAAACCTGCAATCAAATCCCTCCGTCTGATCTTTCAAATCGCGGTTCTATTAAACGTTCAGAGCAGATGTCGTGCGATCTTTCCAGGCTCAATAATTACCATGTAATTTGCTGAATGCTGGTAATACGTGTAAAGTACTCTGTGCTCTACCCTCCTTCCCATTCCACTAACAAAAGATTCAAATGGTATCTAAGGTCTAGTAAATTACAACGCAGTGTTTTTTTTAAAAAAAGGTACTATGCGTATCATTAGAACTTGCTCGGGGCTGACTTCTTTCCAAACTGGCAGATTGTGTTTGTAGAATTGCTTGCGCTAAGGGATAGTTTGGCAGCATACATATTAATAATGTTCTAGTCTTGGCTTCTCCTTCTAGAGACACAGTCATGGGGCTAGCAATAGGCCTTCTGAAAAAGTGGACGCGTCTTGACAGCTACCACAGCAGTCTTTGAGTGCTGCTTTTGTAACTGTCCTACTTTTTACATTCTCCTTGTGTTGGTGAGGCTTTACCAATGATTGTTTGAAGTTTTGCACTGTGGTAAATCTAATATTTCAATATCTGTGCCAAGTTGATTGATAACTGTTCATACAAATGAAATTGTGAAGGTGATTGAATACACACTTTTTACATTACACTGTGGAATACTTAAAACCAAATCAACATCAACATGCGTTTTCACAACATTGTTTCAATTTACTAGAATGGGAACATTGTACCAGAAAGGTATCAAAATACTCTGTATACAACTGTTTTATTTAGTAAATGCAAATCCCCAAAGCTAAGCAAAAGCTTCGTTTGCCGAATTTAAGGCGATTAGTCAGCCATTTAATCTGTAGCGGATTTCTCCTGGGTTAGTGCAGCATTGTTCATATCTCCACAAGTGCACAAAGGATTTTCATTGAGGCCCTAGTGGTGGAGAGAGGCAGTGCAAGGGCCTGGCTGGTCCCAAACCTGTTTAGCAAGGCTCACTCTCGCCTTAGTAGCTCAATAACTGCCAACTAGGGGTCTGATGTATTTTCCATTCCCTGTTCCAAATGATGTCTACTGTAGATTTTGCTCAGGAAGGTTGCACCATATGGGGTATAAAATGGGCAAATAAGATGAGTGAATTAAACAGAGTGGGAAATGATCTGCAATACAAAAGGTTTCACCCAGCTTGGGAGTTTGCATCAGCCAGTGGATGTGTAGGGCAGCAGTCATGATTTGGAGATGTCGGTGTTGGACTGGGGTGTACAAAGTTAAAAAAAATCACACAACACCAAGTTATAGTCCAACAGGTTTAACTGGAAGCACTAGCTTTCGGAGCACTGCTCCTTCACACAACCACCTGATGAAGGAGCAGCGCTCCGAAAGGTAGTTGGACTACCTGTTGGATTATAACCTGGTGTTGTGTGACTTTTAACTTACGGCAGCAGTGTTTGCAAGGATAGGAAACCAGGGAGGAATTTTGAGCATGCTGAATATGTTCTTGATGGTTATGGGTGGAATGTTGGTAAAGCCAATGGAAAAACTCCATGCTCTTCGAACAGTGGCCTACAATGCTCATCTGATAGTTCTGTAAATTTCATGTTATTTATGGTAAAGGATAAGAGTAGTCCTTGAGTGAAATTATTCAATGAGAGGAAGGCAAACTATGACAATATTAGGCAGGAACTAGGGAACGTAAATTGGGGTCAGCTCTTAGCAGATGTGGATTTAACCTCTATGTGGGCATCTTTTAAAGGCCAGTGATTAATGTTCAGGACCAGCATGTTCCCTTGAAAATGAAGGATAAGAATGGGAAGATTCAGGAATCTTGGGTGACGAGAGAAGTTGAGAGTTTAATCAGAAAGAAAAAGGAAGCTTACATAAGGTTCAAGAAACTGAATACAGAGCCCTCAAGGAATATAAAGAAAGCAGGAAAGAACTTAAAGATTCAAAGTTTGGTAGAAGATTTGTAGCTCGGGTGCTCGTTGTTGTGGTTCTGTTCGCCGAGCTGGGAATTTGTCTTGCAAATGTTTCGTCCCCTGTCTAGGTGACATCCTCAGTGCTTGGGAGCCTCCTGTGAAGCGCTTCTGTGCTGTTTTCTCCGGCCCGGAGAAAACAGCACAGAAGCGCTTCACAGGAGGCTCCCAAGCACTGAGGATGTCACCTAGACAGGGGACGAAATGTTTGCAAGACAAATTCCCAGCTCGGTGAACAGAACCACAACAAAGAACTTAAAGAATTAAGAGAGTTGAAAGGGGCCATAAAATTGGTAAACAGGATTAAGGAAAATCCCAAGGCTTTATATACAAATATATGAAGCAAGTGGGCAACTAGGGAAATGAATGAACAAAGGAGAAAACTTATGCATGGAGCCAGAGCATATAAGGGAGGCCCGTAGTGAATACATTGCTTCAGTATTCACAAAGGAGAAGGACATAGTGGATCATGGAATCGTACAGTCCCAACAGTGCAGATTGAGTCCATTCTGCCACTGAATCTGCAGTGACCCTCTGAAGACCATCTCACCCTATCTCTATAATCCCACATATACCATAGCTAACTCATCTAGCTTGCACAATATAAAGCAATTTAGAATAGTCAATCCACCCAACCTGCACATGTTTGTACTGTGGGAGGAAACCAGAGGACTCAGAGGAAACCCAAGCAGACACAGGGCAAACTCCAGACAGTTTCCCAAAGCTGAAATCAAATCTGGGTCCCTGGTTCTGTGAGACAGCAGAGCTTACTGCTGTGCTGAGATGGGCATGGTGATATCCTAGGGCATTGTGATATGAAAAAGAAGGTAGTGTTGGGAATTTTGAAAAACATTTGGGAGACAAGTCCTCAGGATCTGAAGGGATCTATCCTAGAGTACAGAGGGAGATGAGGAAGGAAATTGCTGGGTAATTGTACACAGTTTGTAGGTGAGGTCCTGGAGGATTGGAGAATAGCCAACATTGTTCCTTTGCTTAAGAACAGCAACAGGAATAATCCAGGAAATTACATACCAGTGAGCCTTACATCAGTGGTAAGGAAATAATAGGAGAAGATTTCTAAGGACAGAATTTCTTCATTTTGGAAAACCATGGATTTAACAACAGGCAGCATGACTGCCTGTCTCACAAACTCGATTGAGGAAGTGACAAAGATGATTATTGAGGGTAGGGGTGTGGATGTTGTCGACATGGACTTTAGTAAGGCCTTTCACAAGGTTGCTCCTGGCAGACTGATTCAGAAGGTGAAGACATAAGAGATCTGTGGTGAGCTGGGAAGAGCTACAGAATTGGACTGGTTATTGAAGACAGAGCGTAGTGGTGGAAGGATCATTTTCTGACTGGAGATCAGTGACCAGTGCTTTTCCACAGGGATCAGTGCTGGGACCCCTGTTGTATGTAATATATATACACATGATTTGGAACAGAAATGTAGGGTTGTTTGATTAGCAATTGCAGATGACACAAACATTAGAGGAGCTGCTGATAGGGAGGAAGATTGCCAGGGAAATAGCAGCATACTGATAGCCTGAAGACTTGGGTGGAGAAATGGCAGATGGAATTTAATGCAGAAAAATGTGAGGTGATGCAATTTGGAAGGTCTAATGCAGGAGGGAAGTAAATATCAGAATCCTCAGGAGCATTGACATATACAGGGACTTTGGCATACAGGTCTGCAATTCCCTGAAAGTGGCAACACAAGTGAGTAAGGTGATCAAGAAATATATGGCATGCTTGACTTCATATAAGCATAAAAATTGGCAAATCATATTGCAGCTATACAGTTAGACCATAATTGAAGTATTATGTACAATTCTAGTCACCACACTATCTTGAAGGATATGGAAGCTTTGGAGAGGGTACAGAAAAAAAGTTTACCAGGATTTCTTGTCTGAATAGAGTTTGGAAACCCTTGGTTTGTTCTCACATGAATGTCGAAGACTGAGTGTATGACCTGGTAGAGGTTTACAAAATTGAGAGGCATGGACAGAATGGATAGTAAAAGTCTTTTTCCCCAGTGCAGAAATGTCAATTTCTAGACAACATACCTTTAAGCAAAAGGGGGAAAACTTAAAGGAGATGTGAGAGACAAGCTTTTATTACAGAGGTTGGTGAGTGCCTGGAATGTACTATCAGATGAGGTAGTAAAAGCAGACACAATAACATTTCGTCGGCACCTTGACAGGTACAGAATTGGGCAGGCAACAGAGGAATATGGACTGCATAGAGGTAAAAGCTTTTTAGTTGGTAAAGGTATCCTGTGTCAGTGCAGGTTTGGTGGGTCAAAGGGCCTGTTCCTGTGCTGTACTGTTCTTTGGTCTTTGTTCTTATTGTTGTACTTCCACGCAGACAGGGCTCAGTCTAACGACATAACTGATGGAAGTCAGCAATGGAAGCAGCATACAAACACTATAATTAGGGTGCAGGGGGAAGGTCTTGTAACATGGTAGACCCAAGCTCAGAGGTAGTGACACTAAGTCCCACTTGGTCCAAAGGTATGTTGTAACATGCTAAGGCTAGAGGGCTCTCATGGTGCAGTAGTAGTGTATTTGGTCCAATCACCTGGATGAGAACAGCTTCAACAGCATTCCAGAAACTTGACACCATTCAGGATACAGCACTCCAATTCATTGGAGACACATCCACAAACATTCATTCCCTAACCCGTACCAGCAGTGCATAACCATCTACAAGATGCACTGCTGAAATTCACCATGTCTCCTTAGGCAGCATCTTCCAAACCCATGACCACTACCACCAGGGACAACAAAGGCAACGGAAACATGAATCTCTGAGACATCACTTGCAAGTTCCCTTTTTGACTTGGAAATATATCACCGTTCCTTCATTGTCAAAGATTTTACTCCTCCTGCAACAGTTCAATATGGCACCAGCACATTCTCAAGAGTAACTAGGGATGGGCAATAAATGATAGTCAAGTGATCCGATATTTACTTCCCAAAAATGAATATTTTCAAGAAGTACTGCAACAATGGGTCTGCATATGACTTCAGTTAGAATAGGTATCAATTCTGGGATAGAGCTTAAAACAGACCTTTAGATGAGAAAGACACAGTTGCAAATAGAGATAAGGTGGTTACAGATACAAACAGAATTATTAGGATTCCCCAATCTCCCAGGAAAGCATATTTTAACATGTTACTAATGATACAGCAATATGGAATATGGAATGTTATTTCATTTGTAAAACTGAATTTGTGTACATTTGCTAAATTTGTTCATGCCTGATTTTCTGCCTAGTAGCTTTTAATTGCAAAAAAAGCTCTGTTATCACAAGGTATTCATTTCTTTTAAATCACTCTATTGAAAATACCACCCCACAACAGAATTTCCAACTCTGGGCATGAGTATGCCAAACATGCAGCACAGTGCCTCACTGCTGCCTCACAGCACGAAGACCCAGGTTCGAGTTACTCTTGGATGACCGTCTGTGTAGAGTTTGTACATTTTCCCCATGTCTGCGTGGGGTTGCTGCTGGGTGCTCCTGTTTACCCCCACAGTGCAAAGGTGTGCAGGTTAGTAAAGCCAAAAAAAAAACTCGGGATTCTATAAATCAGAAACTAAAACAGAAATTGCTGGAAAATTTCAGCAGCTCTGGCAAGAAAGCAGAGTTATCATTTTGAGTAGAGTGACCCTTCCTCCGAAGTGCAGGTTAGGTTGATTGGTGAAACTGCCCCACTGTCTTGGGATGTGCAGGCCAGGTGGATTAGCTATGGGAAAGGCAGAGCTACAGGTGGGCTGGGTTTTGGGTGGAATATTATCCAAAGCGTCAATGCAGACTCAATGGGCCAAATAGCATCTTTCCACACTGTAAGGATTCTATGATATGCCTCTTGGCCTCTTTCACATTGGTGCATCAGGATTCTGGGTCTGGTTCCTGGAGTAAGGTAGCGTATGTATTGGCTCAGGCTTTTGTTGAACTTTGCATTTCTTCTTCATTTTGTTGAGAAGGTTGCCAGTGTTTTCCTTCATTTGTTTTTATATAGCTGGAGAAATTTAAATGGTTTGGTGCAAATTACTGAACAGTTGACACGCTTTGCGAGATTTTTGCACAAGCTGAATTTTAAATTAGGAATAAGAGTTCCTTGTTTGAAAGGAAACCAAACAATGGATGAGGATGGGAGATAAAAGGAATGATTCTTCGGGCACTAGGGCCTCTCTAGGTATGACTCCTGATTCAGGAAAACCTGAATAGAAGTGGGACTTAAGCTGGAAGCCCAAATATTTCTAAATCAATTTGATCAGACATATTATGACACATTTCTGGAGTAGGTGGGGTTCAAACTGAGGCCTCTGGCTCAGAAACAGGGACACCACTACTGCACCACAAGAGCTCTCAATAAATGTATTTTATATTGTTTATGTTTGCCTTCCCACCGTTAGTACTTTAGATACTTTCTAATCAACTTGTTCAGAAAAGTCATTGCCACCACTGGAATAGATGGGACTTGAACCCAAGCCTCCAAGCTCAGAGGTACCAATGCTGCCACTGCACCATAAGAGCCTTCAATTAATGGCCCCTTTTTGTGCTGTATGTAAACTGTCTCCACTTGCAAGGGAAGTACACCATGCAGCTATTGCAAAATTAAAATGGAGGCTAGTTAGCTACATGGCTCCAACAACTTGCCCACCACTGATGTCATGAACACCTTGAGATAAAAAGATTTCTATTGAAAGTCTGACAGTATCTCCAAGTTGGTATAAAGTCAAAATTGTTTCACGCTTACATTTCACACCACAAGCTGTAATGGTTCAGGAAGGTGGCTTATCACCAACATTCAAGAGCAGTTAGCGATGGACAATAAATTCTGGCCTAGCCAGAGATGTACACATCCCATGAATGAATAAAAAAAACATAACTTGTGAATTATGTTTGCTACCTGGGCCTTAAATGGATTCCGAAATGGTGAGCTGTTTGCTTTAAGAATCATTCATGCCATTTTATTCCAATGTCAGACCATCAGAAACAGAATGCTTTTACTAACAGTATTAGTACAAAATTGAACTGCTTCATGCTAACACTACAGTTATAATGTGAATCAGCCCTCCAAAGAAAAGGTGTATCTGAAAAGCACTAGGTAAGCAGTGACACAACTTGCTTTATAAGATTGAATCTCAGGCTTTCCTTTCTACTGAGAACTGTGTGCTTCTCTCAGCTGTTGGAACTGATTAGTCTCTAACAATATTATCCATTGCCCCAGCTATCACCTAATTTTTTTTCAACTAACAATAAACCTTTTTTTACTGAACATAATGTTTTACCTAAGGAAAATTTATGTGTATCAAAGGATTATTCAGGTTGGAGAAGGAAGTAAATGAGCATGGTATATCCCTGTGTGAGCAGGCAAGCATGCGTCAGTGTATGAGCGTGAGTTCATATGCACATAAGCATGAGTAAGTGCATGCCTGGTTGTGACAGTCAATGTGCCCAAGTGAGATTCACTTCATTCTGACATATATTTTTCTGGTATATAGTTTTCATGTCATGAGTGACTGTTATTTAACAAAGTGCAAAAATAAAATTCTTCCCCCTTCCTAACATAAAATAACATGTCAACAAGCTGAGTACAAAAATAGGAATTTCCCCTGACTACCAGTAAAATTTTGCCAGTAAACAGCAGGGAAAGTAAAAATTAGAAATTAAGGTACAATATGAATAGATAAGATGAAGTAGAGGCCAATTAATAATGTATTGTTTGAATGGTAAAAGTAATTTTGGTGTATCTCAATGATCAATTCTCATATTACATTTAGCTTTCTATATAAACAATGGAATTTCTAAGTTTCTAGGAAATGCAAAATTATAAATGATAGTTAATTAAATAACAATAGTAGACTTCTTTAAAAGAACCCAGAAGGGCAGTCAACAAGATTTACAGTACACCTGTAGTGGTCAGTGTGCTGTATGTGAGCACCACACTGCTCCAAAATGCTCCAAAACATTTTTAACTTGTCCGGTCAATTAAATTAGAAACAGAAATAAACCAAAATGTTGTAATATTCTATAATCTCTGGACAGCACTATATTCAAAGATACTTCTTCTGTTGTCAACTATATCCTTTTCTTTCAGGTCAGACACTTATTCGATCCTGAAATAAACATTAGTATTACATTATAAGGCTTCTGAAACCACAGCAATAGCTTTGTTGTAGGAATAATTACTCCACATTTTAAATGTAAAACATGTACAAAATGTATTAATTTCCCCTCAATATTTTGCCCTCTGTCCTTTTATTTATGTTACATGCTTCCGAAGGTCATTCATGTTTTTAGTACTAATTTTAAATTTTCTTTCATTGTCTATTTTAGAAGAGAACACAATTTTACTGAAAAAGACTGAAAAAAGATAAAAACCATTGTTATTCTACCTGTAGACAAAGGACGCTTGACAGTCATCTTAAATCAAAGAGACTACATTGAGAAAGCAAATGCACTACTTGCAGATACCAATACTTACCAACAAGTGGCTATAGACCCAACCTCAACTAGAGAACCGAATCACAGCCTATTCAAAAAACTTCAGTGATCTGGAGAAGTAAATAAGACCGACTTCCAATAACTGAAACCAGACAGATCCAACACATCACGCTTCTTCAGATTACCCAAAATTCACATACCAGGAGCCCCCCCCTCAGACCCATAGTCTCACTACCTGGAACACCCACTTACAGATTGGCCAAGGAGCTACACTAAAGACTAAAACACTGAGTAGAAGACTCACACCACTCCATCCACCCCACCCAAGAATTTCTGAGCACCAAAGACACCAAGATAGAAGAGGATGAAATAATGGTCTCCTTTGACGTAACAGCCCTCTTCACATCCATCAAAATCAACCTGGCTAAGGAAACACTGACTACGTTATAAGAACCACCAAAAGACACATACACCAAACACCACCAACGTCATCAGCAAGGGCAGTATCATCAAGCTCGCGGACCTATGCCTTACCACCCACTTCACCTTCATCAGCAAAACCTACAAACAAACCAAAAAAACACCCATGGGATCCATTAGCAGAGGCAGTAATGCAGAGACTCTTAACAAACAGCTCTGCCAACCATCCAACCCAAAGTTCGGGTCCACTACGTGGATGACACTTTTGCCATCACTAAACTAAACAAATTAGAGGAAACCTTCAAGACCATCAATAACACCCTTACTGGCATAACATTCACTCAAGAGGAGGAAAACAACAACAACAAACTGCCATTCCTCGATGTCACAGTAGAGCGAACAGCCAATGGGGAACTTCAAACCAGCACCCTACAGGAATAAAAACACATACAAACCAAATATTGAACTACAGAAGCAGTCATCCCAACATCCACAAACGAAGCTGCATTAGAACATTATTTCAATGAGCCACTAAACATTGCAGCACAGAGGAACTACGCGGAGCAGAGGAAAATCACCTGCACAGTGTATTAAAAAAGAATGGATACCCAATGAACACGCTCACCGATTTCTGAGCAACAAACCCAAACAAACAGACAACACATCCGGAAACCCTAGCCACTCTCCCCTACATCAAAGGCATCTCGGAAATGACTGCCAGACTATTCAGACCCTTCGGCATCATGGTAACCCACAAACCCACCAACACACGAAAACAGCAGCTAATGAACTTGAAAAATCCTATACAGACAACAAGCAAAACTAATGCCATTTACAAAATACCTTGCAAGAATTGTAACAAACACTACATTGGATAAACAGGCAGAAAACTAGCCACCAGGATACATGAACATCAACTAGCCACAAAATGACATGACCCACTCTCACTAGTATCCTTACACACGGATGAGGAAGGACACCACTTTGACTGAGACAACACATGCATCCTAGGAAAAACCAAACAGAGACATGCACGAGAATTCCTAGAAGCATGGCATTCCAACTGGAACTCTACAAACAAACACATTGACTTGGATCCCATTTACCACCCCCAAGAAAAAGAACAGCAAGTGACATCACCATAGGAAATTATGTCACCACAGGAAATGACATCACCAACCCTAGGAAACTCAGACATATATAAGTAGAATGCAGGCTACACCACTAGTGCTTCATTCAGAGGCTCAATGAAAATGTTACCTATTATAGTGAAAAATGTCTGGAAACAAAACTTTCAGCTCAGTGACCAAACCTACATCCAGAACCTCAACCTGATCTACAAATTTGTTACAACACAATTTTTTTTTAAAGAGAGCTCTGGTTGCTTAAAAAAAGCTTCAAAGTTAAGATTACAAACAACAAAAGCCTAGATGTTGGAGATAGGCATAATTAGATGAAATATGTAACGACCAAATGAAAATCATAATAACAATTTATATAGCACCTTTAATATAGCAAAATGCCTCAAGAGTATTTATAAGAGCATTCCAAGATGAAGTCTGACACTGCAACAGATAAGGAGATGATAAAGCAGATGTCCACAAACTTGGTCAAAGAACTGCTTTACGGAGTGACTTAAATGAGGAAATAAAGTAGAGAGGCAGATGTATAGGGACGGATTTCCAAAGCTTCAGCCCTAACAACTGAAGGATTGGTCACCAATTGTGTGACAATAATAACTGGAAATATTTTTCAGGTTTCAAGTCCAGTAATCCTTCTTCAGAGCTGTTCTTCAGGTTCTGAGGAAGGGTTATTGGGCCAAAACATTAACTCTGAAATCTCTCCATAGCTGCTGCCAGACCTGATAAGGTTTTCCAGCAATTTCTATTTTTTCTAATTATCTCCTTATGTAGCTTGGTGTCAAATTCCATTTGATAACATTCCTTTGGGATATTATATTGTGTTATATGTTCTAAGTGCAAACTGCTGCTGTTTGTATTTTTTTGGGATTTGAGTGTTAACTTTTCTGTCATGGACAATACCTTCAGTTTCTTCTTCTGATTAGTATCTTAAACAGCAAATGGAACTGCACAGCTGAGGGCAGGATTGGCTATATCAGTCATGTCCTTGCTGTAGCTGAATAGCTGGCTTAAAATGGCCAATTGAGCAGAGTACTGGATGGTGTCCAATGTGCTGTTTGAGTGCCTATCTTCATAAAAGGAGGGCAAGGGGAGATGAAAGTAATAATATAATGCCGACCACTTAAATAAAAATATTTTGCTGTGATTTTGGCATATTTATATATAAATCCATAAACCAGGAGCCCCCCTCAGACCTATAGTCTCACTACTAGGAACACCAACTTACAGACTGGCCAAAGAACTACACGCAAGACTGAAATACCTAGTAGAAGAGTCACAGCACTCCATCCACTCACCCAGGAATTCCTAAAAATCATCAAAAACACCAAAATAGAGGAAGACAAAACAATGATCTCATTCGACGTAACAGCACTGTTCACCTCCACCAACATCGACCTGGCAAAGGAAACACTTACCACACTTTTAGAAGAGACCATCACACACACACCAACCACCATCAATCACATTACCAACGAAAACACCATGAAGCTAGTGGACCTGTACCTCACCACCCACTTCACCTTCAACAACATAATCTCCAAACAAACCAACGGCACACCCATGGGATCTCCGCTATCAGGATTCATAGCAGAAGCGGTAATGCAAAGACTAGAACAAACAGCCCTACCAAACATCAAACCAAAGATCTGGGTCCGCTATGTAGATGACACTTTTGTCATCACAAAACGAAACAAGATAGAAGAGACATTTAACATCATCAACAATACCCTCACAGGCATAAAGTTCACCAGGGAGGAAGAAACTGACAACAAACTCGCATTTCTGGACATCACAGTAGAAAGAAAGGACAAGGGAGAATTACAAACCTGCGTATACAGAAAACCGACAAACACTGACCAAATACTCAACTACACCAGCAACCATCCCAACACACACAAACGAAGCTGTATCAGAACACTATTCCAACGAGCCACCACACACTGCAGCACAGACGAACTTCGGAAAACACAGGAGAACTACCTATGCGACGTATTCAAGAACGGATACTCAAAAAATACAGTGCACAGATTCCTCAAGAACAAACCACGACAAGCAGACCAAACACAGCCAGAAACCCTAACCACCTTACCATACATCAAAGAAGTTTCAGAAATGACAGCTAGACTACCAAGACCCCTCGGAATCCTAGTAGCACACAAACTCACCAACACTCTCAAACAAAAACTAACAAACTTAAAAGACCCAGTACAACCCATGGACAAAATCAATGTCATCTATAAAATTCCATGCAAGGACTGCCACAAACACTACGTAGGACAAACAGGAAGAAAGTTAGCCACCAGGATACATGAACACCAGCTAGCCACAAAAAGACACGACCCCCTCTCCCTCATAGCCTACACACATAGGATGAAAAGAAAACACCATTTTGACTGGGACAACACATCTATCCTGGGACAGGCTAAGCAAAGACATGCCGGAGAATTCCTAGAGACCTGGCACTCCAACCACAACGCCATAAACAAGCACATAGATCTACATGCCATCTATCAACCCCTCAGAAAACGAACAGGAAATGACATCACCACAAACCCCAGGAACCCCATCCAGGAGAAAGATATAAATAGAAAGCAGGAGACAACAGCTTTGCTTCACTTGGAGGTCGCCACTGATGATGTTACCTAGCCAGGTAATGAAACGTCTGGATATCAAACCTACAGCTCAGTGAGCAAACCCACACCCTAAATAGCTATAAATGTTATATGACGAAACTAGATGGCAGTGTTGATTAGGACTGGTCTTTCAGTCTGGTATTGGATTTGAACCCATTCAGAATGATAAATTAAAAGATTTCACTGTATCATTATTGTATAGGTATTATTTGGGCAATCTAAATAAAATTTTTTTGTGTGGGTGTGCCTACAGTCTAAAAATAGCACTAATTTGGGCACTTAGTACCAATCTCATTTGTTGTGAGGTGTGGACAAGAAGTGCACAAGATGGAAGATCTTGGAATGAAAAAACTAGACATCTGACTAAGTAGGGAATGTTACTTCTGTGGTTGGGGTAGTGAAGCAGGAACTCTGTATTCTGCTCATTATACTACATTTGTCCAGTGTTTGACACAGAGTGGGATGAAATTCAATTTTGGTGGCATATAAACTGCACGGTAGAGAACTGTCCTTTGATTGCACAGCCACTTTCCACTGAAATCAGAAAGCTTGGACAATCTAACTGCCAACCAATTTGTTATGGTGCATCCCTGTTTCCTAAATATCAGTACTCATCAATCAGCAGAAATCTCTGTCATCGGAAACACAAGAAACATACGAAGCATGTAGGCATAATGCAGAAGTTTAAGCAATGTAACTACAGGGGATAACTTGAACCACTACACTACTTAAATGTTGGATGGTAATGAGCTGAAACTTTAAGTGTAATAGCGGCACAAAGTACCCTCTGAAACTGCCCATATCATTGACTGTACTAAATGATTTAAGACCCACCAATGGCCATGATATTTTGCTCTGTGCTTGCCAGCCTGGGATTTATTTTCTGTCCATTCACTTTATCAAGGAAAATCAAGGACTGGAGAGCAAAGAAGCAAAGAAATCTCAAGCCAGAAAATTTAAGGCCAAAAGTAGCATTTAAATTTTCCATGATGCTAAATACCTGCTTTTTAAAAAAATTGCTTTTGTGTGATGTGGGCATCACTGGCTGGCCGGTATTTATTGTGCTAATTATAGCTGGAAACAGTTTTTCACTTTGACAAGCATAGACTTAAAATGACTTGTACAACATATTATGTGTAATGGGAAAAACATCTTCAGTGGCAGAAATGGCTTACATGATCCACAGGTTTAGGGATTCAATGCAAAAAATAATCAGAAAGATAAATGGCAGTGCAATCACCTAAGATACACCTCAAATGGATTCAAATATGCAAGTAGAATGAGTGGTGAGAGAGCTCATGATAGTTATAAATAAATCGTTATCAGGCGAAATATTTTGAAAATATAGATTAAACCATTAATGATTTGTGTCTCAGGAAACTAGTACTGTATTTGTGAAAGCAGTACATTTCAACAGTATAAAACCAGTAAAGTTAATTGAAGTGAGAAAGAAAAGAAACTACACAGCTAATTGTATGCATTTTTCCTTGAGGATTTATGAAAGCTTAAAATATTGTACCAAAGTTGTTGCTGATTGCACCATTACAAGTACCATCTTGAGAGATGTTTTGATGCCTCCCTGTGAATTTAGAAGCAGTAAAGGTAAAGGCACCATTGTCTTACCAGACCATGGGACAGCTTTATAGTTAAACTGGTGATGGTTTTAATCTGAGGGGCACCATGCCTCATGTGAGGGGAGTTACTGAGAAGGATAGTCCTATGTGGCAACCTCCACCAGTGTGTGAATTGAACCCACTCTCTATGACAAACCAGACATCCAGTCAACTGAGTTAACCGACCCCATCTCACACCCCCAACCCCTTGCAAAAGCATAATAGAGAAGTAATAACTGTCTTTGGTGTATCTAACTGTTAAATCCACCATTTCATTCCAGATCAGCAGGTCTGGAAGCATCTGTGAAGAGTAAGCAGAGTTAATGTTTCGGATCCAGTAACCCTTTCTCAGAGGGGAAAATTTAACTCTGATTTCTCTTCACAGATGCTGCCAGAGCTGCTGAGCTTTCCAGCAACTTCTGTTCTTGTTTCTGATTTACAGTCTTCACAGTTCTTTTGATTTTTCTTTCATTCTCGCTGCCTGGCTCATAATTAACACCTTTGCTGCCTAGTATAGAATTTCTCCAAAAATTCAATATCATCTTCATATTCAAAAACCATCTCTACTTATGCAGAGATGTTGCACAAGGAGTTATTTATACTGGTGAATTTATCAACAGTAACAGTGAACTCAGCACCTTTTGGAAGCTGGTATTATTGCAGAAATATTCCCATTAAAAGAGACTTTGTAATTGCACAAGACGTTTGCTATCAGCAACATTGTTGACATTACTGGAAGGTTGATCATAAAAGTAGGAGTACAGCAAGGTTATGGGAAACAAGGAGCAAAGGTGACTTCAAAATGCTTTACTTCTATTAAAATATTTATCCATATTAAGAAATCTATCAAAATTTTGAAAATCCTAAATATTACCCAATATGCAAGAAAGCAACAGTGAGCAAGCAGAAGGAAATAGAAAAGTAAAAGAGGTAGTAAATAGCCACCAACCATCAGTTGTCCATGATTGGGGACCAACAAAATCACTAAAATGCTTTTATGCTGTCTTGGTAACTGAGGAACTAAGGCAATTTGACAAAATTGCATTATGATTTGAAGTATCACCCTGCTGACAGAACATGTAAAGAATTTTGCCATTCAAATTCAGTGCATTTCTGGGCATTTTAACAGGTATTTAATTGATGTCAGTACAACTTAAATTCCTGATGTATCCTCCTGGTGGGCAAAGTACTGTGCTAGAATTGTTTTTGTAAATTTACCTTTTAGATGTAAGAAAAGTCATGTATAAATGCTTAAATAAAAGGCAAGTAAATTTCAAGCATACTTATAAAATTTCATATATTTCAGAAGTGTGTCTAATAGTCTCCCACCTCCCGAGAGGGGCCCATCGTCTCTGCTGCCTGGAACTTGTAGCTTTGTTCCTTCTCTGGTGCTGTGCTTTAATTCTAGACCTTCCAACATAATATTTTTGAAATGTCACACGTGCTTCGGTGCCCTGTAAAGTGTTACTAAAATGTTGAATTGGATTTCTGCAGAACCACCCAAGTGTTCTGAAACTGTTCCGACCACAAATCCAGCCAAAGAGGCAATCCTAGCCTCCCTGACCAAAGCGATCCATCCTTGACTTTGCTTCTGACCACCCATGATCAATGCCTTGAGATCCTTGTCTATTTTTAGAAACTGTAACAGATAAATTAAACAAACCAGTAAATACCATTCCTTTTCTAACGTACTATATATACCTGAAGTAAATATGTCATAATTATGGTTTTTAATGATAAATCAGGCAGGCACATTGTTCACAAAGAGAAAATTATTTCCTCATTCTATTAAAAAACACATGTATACATTTAGAAGTGAACAAAACCACTTGAGAGAACTGAAAAGGAAGGAGGAGAGGAGTTAAAAAATTGAAAATGATCTCATTGTCCATTCTTTAGACAAGCAAGTGGGAGTGAGAGGGGACTGTTTGGCAAGGTAAAGGGTGAGGAGAGAATGAACAGAAAGGTGTGGTGCAGAAGCAGGCCATTCAGCCTCTTAAGCTTGCTCTACCATTCAATATAATCATGATTGATCAGTGTTTTTTGAATTCCACACATTTGCATCTATCCCAGATAATATTGAATTCCCATTTCTATAAAGAATCTATCCATCTTCACCATAAAAATATTCAATAATTCTCCTCCATCACCTTCTGAGGCAACGAATTCCAAAATCACACTTGATTTACTGAAATCAAGTCACCCCTTATTCTTATAAATTCAAGTGGAAACAAGCTAAATTGATCCTAAATTTCCTCATTATACAACCCACACTTTCCAGAAATCAATTTGGCAAATTTCCTCTGAATATTCTCAAAGCAATAATTCCTTAAATAAGGAGAACAAAACTGAATACAGTATTTGAGATGTGATCCCACCAATGCTCTATATAACTGAGGCAAAACACCCTCACTTTTATCTTCAATTCCTTTTCTAATTAAGGTTCACCTTCCATTAACGTTCTTAATTACTTGCTGTACTTGCATACTCGGTTTTTGGGACTCATGCACAAGAATACCTAAATAATCCTGCAATGCTGAATTCTGCAGTTGTTCTCCATATAACTATTTTGTTTAATTCCTTCTAACAATATGAACCTCAAGGGCGAGGATAACATGGAAAATGAATTTGTACAATGCATCAGGGATTTATTTCTTGCAGCAGTATGTTGCTTAACCCGTTAACAAATTATTTTAGATCTAGTAATGTGTAATAGGTAGGAATAATCAGAGATCTTGTCATTAAGGATATTCAGCAATAGCGATCCCAGCACAGTAGAATTTAAAACACATTCTAAGAACAACATGGGTCTCAAACCTGTATTCTCAACATAAGTAAGGGCAATTACAAAGTAATTAATAAAGAGTTGTCCAAAGCTTGTTGGGAAAATAGACTAAAGGGGAAAGTCAGTGGATGAACAGTGGAGGATATTGAAGCAAATATTCCATATCACTCAACAAAAATATAATTCGACCAAAAAGGTCTCAGCATGAAGGAGAAACCACCGATAGTTAAAATAAGTGGTCAAGGAGAGCAATCAGAAACAAAGGCATTCAATGCAGGAAAAACTAGTGGTAGGCCAGAGGATTAGGAATTGTGTGGCAGTCAGCAGCCAATGGTTGAAAAGCTAATAAAAAAAAGAAGAAAAATGATTGTGAAAGTTAATTCGCAGGAAATATAAAAAGAAACAGCAAGAATTTCTGGGGCTATATGTAAAGAAAGACAGTAGCTAAAGGAACTGTGAGCCCTTGGAGGACGAACTGGGGAATTAATAATGGGGAATGGTAGATAATTTAAACTAATACTTTGCATCGATCTTCAAAGGAGGACACTATAAACATCTCAAATATAACAAATAAGAAAGGTGCTTGTGGAAGGAAGTAAGTATCAGTTTCTATCTAAAAGGGACCAAGAATTTGACAAACTAATGGAACTACAATCAGACAAGTCACCAGGCCTGCATCTAATGGCTGTAGAGATAATGGAGGCATTGCTTGAAATATTCCAAAACTCACTGGAATCCAGAAAGGTACAGTGATCTGAAAAACTGCTAATATGACACCACTGTTCAAGAAGGGAGGGAAACATAAAGCTGGAAACTATAGGTCAGTTAACATCTGTGGAGGTGTCGTGTTGGACTGGGGTGGACAAAGTCAGAAGTCACACAACACCAGGTTATAGTCCAACAGTTTTATTTAAAATCACACAAGCTTTTAGAGCACTGCTCCTTCAGCCTGACAAAGGAGCAGCGGTCCAAAAGCTTGGAATTTCAAAAAAACCTAAAAATCAAATAACACCAGGTTATTGTCCAACAGGTTTATTTGGAAGCACTAGCTTTTGGAGCACTGCTCCTTCATCAGGTGGTTGTGGAGTATAAGAATCTAAGAACAGAATTTATAGCCAAAGTTTACATTGTGACATAACTGAAATTATAGTGAAAAAGACCTGGATTGTTTATTAAGTCTCTCATCTTTTAGAATGACCACGTTGGTTTCAGTTCTTTCATTTGTAAGTCCCAGTTTTTTTTAAAAAAGTTAAATTCTCAAGTGAACTTTAACAAAAGGTGCCATGTCAGCTCAGATAATGCATTGAAGGTGTGAGGTGTTCTGTGTGAGGCTGTCTATGCCCCAACATTCAGACTGATTTTATTTCTAAATTAGGGATTTACAGAATCTTACATGGATTCATACAGTTTTTGAGCAAAATACAATGTCATTCTGCAAGTACAAATTCACCCCACATACTTAAATATATATATGTGTGTGTGTGTGTGTGTGTGTGTACGCACGCAACAAGGTTGCGGGGGGGGAGGTTGGGGGGAAAGGGTGAGTGTCTGCGAGAGGGGTTCAAAGTTTGGGAGAAGATTTGTAGCTCGGGTGCTGTTTGTTGTGGTTCTGTTCGCCGAGCTGGGAATTTGTGTTGCAGACATTTCGTCCCCTGTCTTGGTGACATCCTCAGTGCTTGGGAGCCTCCTGTGAAGCGCTTCTGTGATGTTTCCTCCGGCATTTGTAGTGGTTTGGATCTGCCGCTTCTGGTTGTCAGTTCCAGCTGTCCGCTGCAGTGGCCGGTCTATTGGGTCCAGGTCGATGTGCTTATTGATTGAATCTGTGGGTAAGTGCCATGCCTCTAGGAATTCCCTGGCTGTTCTCTGTTTGGCTTGTCCTATAATAGTAGTGTTGTCCCAGTCGAACTCATGTTGCTTGTCATCTGAGTGTGTGACTACTAAGGATAGCTGGTCATGCTGTTTCGTGGCTAGTTGGTGTTCATGGATGCGGACCGTTAGCTGGTCTTCCTGTTTGTCCTATGTGGTGTTTTGTGCAGTCCTTGCATTGGATTTTGTACACTACATTGGTTTTGCTCATGCTGGGTATTGGGTACTTCGTCCTGGTGAGTTGTTTTCTGAGAGTGGCTGTTGGTTTGTGTGCTGTTATGAGTCCTAGTGGTCGCAGTAGTCTGGCTGTCAGTTCAGAAATGTTTTTGATGTATGGTAGTGTGGCTAGTCCTTTGGGTTGTGGCATGTCCTCATTCCATCCTCACAGGAGGCTCCCAAGCACTGAGGATGTCACCTAGACAGGGGACGAAATGTCTGCAACACAAATTCCCAGCTCAGCAAACAGAACCACAACAATGTAAAGGGGTATACGTCCGTGAAAGGATGCATGTGTGGGGTGTGTACGTGTGAGCATATGAAAGACGATCTGCGTGAGTGTATGAGTCTGTAGAAGTGTGTGTGTGTGTGTGTGTGTGTGTGTGTGTGTGTGTGTGTATATTTGTGTGTCGAACCCAACATCTACGCCATGTTCTTCACAGCCTGCAACACATTATTGATGAGGATGAGCACCTCGCCAAGACGTTCCCCACACCTCTGCTTCTTGCCTTTAAACAACCACCAAACCTCAAGCAGATCATTCACAGAAAACTGCCTGGCTTGCAGGACAACACCATACAACCCTGTCACGGCAGATGCTGCAAGATGTGTCACAGTGTCTACACGAATACAATCGTTACAAGTGGGGACACCATAGACCATGTACACAGCAGGTACTCATACGACTCAGCCAACGTTTCTCTATCTCATACGCTACAGACAAGAATGCCCTTAGGCATTGTACACTGGTGAGACTGAGCAGGGGCTACGACAATGGATGAATGGACACTGCACAATGACCAGCCAGGAATGTTACCTCCCAGCTGGGACATTTGACCTCGGATCTTCAGGTGATTATCCTCCAAAGGTAAACTTTGGGACAGGCAACAACGCAAAGTGGCCAAGCAGGGGCTGTTAGCCAAGTTCGGTACTCATGGGGATGGCCTCAACTGGGACCTTGGGTTTATGTCATACTAAAGGTGACCCCACTGCATTATAGTCTCTCTCACACACATTCCTACAGACTCGTACACTCATGCAGACCTTCTCTCATACGCAAGCTTTCTCTCTTATAAACTCACACACTCACACCAACACACACACCCTTTCTCAGACTTATACCTCTTTACACTCATACTCAAACACATATACACACACCCTCTCACAGACACTCACGCTCCCCACATGTACCAACACATGTAAGTTTGTTTGGTGAATTTGTACTTGCAGAATTACATTTTACTTTGTTCAAAAACTGCATGAATCCATGTAAGATTCTGTAAATCCCTTTTTTAGATTAGAATCAGTCTGAACAGTGGGGCACAGAGAGCCTCACACAGGGCACCTCACGCCTTCAATGCATTATCTGGGCTGACATGGCACCTACTGTTAAAGTTAAAAATCACACAACACCAGGTTATAGTCCAACAGGTTTAACTGGAAGAACTAGCTTTTTTGAGTGCTGCTCCTTCACCAGGTGGTTGTGTGTGTGCCACTCACCTCCACCTCCACCGCCACACACACACACACACACACTTGTGGGGTGAATTTGTACTTGCAGAGTTACATTGTACTTTGCTCAAAAACTGCATGGATCCATGTAAGATTCTGTTAATTCATTTTTTAGATTAGAATCAGTCTAAACATAATGGCACAGTCAGCAGCACACAGGGGGCTAACACCTTCAATACATTATCTGGGCTGACAATTTTTTAAAAAAGTTTTGCAATTTACATATGAAAGAAGTGAAACTGACAGAGTCATTTTAACAGATGAGAGACATAACAAACAATCAAGGTATTTTTCAATGTAAATTTCAGTTACATCACACTGTAAATGTTTGCCATATATTGTGTGTCTTACAACTGTGTACTCCACAACCACCTGAAGGAGCAACGCTCCAAAAGCTAGTACTTCCAATTAAACCTGTTGGACTATAACCTGGTATTGTGCTATTTTTAACTTTGTACACCCCAGTACAACACCGGCACCTCCAAATCATGACTCCTATTCTTAAAGTTCACTTAAGAATATAACTTTAAAAAAGATCTGGGATTTACATATGAAAGAACTGAAACCAACATGGTCATTCTAAAAGATGAAAGACTTAACAAACAATCTAGGTCTTTTTCAATAAATAATGTCAGTTGCATCACACTGTAAACTTCTGCTTAAGTTCTGTGTCCTACGATCTTATACTCCACAACCACCTGATGAAGGAGCAGTGCTCCAAAAGCTAATGCTTCCAAATAAATCTGTTGGATAATAACCTGGTGTTGTGTGATTTTTAAATTTGTACGTCTCAGTCCAACACCGGCACCTTCAACTCAATGCAATCAAACAGTCTAGATGGTTTTAAAAAAAGGGAAATAATCCTTGACAAATTTGTTAGAATTCTTTACAGATATAAGAAGTAGAGTTGATAAAGAGGAACAAGTAGATATAGTATACTTGGATTTCCAGAAGGTATTTGGTAAGATGCTACATAAAAATGTTATTTCACAAGATATTGCTCACAGCATTGGGGGTAAAGTATTAGCATGGATCGAGGATTGGTTAACACAGTCAAAGAGTTGGAATTAATAAGATATTTTGAGGATGATACGTGTACAAAATGAGCTGTGGAGAGGATGTGGTGGAGCCTAGTACAATTGCAACCTTTAAAAGGCATCTGGATGGGTATATGAATAGGAAGCATTGGAGGGATATAGGCTGGGTGCTGGCAGGTAAGACTAGATTGGGTTGGGACACCTGGTCAGCATGGACAAGTTGGACCGAAGGGCCTGTTTCTGTGCTGTACATCTCTATGAATCTTTAACGAATGCAGTGTCAGAAGGAGCAGTTGTAGGGCCCCAGTTATTCAATATTGATCCAGAGGAGTGGGCAGAATGTAATGCACCCAAATTTGCTGACAATACAAAAATAGGTTGAAAGGTATGTTGTAATGTGGACATAAGGAATCTGCAAAAGGAACATAGATACTTTAAGTGAGAGGACAAAAGCTTGGCAGATTAAGTTTAACATAGGCAAGTTTGAGGTCATACACTTTGGTAAGAAGAACAGGTATCAAAAGGGTATTGTTTAAATGGAGAATGTCCAAAAGTGTACTGCGGAAGGATCTGGTCATGAAAAACAAAACATTATCATGCACTTTGGAGCATGAGAAGTGAAGGGTTTCAAAAGTAGGGAAGACTTGTTAAAACTGTTCAGAATGCTGGCAAGGCCACACTTGGAATAATGTGCACAGTTCTGGTCCCTGTATTTAAGGAAGGATATCCTGGTATTGGAGGCAATTGAAGAGATTCACTAGGCAATTGTCGAGTGCATTCTTGCTGGACTGTTAATCCAGGGAATGTTCTGGGGAGCCGAGCTCAAATCCCACCATGGTGGATAATGAAATTTGAATTCAATAAAAATCTGGAATTCAGAATCTAATGATGACTGTGAAACCATTGGTAAAAATTATTGGGAAGATCCATAGAGTCATAGGGATGTACAGCATGGAAACAGACCCTTCGCTCCAACCCGTCCACGCCAACCAGATATCCCAACCCAATCTAGTCCCACCTGCCAGCACCCAGCCATATCCCTCCAAACCCTTCCTATTCATATAACTATCCAGATGCCTTTTAAATGTTGCAATTGTACCAGCCTACACCACTTCCTTTGGCAGCTCATTCCACACATGCACCACCCTCTGTGTGAAAACATTGCCCCATAGGTCTTTTTTATATCTTTTCCCTCTCATCCTAAACCTATGCCTTCTAGTTCTGGACTCCCCCACCCCAGGGAAAAGACTTTGTCTATTTATCCTATCCATGCCACTCATGATTTTGTAAAGGTCTATAAGGTCACCCCTCAGCCTCCGATGCTCCAGGGAAAACAGCCCTAGCCTGTTCAGCCTCTCCCTGTAGCTCAAATCCTCCAACCCTGGCAACATCCTTGTAAATCTTTTCTGAACCCTTTCACGTTTCACAACATCTTTCCGATAGGAAGTAGACTAGAATTGCAATATTCCAACAGTGGCCTAACCAATGTCCTGTACAGCCGCAACATGACCTCCTAATTCCTGTACTCAATACTCTGACCAATAAAGGAAAGCATACCAGATGCCTTCTTCACTATCCTAACTACCTACGACTCTACTTTCAAGGAGCTGTGAACCTGTACTCCAAGGTCTCTTTGTTCAGCAACACTCCCTAGGACCTTACCATTAAGTGTATAAAACCTGCGAAGATTTGCTTTTCCAAAATGCAGCACCTCGTATTTATATAAATTAAACTCCATCTGCCACTTCTCAGCCCATTGGCCCATCTGATCAAGATCCTGTTGTAACCAAAGGTAACCTTCTTCGCTGTCCACTACACCTCCAATTTTCGTGTCATCTGCAAACTTACTAACTATGCCTCTTATGCTCGCATCCAAATCATTTATATAAATGAAGAAATGTAGTGGACCCAGCACCAATCCTTGTGGCACTCCACTGGTCACAGACCTCCAGTCTGAAAAACAACACTCCACCAACACCTTCTGTCTTCTACCTTTGAGCAAGTTCTGTACCCAAATGGCTAGTTCTCCCTGTATTCCATGAGATCTAACCTTGCTAACCAGTCTCCCATGGGAACCTTGTCGAACACCTTAATGAAGTTCCACATAGATCATATCTAACGCTCTGCCATCATCAATTCTCTTTGTTACTTCTTCAAAAAACTCAATCAAGTTTGTGAGACATGATTTCCCATGCAAAAAGCCATGTTGACTATCCCGAATCAGTCCTTGCCTTTCCAAATACATGTACATCCTGTTCCTCATGATTCTATCCAACAACTTGCCCACCACCGAAGTCAGGCTCACTGGTCTATAATTCCCTGGCTTATCCTTACCATCTTTCTTAAACCATGACACCACGTTAGCCAAACTCCAGTCTTCCAGCACCTCACCTGTGACTATCGATGATAGAAATATCTCAGCGATCGGTCCAGCAATCACCCCCTAGCTTCCCACAGTTATCCACCTTTATGCATCTAAAGACATCCAACACTTCCTTCTCTTTTCAAGACGTCACCATCTATTTTCCTACATTCTATATCTTCCATTTCTTTTTCTACAGTAATACTGATGTAAAATACTCTATTAGTATCTCCATTTTCTGTGGCTCCACACGAAGGCCACCTTGCTGATTTTTCAGGGGCCTATTCTCTCCCTAGTTACCCTTTTGTCTTTAAATGTATTTGTAAAAATCGTTTGGATTCTCCTTAACTCTATTTGCCAAAGCTATCTCATGTCCCCATTTTGCCCTCCTGATTTCCCTCTTAAATATACTCCTACTGCCTTCATACTCTTCTAAGGATTCACTCGATCTATCCTGTCTATACCTGACATATGCTTCCTTCTTTTTCTTAACCAAACCCTCAATTTCTTTAGTCATCCAGCAGTCCCTGCACCTACCAGCCTTTCCTTTCATCTGAACAAGAATATACTTTCTCTGGACTCTCGTTGTTTCCTTTCTGAAGGCTTCCCATTTTCCAGCCGTCCCTTTACCTGCAAACATTTGCCTCCAATCAGGCTTTTGAAAGTTTTTGCCTAATACTGTCAAAATTGGCCTTTCTCCAATTTAAAACTTCAACTTTTAGATCTGGTCTATCCTTTTCCATCACTATTTTAAATCTAATAGAAATATGGTCGCTGGCCCCAAAGTGCTCCCCCACTGACCTCTCAGTCACCTGCCCTGCCTTATTTCCCAAGAGTAGATCAAGTTTTGCAACTTCTCTAGTAGGTACATCCTCATACTGACTCAGAAAATTTTCTTGTACATGCTTAACAAATTCATCTCCATCTAAACCGTTAACACTATGGCAGTCCCAGCCTATGTTTGGAAAGTTAAAATCCTCTACCGTAACCACCCTATTATTCTTACAGATAACTGAGATCTCCTTACAAATTTGTTTCTCAATTTCCCTCTGACTATTAGAGGGTCTATAATGCAATCCCAATAAGGTGATCATCCCTTTCTTATTTCTCAGTTCCACCTAAATAACTTCCCTGGATGTATTTCCAGGAATATCCTCCCTCAGTACAGCTGCAATGCTATCCCTGATCAAAAATGCCACTCCCCCTCCTCTCTCGCCTCCCTTTCTATCCTTCCTGTAGCATTTGTATCCTGGAACATTAAGCTGCCAGTCCTGTCCATCCCTGAGCCATGTTTCTGTAATTGCTACGATATCTCAGTCCCACGTTCCTAACCATGCCTTGAGTTCATCTGCCTTCCCTATTAGGCCCCTTGCATTGAAATAAATGCAGTTTAATTTATCAGTCCTACCTTGTTCTCTGCTTTGCCCTTGCCTTCTCTGACTGTTTGACTCGCTTCTATTCTCAAGTGTACTATTCTCAGATTGATCTCTTTCCTCACCATCTCCCTGGGTCCCACCACCACACCCCACCTCTGCCCCCCACTTTACTAACTGAAATCTTCCCGAACAGCTCTAGCAAATCTTCCTGCCAGTATATTAGTCCCCTTCCAACTTAGATACAATCCGTCCTTCTCGTACAGGTCACGTCTACCCCAAAAGAAATTCCAATGATCCAAAAACGTGAATCTTTCTCCGATACACCAGCTCCTCAGCCATGCATTCATTTGCTCTATCCTCCTATTCCTGCCCTCACTAGCTCGCAGCACCGGGAGTAATCCAGATATTACTATTCTCGAGGACGTCCTTTTAAAATTCCTGCCTAGGTCTCTGTAATCTCTCTTCAGAATCTCAACCTTTTTCCTTCCTATGTCATTGGTTCCAATGTGGACAATGTCCTCCTGCTGGCCTCTCTCCCTCTTGAGGGCATTCTGTACCCTCTCTGACACATCCTTGATCCTGGCACGAGGGAAGCAAGACACCAGTCTAATTTTTTGCTGCTGGCCACAGAAACAACTGTCTGTACCTTGGACGAGAGAGTTCCCTAACATAATCGATCTCTTGGAACCCGACGTACCCCTCATTGCCTTAGTGCCAGTGTCAATAGCAGAAACGTGGCTGTTCATGCTACGTTCATGACCCTCATGGGAGTCATCTACAGGCCCCAAACAGTAGTCTGGATGTCGGATGTAAGTTGAATCAGGAGCTGAAATTGGCTTGTCGCAAAGATGTTACTACAGTTGTTATGGGGGATTTTAACATGCAGGTAGACTGGGAGAATCAGGATGGTATCGGGCCTCAAGAAAGAGACTTTGTGGAGTGCCTCAGAGATGGATTTTTAGAGCAGCTGGTGCTGGAGCCGACCAGGGATAAGGCGATTCTGGATCTGGTATTGTGTAACGAACCTGAATTGGTCAGTGACCTCGAAGTGAAGGAGCCATTGGGAAGTAGTGACCATAATACAATAAGCTTCAATCTGCAATTTGAGAGGGAGTGGGTACAATCGGAAGTGACAATATTTCAGTTGAATAAAGGGAAATATGGAGCTCTGAGGGAGCAACTGGCCAAAGTTCAATGGTGCAATACCTTAACAGGGAAGACCGTGGAGGAACAATGGCGGATATTTCTGTGTATAATGCAGACGTTGCAGGATCAGTTCATTCCTAAAAGGAAGAAAGATCCCAGGAGGAGACATGGGCGGGCGTGGCTGACGAGGGAAGTAAAGAAACATATAAAGTTAAAAGAGAAAAAGTATAACTTAGCGAAGATAAGTGGGAAAACTGAGGACTGGGAAGCTTTTAAAGAACAACAGAGGATTAGTAAGAAGGAAATACGCAGAGAAAAAATGAGGTACGAAGGTAAACTGGCCAAGAATATAAAGGAGGATAGTAAAAGCTTTTTTAGGTATGTCCAAGGCAAAAAAATGGTTAGGACAAAAATTGGGCCCTTGAAGACAGAAACAGGGGAATATATTACTGGGAACAAAGAAATGGCAGAGGAATTAAATGGGTACTTCAGATCTGTGTTCACTGGGGAAGACAGAAGCAATCTCCCTGAGGTAACAGTGGCTGAAGGACCTGAACTTAAGGGAATTTATATTTGCCAGGATTTGGTGTTGTAGAGACTGTTAGGTCTGAAGGTTGATAAGTCTCCGGGACCTGATGGCCTGCATCCCAGGGTACTGAAGGAGGTGGCTCGGGAAATCGTGGATGCGCTGGTGATTATTTTCCAGAGTTCAATAGAATCGGGGTCGGTTCCTGAGGATTGGAGGGCAGCTAATGTTGTGCCACTTTTTAAGAAGGGTGGGCGGGAGAAAGCAGGAAATTATAGACCAGTTAGTCTGACCTCAGTGGTGGGAAAGATGCTGGAGTCTATTATAAAGGATGAAATTACGGCACATCTGGATAATAGTAACAGGATAGGACAGAGTCAGCATGGATTTATGAAGGGGAAATCATGCTTGACTAATCTTCTGGAATTTTTTGAGGATGTAACTCGGAAGATGGACGAGGGAGATCCAGTGGATGTAGTGTACCTGGACTTTCAGAAAGCTTTTGATAAAGTCCCACACAAGAGGTTGGTGAGTAAAATTAGGGCGCACGGTATTGGGGGCAAAGTACTAGATTGGATAGAGAATTGGTTGGCTAATAGGAAACAAAGGGTAGTGATTAACGGCTCCATTTCGGAATGGCAGGCAGTGACCAGTGGGGTACCGCAGGGATCCGTGCTGGGACCGCAGCTTTTTACAATATATGTAAATGATATAGAAGATGGTATCAGCAATAACATTAGCAAATTTGCTGATGATACAAAGCTAGGTGGTAGGGTGAAATGTGATGAGGATGTTAGGAGATTACAGGGTGACCTGGACAAGTTGGGTGAGTGGGCAGATGCATGGCAGATGCAGTTTAATGTGGAGAAATGTATGGTTATCCACTTTGGTGGCAAGAACAGGAAGGCAGATTACTACCTCAATGGTATCAAATTAGGTAAAGGGGCTGTTCAGAGAGATCTGGGTGTTCTTGTCCACCAGTCAATGAAGGCAAGCATGCAGGTACAGCAGGTCGTGAAGAAGGCTAATAGCATGCTGGCCTTCATAACAAGAGGGATTGAGTATAGAAGCAAAGAGGTGCTTCTGCAGCTGTACAGGGCCCTGGTGAGACCACACCTGGAGTACTGTGTACAGTTCTGGTCTCCAAATTTGAGGAAAGACATTCTGGCTATTGAGGGAGTGCAGCGTAGGTTCACGAGGTCAATTCCTGGAATGGCAGGATTGCCTTACACGGAAAGACTGAAGCGACTGAGCTTGTATACCCTTGAGTTTAGAAGACTGAGAGGGGATCTGATTGAAACGTATAGGATTATGAAAGGACTGGACACTCTGGCAGGAGGGAACATGTTTCCGCTGATGGGGGAGTGCCAAACCAGAGGACACAACTTAAAAATACAGGGTAGACCATTTAGGACAGAGATGAGGAGAAACTACTTCACCCAGAGAGTGGTGGCTGTGTGGAATGCTCTGCCCCAGAGGACAGTGGAGGCCCAGTCTCTGGATTCATTTAAGAATGAATTGGATAGAGCTCTTAAAGATAGTGGAGTCAAGGGTTATGGGGATAAGGCTGGAACAGGATACTGATTGGGAATGATCAGCCATGATCATATTGAATAGCGGTGCAGGCTCGAAGGGCTGAATGGCCTACTCCTGCATCTATTGTCTATTGTCTATTGTTCCCCTGAGAATCCATCACCCCCTACATTTTCCAAAGCACCAGACACATTTAAAACGGGGATAACCACAGAAGTCTCCTGCACTAACTGCCTACCTCTCTCACCTTCCCTGGAGTTAACCCATCTATGTGACTGTATCTACGACTTTTCCCCCTTTCTACAATTGCCATTCATCACATTCTCTTTCTCTTGTAAACGCATCATCGCCTCTGTCTCTCCAATCGATCCATTCAATCTGATAGGATTCACAACCAATGGCATTTATTGCAGATATAATCCGCAGTAACCCTTAAGCTCTCCCTAAACTCCCACATCCGACAAGAAGAGCATATCACTCTACTAAAGGCCACTTTTGCTTATTTCAATCTACAGACCCAGAAAATAGCACTGTCTTATTCCTCTACAAAACACTGCTCTAGGTTAAATTAGTTATGGGTTATATTTTAAGTTTAATCAAGAGACATAGCTGAATTAAAAATATAAACAATAAAGAACCCACTCTACTCACTACTGCAGACTTACTGTAAGGCCATGCTTAAAATATTCACTTCTCTGTTTCTCCCAAACAGGTTCCTCTAAGATCAGCTGTGAATTTCATTGTCCAGATGTACTCCGATGTCCAGCGATACATGAATTTGAACAGCAAAGGCAGAAATTTTGCAGGCTGACTGCGGTGTCAGTTTCTCTCTCTCTCCTGTACTGACCTCATCACGTGCTTCCTTTTTCTGTTCCTCTTCATTTTAAAACTGCTGTTGTTTTGACTTTTTTTTTCCTCCAAAAGTTCCAAAACAATGCAACAAAATATAAGACAGTGATTGCTGCTCCTGGAATTCAAGGAAATCACCTCCAATACCTAAAATACCTCAAAAAAGGAGCAGCTCTTACAGCCAGAAATTTTTCTTGTCCTCCAACTTACCCCTTTAGAGAAGGAAAATACCATCCTTACCTGATATGACCTACATATGACTCCACATGCACAGTAATGTGATTTACTCTTAACTACCCTCTCGGATATGGGCAATAAATGCTGGCCTTTATCCATTCAAATTTATAAGAAACCTTATTGAAACAATCATTTTCTGAAGGGGCTGGACAGCAAAAATGTTGAAAAGATGTCTTGTGGTATTGCTGCTAAACTAGTAATAAAAAAAATCCTAATATTCTAGGAATCTGGGTTTGAAACCCACCATAGGGGAAACTCATCACTTACTGCTTACACTGCCCAGTGCTGCTCCTGGCATGTCCTCCTGCACTCATCATTCAACCACGGTTGATACCCTGGCTTGACGGTAATGGTTGAATAGGGGATATGCTGGGCCAGGAGTTTGCAGATTGTGCTGGAATACAATTCTGCTGCTGCTGATGGCTCACAGTGTCTCATGGATTCCTAGTCTTCAGTTGCTAGATCTCTTCAAGGCTTTTCTCACTTAAGACAGTGATAATCGCACACAACACAATGGAGGGCATATTCAATGTGAAGTTGGGCCTTCATCTCCACAAGGACTGTGCAATTGTCATTCTTCCTTATATGGCTATGGAAATCCAATCATGAATAATGGTGGACCAGCCACCTCAACAATTGTTACAGAATAAAAGGGATAAATGATTTAAAACAGAGATGCAAACAAATTCCATCTCCCAGAGGATAGTAAATGCTTGGAATTCTCTACTCCGCAAATTTGTGGAGGTCAGATCATCAATCATATTTAAAAAGGTGGTATTTCTGAAATATCAGCAAGTTGAGGGTGATGATGAACTGGCACGTAGAAGAAGTTGAGAACTAGAGCTGACCAACCATGGTTTTGTTTAATGGCAGGGCAGGTTTGAGGGGCTGAATGGCCTACCTCCTGTCCTATTGCTAATGTTCATATTATACTCCAAATGCCAGACTTCTGCTCACACACTCAACACATCGGTATCTATCATCCTCTCTCTCTGTCCTCTTCATTAAATTCTTTCTTGTCCATCTTTGTGTCATCTGCAAAAATAACTACTCTGCCTTTGCTCACCTCATCTAAGTCACTGACATAAATTGTAAAAATCTGGAGGACCATAACCATTTATGTATAACCTCTGTTGCCTTGCAGAAACAATCCTTTTCTCATGCTAATATGTTACCTCCTACACAATGAGCTCCCATTTTGTGCAGTAGCTTTTTAAAAGACATCTTCCCAGTATCATCTGGAAATCCAAGTACTGTACATACTTCTATAGGCTTCTCTTGACCCACAACAGCCTTTATTCCTTCAAACAAATCCAATAAATGAACTAAAAATGATTTCCCTTTCACAAGCCAAGCCGACTCTTTCTGACTGCTTTGAGATTTATCACATACCCAGCTAAAACCTCCTTTCTGATCGATTCTAACATAACCATGACAGACACCAAGCCAGCTGACATATAGTTTCCTGTTTTCTGCCTCCCATCACCTTTGAGAGATTAGTGGATATAGATGTTAAGCATTTTTTACAAAGGGGGAAATTTTCAGAGAAACACTGGTAACATAGATGTTAAGAGGCTTTCTTTTCAAAAGGGAAATGGTCCAGACAGACACCAGTCATTAGTTGTAGAGGTTAGTTTATCTTAGTTGGTTGGACACCTGATTTGTGGTGCAGTGTGATGCCAACAAGCATGAGTTCAATTCCTGTATCAGATGAGGTTATTGTGAATGATTCTCCTTCTCAACCTTTGTCCTTGCCTGAGGCGTGGTGACCTTCAGGTTAAACCACCACCAGTTGTCTCTCTCTAATGGAAGAATAGCCTTATGATCTGGTACGACTATGGCAACTTTACTTTTTATTTACTAGAGGAATAGTGGCAATGGAGAGGGTGGAAACCTTGATGATGGAAGAAAAGGTGCGACGGGAGCTGCTGGGTACTACAGACACGATTTTCGCCATAACACTCACTGAAAGTGCAGCCATGAGCGGTGGCTGTCAGAATTTCATCATCAGCCAAAATAAAGAATGTAAGAGATATAAACATAACAAACTAAACAATGGAACAAGAATAAATCCAAGTGATAAAATAAGAGGAAATTGAAATATTCAGAATGGTGTTCATTAGTTACAGGAGATATCCAGTGGGTCCATATATGCTGCATGTTCGTACAGTATTCTGTTTCCACCAAGCTTATAACAAACAGGGAGAGGAATTCTGTCCACCACTTTTACAGCCTGATTTAAAACAAAGTTAATGAAACATATTGGAACCAAAATTCCTTAGACTTGCTCCACCATTATGAATGTAGTGAGGTAGGAACGTACGCTCATGATTCTGTGACACTATGAAGAGGTCAAGTACAAGGTCTAATGTACATTATCAAATACCATGTGATCAATTGTCACAAATTCCGACTTCCAGAAAGAAATCCAGATTTAGAAATCCTTATCTTAAAGCACCAAGCGACGTATCACACCACCACCACAATGGTTTGGATGGGGCAGATGGTGAAACATAGGCACAAAGGTTCGAGTGAAGAGTAAGATGTCACAAACTGTGCAACAAATTAATTGTCTGCAAGATAAGCACTGTGTCAACAAGGAAAACATTAATTTTTCTATCTCCCTACTTGCAGTCTGACCAACAGTATAAGTGCATCAGTAGTTGTAATTCCAAGTGGATTTTTTTTTACCTTTTTTGGGTGGAGGTGTTATTATTCTTTCGATTGTTACACAGAGGTAAATTCAAAATTATGTGGGTAGTCATGGAATATAGATACATTAATAGACCACCAACTCCTTTTAAAGGCATACAGTATGAAATCTCACATAGATACAAACAGAGAATTGTTCTTTAATGCCAGTGGCATCACAATGTCATTGTGGAAAATACATAATGACTGCCATTGTAAATTCACACATAGTACTGCGATCACCAGTTTCTGACTGCAGGGTAAATTTTAATGGCTGAGAAACAGCTGAGGAGATAGTTGACTGTTATTAACAGGTTTATTTCCATTAATTAGCAGAATTGTAGATTTGCAGTGAAATAATGTTTCTCATATTGTTTCTATACAGATTTTTGTATCTGAAGTTTGCATGTAAACTATTTAAATTGCCTGCTAAAGGATACTAGAATTTTATTACAGATATGATTTTGTTTTCTCAATTACATGCATTAAGTTATTTAAATTAATTTGTTCAGTCATGTTTCAATACACCTCCAATGCAGGAGAGACTTGAAACTGGACATTCTGGCACAGAGGTAAGGACATGATCATCATGCCACAACAGCATATATATGTAGCACTATCAATATTTTTAAAGAAAATGTATCAAAAAAAAGCTAAAGTGTTTATCTTGACCCAAAAGGGGCTAAAAATAAAACACAGCAGTATGTGGAGAATTTGGATCATGCCAACAAAATGATAGCTTGTGTGAGTGATACAATATTGTGAATTCAATACATTGGAACATCCTGTATATCTATTAATGTGTACACAATGGCTGGTACTCCAGATCAAAGTCTAGCACCTCTATCCATCTTTCTTTTGTCTCATCTCTTAGACACATTCACTCTTTGCCTCCACTTTCTGTCACAGTCGTGCTACTATAAATTACTTTCGCCTCATGGTGGCTCAGTGGTTAGCACTGCTGCCTCACAGCACCAAGGTCCCAGATTCGATTCCAGCCTCGGGCAACTGTCTGTATGGAGTTTGCACATTCTCCCAGTGTCTGCATGGGTTTCCTCAAGGTGCTCCAGTTTCCTCTCACAATCCAAAGATGTGCAGGTCAGGTGAATTGGCCGTGCTAAATTGCCTGTCATGTTAGGTGCATTAGTCAGAAGAGGGTGAGTTACTATTCAAAGGGTCAGTGTGAACTTGTTGGGCCAAAGGGCCTGTTTCCACACTGTAGGGAATCTAATCTAATCTGACCACCCTCTGCTCAATTGTTGGTCACACAATTTTCCTACAAGTCCTTAGCTTTCTTAATCACCAAGAAGTTTGTTCCCTCTCCTTGGATGCTATCTCCATATTTTTCATACATACTTTCATGATCTCCATCCTAAAAAATAAAACTTTGATCAATCGACCTTTGCAAACTACCATTCATGCCAAATATTATTTTGTATTCCTGAAGTCCTTTAAGAATGGTTTTGTCTGTCACATACATGTACACCTTTCCCAAAAGCTCTAGACTTGAACCTCTCAAATTCGGTCTCTACTTTAAAACCAAAGCCACAAATGACAGGTTGTGACCTCTTCATTGTTTCCTACCTCGTTTCAATCTTTGGCATTGTTGGTCACGCAATCCTCCTACAATTCCTTTGCCATTGTCCAGCTTGGTGGGACTGATTTCATTTGGTTCCACTCCTGCCAATCCAATCGTAGCCGGAAAATTTATGACAATAGCTTCTCTTGACATGCCCACACTTTTAACACTCAGGTCCCCCAACAACCTCTCTTGGGTCCTCTTCCCCATGTACCTCTGACCCTTACCAACACCATGCAAAGATATATAATCAGATTCCATGTGATGACACCCAACCCTAGTTCTTTTAGTCCTTTCACTGCAATGGTGTTGTCAAAGCCACCTCATCTGACATTGAATCCTGGATGAATTATAACTTTCTCTAGAAAAACATTGGGAAGACCACATCTGCTTCTGCTTCTGAGCCTTTGTTTCTTCACCACTGGCTTTGGTCTTCTTCAGCCTCTGCCTCAGGTTGAACCTGAATGTTCACAATCAATACTATTCAAGCTCAGTTAAGTTTCCAACGTAAATGTTTTCCATTGCAACGACTGCCTTCTTCTACCTGTCTAACGTCCATCTCTGCAATGACCTCAGCCTATCTTATGCTGAAACCTTCATCTATACTGTTGTTACCTCCAGGCTCTTTTATTCCTATCTTCCTGTCTTGTCTAACATGTTGCATCCTCCATCATCATTAGCTCTACTGTCTGCATCCTCACTTACATCAAGTCCCATATACCCATCACCTGTGCTCACTGCCTCCCTTGATATCCAATCACCAAGTGCCTTGAATTTAAAATTCTCATTCTCATTGAATGGCAATGCCAATACCTATCTTTGTAAGCTCCTCCCACCCTAGAATCTTCTGTGAACTCTGCATTCCTCAAACTCTGGCCTCTTGTGTACCACTATTATGTCCTCAGAAGTCCCAGGTAGACATCATCTATCTAGATCATAAGCTCTATTGCTCTCTCCATATACTAGTCGACTGCTCCACTTCTCTCTCATCCATTAAGATAGCTCTTAAAATACACTACAACCAACTTGTAGTTGCCTACCCTACTATTTCCTCCTTTGGCTCAATGGCAATGTTTGTCAAATTATGCTTCTGTGAAGCTTCTTGATTGTTTTCCTATTAAAGGTGTTACATGAATTTCTGTGAAAGATTATTACAATGTTGATAGTAACTGATGACCTGAGACCATTTGAAACTACAGTGCCAGATACTAGAGTTTTTTATATTCCATTCAAAGTAATTCAAGCAAAGTGTAAACAGTATTTGTCAACATTGTCCTTATTAATAAAATAGTGATTACTTCTGTCTGTAAACATCTTTGTCTACCATTTTGAAGCAAAATGGTAGAAAACAGAGTGAAATGGTCATTAATCCACCAGACGTCCTTCTCTATGAGGACAAAGTACTCAGGAGCTATGGCATTAGACAGGAGAAGTCAAGATGATATAAAAACCCAAATTGGGAAAATGGCAGCAGAAACACCAGACTGATATCACAATGGGTTACAGCACAAAGTCGGTTATACAGCACATCATGTGTCTGTTAGTTCTTTATAGGAGCTAATTCTATCATTAGTCTTTCCCATAACTCCACACTTTCCGTATTCTTCAAATGCTTGTCTATTTTTTCATAGAAGGTGCAATGATCTCTGCCCCCCCCCCCCCGCCAAAAAAAGTGACACATTAGCTATGCTAAGTTTGGTCATTTTCTGTGTGGCTCCTGATGCCACATTTCTGTTAATCGAAAATGTATACTGTTGAAATATATTTTAAACTTTAAATAATGAAATTAGAAATACTGTTAACATTTTAACTGTACACATTGATGAATACAAATATCGGACATTAATTATTCAAAAGGTAATAGATCTTTAGAGAACTTACAGTTGTATGAAAGTGGCTTGAACCAATAATGGAGTATGGTGCATTTAGGCTGTTAATTTTGTTTTAGGTTATAAATATGACCTGAAGGTACAGGGGTGAATGATTGGATCTCTCTTGCTCATGCTTCCACAGGTTCCCTCAGCAGTACATTTGTCTGCCTGTTGCATCATTGCAGAGTTTGTTTTTGCTTCCACTGTAATACTAAAGTCACTCCCTCTGCATGGAAAGGTGCTTCCTGACATCAGCCCTGAACTTCTCTTTCATCAGTTTGTCCTGATGTCCCCTTGCCCAACAGGGGTGGTTAACCCTGGAATAATGCTTCGAATTTACTCTTTCTTTTCCAATTGATATTTTTAAAAACTGCTTCTTTTCTGCACATTTTAAGCCTAAGGAGTAGCAATTTTCTTGCATTTCGGGTTAGTCTAATCACCCCTCTCTGCCTGAGCGAAAATGTTCATTGTGCTGAGCCAAGAACTGAACCAATGTTCAACATACAGACCAGAATTCGACACAGCTTCAAGGGTTACGATCTTTATAATGAATTAGCTATATGACTGATAAATATTGTACAAGCAGTTCTTGTAGCAACGATGAGCTCTGTGGGCCCGTACATGTAATGCAAAAGCATTTGTGTACGTACAAAATTTAAGGAAGTAATCAAGCAAAATCGGCCCGTACTTACCATCCTAATTGTTGAATTGTTCGAGTACCTTTTTGTCCTATCAAACTCCCACATTAGCCTTGGTCTTTGTTATTTTTTAAACAATACCTTCGTTTGGATAGATGTCTCCGAATATGGCGTGGTTTGTGTTTTCATACAGAGATTTAAAATATATAGAGTGTGTGGTGGTCTAATCTGGAGAAGCCCTCACTCACCTTTGCTATAATTTATCCTGGGGGCACTGGTTGGGAATTTGTTGCTGGTTATTTGTGTTTTCCCAATGGGTTTGGTTTGTCCGGTGTAGTCACGTGACCGATGCCATTATTCTTTTGACAGCAAAGGTCTAAAGCGAGTTCCCCAGCTCTGAACAACGCTAGCAGGACGTGCAGCCTCACAAACTCTGCATTGTCCTGCCAACAGCAATGGATCACTCTGACGCTTATCAAAGAACCACCGCAAGGTTAAACAGGAATGAAACGTGGAGTCGGCCCTTTCTAAAAAAAAGTAATTAAATAGATGACCATCCTTTAAAAAAAATGATAGCTTTGGAAAACAGTAATGTCGACTTCGCAGAGATTCTCCTCTTAATTAACAGGAAAACTTTCTTTTCTCTTGAAAACATCCAGAAGACCAAAAGCAAGGTTGTCAAGCGAATTATGCCTGTCAGTTTTCAATAAATAACCAGCCTTTTTCTGAGCACAATATGTTCAATGAAGCCCGTTGACTGTTTAATAAGTATATTGACCCTGCATCAACACAACAGAGGTGGCACGGTTTGCGCTAGCGCTCAGAATGCTGGTTAATTCTTACTCATTAGGGTAAGCTACGTTGAGCAAGTACTGCGATACCTTTCCTAAAGTACACTTCAACAGATGTTGTTTTCTCTGATCCAATACTCGACGTTAGCAATTCTCCGTCGTAGGGCGGCATGGTGGCTCAGTGGTTAACACTCCAGGGACCCGGGTTCGATTCCACCCTCGGGCGACTGTCTGTGTGGAGTTTGCACAATCTCCCCGTGCGCTCGGGTTTCCTCCCACAATCAAGTGAATTGGCCATGATAAATTGTCCATCGTGTTAGGTGCATTAGTCAGGGGTAAATATCGAGTTACTCTTCGAAGGGTGGGTGTGGACCTGTTGGGCCGATGGGCCTGTTTCCATACTGCAGGGAATCTAATCTAACCGAGTCTGTATTCCATTTCCTTTTGTAACCCATGAGAACAGAAGGGAGTGTGAGCTTTATTGCAAACCTTGAATCCAGAGTCAGAATAAGACGAAGAACGTTTTTTTTGCGACCATTTCCACAGCACTTGCACCATTTAAATTCTACAGCCTTAAAACTTTCCAATTCCTGCCAGAAAAGAAGGGCACGCTGCTTATCAAAAGGTACACATTATATGCAACAGTTATTTCTCCTTTTGACCGAGGAACAAAAACAAAAAAATAGTTCAAAGATACCGTTCAGGGTGAGTTTAGTTCACCCACTGAAGATACGTTTAAAACTGGCAAGTTGGAGATGGAAACAATGATAGGGGAATAGCGCTGCCTGGAGTGTGTTCAATGGATAACATGAATCCAATACATCTGGTCATTTGTGGATCCGGACCAGAAAATGACACTGAAAGCTGTTCGACTGGTTAAAATAAAAGCGAATGAAATCTAAACCCCGATATGGTCTATACACAACTTCAACTCCCAACTACTTGACTGACTCACGATAATCTCATAAATAATAATTTCTCAAAACGATCATGGGTGAACAATAGTGCAGCTTTGTCAACGTCACCACACCCTGAGAATACTTCTTAAAAATCGCAGGAACGTAAACCACATGACCTTACTGATTTTCCCTCACAAGCTGTCATTCAACTATCCTTCTATTTTCAGTGGACTGACAATCACAAAAGGATTTTTTTTCGAAAAAAACTAAGAACCAGTGAGAAATGTGCATCTCTGAATGGCTGCTAAAAATTAGAATAAGTTCAGTTTTGAATCCTTCCATAGTCAAAGTGCCACAACAGTTACTGTATTGGTTTGTTCTTGGTGCGTGGCCATGAAGAGGTACTAGAAATCCGAAAGTTTAATGAGTCCATCACTTCAGGAGAAGATGCAAGCAAATTGAGTGGGTGAAAGGCACCTGGAAATATAATTGTTGCACCAGTATCTCTCCCTCATTTGAGGAATGCAACAGTGCAATCAAATCCTAATGGAAAATGCAGGGACGTATAAAAGATATTATCGACATGAAGTTAAGAATATTATAACAGTATACATGATTTGAAAGATAAATCGGTCACAGCAGCAATTGGGGCACAGCAACAGGTGAGAGGGAGGAAGTCAATCAAGGTTATTGTTGCTAACTGCCACACAGTAAAGCTCTGCTCGAATTGCATGATTTACTGAGATGTCCCTTAAGCTTGAGAGGCCTTCACTGAACCCCCAGCTGACTTGAACTGGATGCCATAAATCAATCATTGGTAATTAAAATGTACTTGCAATGAAGAGAGGAAAAATGGGAAGAGGAAAAGGATGCAATGGGAAATAATGTGAACAACATTCTGTACTGAGTTGAAATTGCACATGAATATGTTTTAATTCACAAAAGTTGTGTCTTAAATTTCAGCAATAATGAAAATTGATCTGTTTTACAGTGTTGAAGTTTATTTTTGTTTGCTAAGTGGATTTTCAGTGCATTTTAATAGCAATGCCTGTATGATAACCAGCAATAGTGTAACAGTTTTGTTTTGCCATACTGTACAGTAAACAAAAATACATTTTTATAACAGATTACAAATCATAATAAAACTAATTTACTTTACATCTAATGAGGTCTTTGATCTTTTTGACTCGACTGTGTCATTAAGTGTTGATAAAGGTTTATATGAAATTCTGCACTTACTCCCTCTTAAAGCAGCAATGTGTTAAAGCCAAATGATTATACCAAACATGCAAATTGATTATTTCCAAGTTTAATAATCCAATCATTATGCAATTTTATTGCAGTTTTAAGGAACATAATAGAAATATAAACTGGTGCTTCTAGTGGGTAAGACTGTACACCAACTGGGAACATGTTGAAGATTTGGAATAAGTTTGTGATGGTTCCTGGAATTTAACCAGTTCTGAAGTATTAAAAATTCAATATGTCAATCCTTGTAAGGTTGGGCATTGCCTTATAAGAAGAATTCAAAGTTTCTCAAGGATATAACCTGTGTGAGATTTGCCTATCCTGTGCTGCATTAGTGAGGAGTCCTGAAGAAGATAAAATGCAAGTAAGTTAAATTGTACAATTGCCTTTAATGACAGGAGGTTGGAGTATCAGAGTTGATTTTTTTTTCTGCAAGTATCTATGGTTTATCTAAAGGTGATAGCTGGAATACTATACATAGTACTAGTCTCTTTAAGGAAAGATATACTTTGGAAGTCCTGGGATGAGAGGGCTGTCCCATGAGGAGAAATTGTCTAGAATGGGTCGAGGTACTCTAGAGTTTAGAATTCCTTTGAAATGTATAAAATTCTTTCTGGGTTTGAAAGGGTAGATGCTGGTGTACTTTTCTCCCAGCTGAAGAGCCTAGGTCTCAAATCTGTGGAATTTTCTACCTCAGATGCCTGTGAATGCTCCATTATTGAACATATCCAAGAATAGTATTTCAGGCACTAGTAGACATAGGGACAGGGCAGAAATACGGGATTCAGGTAAAAGAATAGCCGTGATTTTACAGCTTATTGACCCAGTTCTGACATGCACTGTGGCATTGGCTTAGCCTTGTTTGTTTTTAAAAGTCTGTTATTTTCCAGCTACAAGGGAGAATTTCCTGATGAAGGACTTTTGCCTGAAACGTCAATTTTCCTGCTCCTCGGATACTGCCTGACCCGCTGTGCTTTTCCAGCACCACTCTGATCCTGAATTAACCAATATGGCCCCGTCTCCATTTGATGAGTAGGAAACAGCCCGTTTGGCCCACCCAATTCTCTGGAATGAAATTCATTCCCTGTAATAATTCTGGTTTCATCGTGCTACAACATTTTACCACATGGTTCAGATTTTTGACAATCAGAGAAATAATGTGCAGCTTGGCCATGAATAGAGTTTCATTGTCGTGTTACATGCACCCAAACCTAGCCTTGCCTAAACATCTAACTTGCTGTAGGTCTTACCTATAGATAGGAGTATTTCCCTTGACTCTATAATTCATTATCAGAGGTTGTCTCAGTGGAGCTTTTACTTAACTCAAAACATAATTATATTTCCACTACCTAGTTAAAATGTTTTACTTGGTTCTATCATACAGATAAGATTAAGATAACTATAATGTTTAATAATTTGCCTCACTAATCACATTCTTCAACTTTCTGTAAGGTTAAATCTAATAATGAAAAACCCCAGAAAATCAGAAGAAAAAGAGATAAGCCAATACTGTCAGGAAACAGCTTTTCTTCATTAGTAGATTGAAAAATGCACAATCTTTTGGAAAATGGCAGTATGCTCCTTTGCTCTTCATTACATATTTTTCATTCTTTTCTTCAAAACTACTAAAAGATGCAAATTATTTTCTACAATTTGGAAGAATGATATAACTTATAATTCTAGAACAAAACCATAAGGTTCTTTTATTAGAACAGGGTTTATATTGCCCGTGGAATCTGTGTTTGCAAATTATAAATGCTCAGCATTAACACAGAAAATCGACTAGGTGTGGAGTTAGGGTCTGATGCAGCTCATTTTTAGGTGACTATTCAATAACTGATATGATCAGAGATCACTATCAATTAAATTAATGGAAATAAACTGCTCATCTTGAAAAATGTACAAGCATTTATTGTTAAATCTCGCACACAAACTTTCCGGTTTGGAAAGCTTAATTAATTTGTGGTCATGTTCCCATTTTCCCCATAGCCATATTTTCATGTCAACTTTTCTGGTGATAAATTTCTGTCTTTACATTTTGCATTAAATTCTCCCATGTCAACAGTTTGATTGTAAGGGGTTCATGTCACACTACAGGTGACCCCAGTATACTATACACTCTCTCACACAAATGAAGCATACAAACACACACTCTTACATACACACACAGACTCTCTCTCCCACATGCTCTCACAGATGCACACACATACACCCCTTCACATGCTCTCACCCATGCACACACCCTCTCACAGACTTATACTCCGTCACACTCATCCACACACTCTACCAAGTCTATGGGGTGAATTTGCACTTGCAGAATTGTATTTGCAGATACATTCTATTTTTGCGCAAAAGGCACACAACCTGCAGGCAGTCAATCAATATAACATTTTATAAGTTCCTACTTTGGAAACAGAACCAATCTGACTCAAGATTGGGATACAGACAGACTCTAACCTCATACCTTTAATACATTGTCTGAGCTGAGATGTCACTTTTTTTTTAATGAAACTTTAAGTTATCTCGAGAATGTGACTTAAATGAAATTCTGGGATTTACATATTACCGAACCAAAAACGGCAACCCATTCTAAAAGATGAAAGACTTAACAGCAATCTAGGTTTGTTCAATATATCATTTTAATTGCATGACACTGTGATCTTTTTGCTATAAATTCTGACTTATGATCCTGCCCCACTCGTTACCCAATGAAGGAGCAACGCTCTGAAAGCTAGTACTTCCAAATAAACCTGTTGGACTACATCCTGATGTGTGATTTTTTAACAGTTTGATTGTAATTACAAGCTCTAGCTACCAGGCAAACGAAGTAAAAGCAATATGAGAAACTGTTGTTTCACACAGCAATGGGTTGAGATCTGGATGCACTGCCTGAGAGTGCAGTGCCGACAGGTTCAGTCAAGGCACTTAAATGAAATTAGACTGTTATTTGAAAAGCAACAATGTTCAGGGTTATGGAAGAAGGCAAGAATCTTGTATAAAGCTCACTTAGAAGTCATTGCAGACGTGATGGGCTGAATGATCACCTTCTTCACTTTAACAATTCTGTAATTATTGTGAACTTAACTCTGCTATCACAATGAACTTTTCCAACTATGATTCTTCTCTGGTAAGCTATGTATTGCATTCAATATTTAACTTCACACTGAAGAGTTTAAAAGTGTGTCATTTTTCTACTACATATTTGTCTTCCCTCCTTCACTTCATAAGCCAAATACCGCACTGTCATGACATAACTTGTTTCATCTGACGCCTACTGCTCCTGTAGATCTGGTCTCCTCATCCCCACCAGTTGGCTGAAGGATAAAAGATGAGAGCAACAGAGGCACAAATAGGAAGAAAATCAAAAGAACTGATGGAGGCACTACTTCCTTTAAACTAGTGTGTGTGATAGAACAGAACATCCTTTAGTTATATTAAAAGTCCTCCAAGTACACACACTTCTTGATGCCATACTTGCTTCCTATGAAAGATATTTTTGTACTTCTGCTTCAGTGAGTCCTGCTTAACTAACCAAAATAATTTTATATTTGTGTGCATTTTTATGTCAGTACTCTGTGACTCTGTTGTCAGTTTTTTGTCACACTTTTTACCCCAACTTTTTCATTTATAAATTGTTATGTCTACATTTAACATAGGCTTTGCATGTGAAAACAATAATCAGTTGGCATAACCCAACACTGATTGTTTAATCTGACCATTGGAATATGACAAATTTCAATGCTCTGATTTTTTTCCTCAGTAACGTTCAAAATAATGAAGTAAATAACTTCTTAAAATATTTAAGTTCAGAATGTTCAATAGATAAATGTATTAGTTGAGTTTTCTTTTGTGCCTTTTAGAATTGTCTTTGTTAAAGTTTTCACTCAAAATTCTGAGATCCTCACAGAAACCTCAGCTTGGACGTCATATTTTTATCCACATGTGTAACACTGAGCTGAATTTGGATCATTTAATCTGAATATATGAATGTTGTTAACTTCCAGAATGCATTAGTGCCACGTGATCAGCTTTGTTGACATTTTTTCTTCAGGATTCTTTAACCTGTTGTGCAGAGAATTTACTTCAAGTAATTTTGAAAAAACAAGGAGCAACTCCCAAAATCTTAATTCAACTAACACTAATGTTCAATGTTTTCACCTGAGGTGAAAAACAGTATACTTAGAGTCATAGAGATGTACAGCATGGAAACAAACCCTTCGGTCCAGCCCATCCATGCCGACCAGATATCTCAACCCAATCTAGTCCCACCTGCCAGCACTCAGCCCATATCCCTCCAAACCCTTCCTCTTCATATACCCATCCAAATGCCTCTTAAATGTTGCAATTGTACCAGTTGTCACCAATAAAAGCAGAAAGTACTAGAGAAACACAACAGGTCTACAGCATCAGATTTGCTGACTTTCTGTAGCACCTTCTGTTTTTATTTCTGGTGTCCAGCATTCACAGTACTTTGAGTTCACTACTCATGTACCATTTATAGTTTTGGTTTTCCGCAATCCAAATTTTTGAACATGCAGTAAATATATCATGAGAGAGAAAAAAGATTGGATGAGAGACAAAGGGATAAAGATCTGTGTATGTGCTGGGTTAAGCAAGGAGGGCTGGGAGAGTGGGTATTTGGAAGTGAAATTGAACAAATGAATTCAGATACAGCAGAACAACCCAAATTGATGAACTCCCTCACTTTCAATCATTGAATCACATTAACATCTTTACAAAACCATATATCTTTGTGGCTTTCCATCAGCAAAGCAACAATAAATCCACAGTGAGTTATTAAATTTGTTCTCTCATTTTTCTAATTTACTGCTGTAAGATAGTTTATTTTCAAAGTATAGTTTGGAGCTGGGAAAGCACAGCAGGTCAGGCAGCATCCAAGGAGGAGAATTGACATTTTGGGCATAAGCCCCTGATGAGCCCTTCGTCAGGGGCTTATGCCCGAAATGTCGATTCTTCCGCTCCTTGGATACTGCCTGACTTGCTGTGTTTTTCCAGCATCACACTTCGACTCTGATCTCCAGCATCTGCAGTCCTCACTTTCTGTAGTTGGGAGTTCACAAAAATATTTCAAATCAAGTTTTAATAGTACTTTAGATATTTTAAATTATATTTTAATACTTTCTGACTCTAGTTTCTAACTTATATTAAATAATAAACAGTTACTTAAAAACACAGATATTTTGTTATCTATCCCATAGATATTTTGTTATCATGCTGCCTGACATGAACATTTCCTATATTTTCTACGTTTTTAAACTTTGTGCACTTAGTACTTTCCTTTTGTTTTGGTGTTTAGCTTCTGTGATGATGCTGCTCCTTTAACAAGGTTATAGTGTCCTTGGGTTTTCAAAAAGGGTTGTAAAAGGCAGAGGTTCCAATTTGTCTGGGTTAGGCCACTTTGATTCTGGTTAACAGATACTGCCTAAGGCAACGATTAGGGTAAAAAGGCTTTTAGGTTTTTTTTTAAAAATACTTGAACCCGTACAATGAAAAGACAGTGGCCAATTGTCTCAGTTCAGGCACATTTCTGGTTTGATTTATTTTTAGCCATTCAAAGCTACTGGTCAGAGAAGCTGCTGCACTGAAAAGAGGTTCCATGCTCATTCTCTCTGCAGTCTCTCTCTCCTGTAAAAACCTGTGTTTGAATTTACCTTTTAGCCAAGTTGTGCATTTATGTGTTTTTTTAGGAAATCAGAACGGCTCTTTGTTAAGTTAGATTGTGTCGATTGGGTTCTCAAATCGTTGTTATTTTAAATTCTGTTTTCCTTTGTTTGCGTTTCATTCGGTGGTGTGTAAATAAATTCTGTTTTACTTGTAGCCAAATGGTTTGGCCAGCTGCACTACTCCTGGGATATCCACCTTCCATCTGCCTAAAACAACTAGAAATGTTAGGGTCTGGGCTAACTTCTTAAAATGTTTTGAGGGGGTCTGGCTCTTCCAAATGTGTCCAACTTGAAGTAGTTATGTTCTTTGTCTCTTGCATTTTCTATATTTTCCTGTACACTTTAATCGCTAAAACTCACCATCTACGTGAGACCATTTATTAGCAATTGCCTTTTCATTTCTTTTTATATATCCAGAAGTGCTATCCCACAACCAAAAGATTTTCCCACCATTAAATCACCGTGACTTTCTTGTTTTTTTAAACTAATAACCAAGTAATTGCCTTTTATTCATTTGCTCTTCAACAGCAGGTGCTGGAAATGGAGGATGTCTGCACCATAGCCTCTGCCTGTGGAAATTGTGTGGACTGGTGTTTGGGTGGGAGTTCCCCATTGGTCCACAGCCAACAAGATTATTTGTACTTTTGTGGTCTCTCTGATTTCCTTTCCATATCTCCTTATGCAATCTCCAAGTTCATCCTGTTGTATGACCTACCATGTGATCTCTCAATTCTATATCCACTGAAATGTTAACCAGGCCCCAATGCAAGCTGCCATGAATGGCTTTCTCTCCTCATGTAATCTGTTTTGCCATCAACCCTTCTACATAAACTTCTAGCCTTCTATCCTTAAGAACGACCTTCTTTTAAAAATCATTCACACATACAAATGTTGCTGGCTTGACCAACAATTATTGGTTGCCCTGAGGGTAGTTAAGAGTCAAACACATTGCTGTGGGTCTGGAGTCACATATCGGCCAGACTAGGTAAGGATAACAGATTTCCATTCCTAAAGAATATTAATTAACTAGATGACTTTTCATGGCAAACAAGAGGAGTTATATGGTTACCATTTTGACAGTTGTTTATTCCCAATTTCATTAAATTCAAATGTTAACATCTGCCACGGTGGGTTTCAAACCAATATGCCCAGGATATTGGCTTGGGGTTCTGGATTGCTAGTTCAGCGAGATTTTCACTAGGCCATTGTTCCAAATTCACTTGGCCTTTCCTCGCCACAGTATATAAACAAATGTAACCTCCAAAATCAGTATCCACTTGTCCTGCAATTTAATGTTTGAATCTCTCTGATAAGGTTCTATGCTGCCAAATCACTTAAACAGCAGTATCTTGATGCACTGTTGTCATCTAATAAGGTCTGAAAAGGATGCCTGAGACTTAATGCAGTAAGGAAACAGGTGATGGATGTACTAAGGAAAGGTCAATTGGCTGTGAATTAGTTGCATAAAAATGGGGAGCTAGTAAACATTGGGGTGAATGGCTTAAGGAGTATGGTTAACTGAAATAAAATCTTCACTAGAAGTGTGGACTTCAGACTCTTTTCAAAAACATTTATCATATAATACACTATTACTCTTCATTCCTCAGTACATCTCTTCAACCTTTGAAGTAAATGACTAACTTCAAGTTCAGTGCCACTATGCTCACTTGCTCTACTTCATCGACGATTGATTCTCTTCTTATTTTGTAATCTTTTTGATAGCATAACCTGAAGACATGGTTAAAGTTCCACATGGATATTAAGGAAACTAACTTTACCTCTCCAACATTTCTGATATCAGACTTATATTTCAACAACAGTCCTGTATGGTCTGCAAATTCCTGCAATTAGTTTCTGGTGCATTCCCATTGCTATGTGCTGTCTCCTGCTCAACCCACTTGTTTGGAACCTCATTGTCCAACTTGATCCTATGATCTGTTTCTGAGCCCAAATACACTATGAAAAAGAGCAAAACTCTCTCCATTACTATTGCAAATCTCCAACTCCAGCTTAGGCAAGCTGCTGTAAAAGTCTTCGTTTAAGTCTTTGTCACTTATGGACTTGAATATGCAAATGATATTCCAGCTGCAGTTTGAGAGAAAAGTTGAGTTTAAATTCTCCTTGAGAAAACCAGGGCAGAGCCCAGCTCATTCTAGGTGCACATTATTGATTGGACTCCCAAATTGAATCTCTAGTACATAATATGGAAAAGTAAGATCATATCTGAGAGCAAACAACCATGATTCTAAATAAAGTAACAAATTAATCAGATAGGAAATGCAAAGTAAAATCTACAACACATGAAGGATAAAAATATTGTGCAGTTCACTGGAGTTAATGAAGCAGGAAGAGAAACTTTCCAAAATGGTAGTCTGATGGAAAAGATTACTGAAATAAAGTATCTCCAGAAATGCAAATTAAGGCATTTTCTGTACTTTATCAGCAGATTTTAGGTGAGAACCATGAAAAGTTCAAAAATAGCTGAAGCAGAAGATTACTGTAGGAATTAATATTCTGAATGATGACCTCTTCAAGGTGTTCATTAGGAAAGGCATTAGCAATAATGATCTGCACAGGTAATGATTTAAATGAAAATACGATGGCCATTCTCAGTAAGCTTAAAGGACTCAAAACAAATAAATCTACCAGGGAGAGATGGTGGTTATCACCGAATAATAAGAGATAGAATTGTAAAAGCGAGGCATTGATGACAATTATGTGGAACTTGTTGACTACAAGGAAGACTTTGCTGATTGGAAACAAATCAGTCTGATGCTGTCATAGTAATAAAGATGAAAAGGGATGTGAGGGGAATTGTGGGCAGATTGGGATAGAGAAGGGAGGTAATGGGATCAGAAGATTATGAGTGGGGAGAATGGGTGCAAAGGTTAGGACAGAAATGGGGAGGGGGTTGAGGGCAGTTCTGCTTGGGAAACATCCTTTACACCCTTGAGAAGCAATTTTCCATGTGGACCATTCAAACTCTAGTCATTATGTATAAAGACTTCCTAAATACATTTGAAAAGTACCCCTTGTAGACATGGGGATTTAGGGTAGTCTAGGAAATGGATTTTTAAAAAATGACCCATTGGAAGAAAACAATGGTTTCATGGAAAGAAAATGAAAATAAAGATGCTAAATCAGCTAACAATGAAGATTAAGATTTATAATCCTTGTAGACTTGATTCTCAATATGTTCAACTACCATACAGCAGCAATCAGTAAATCTAATAGAAATCTTAGCTATGTAGGCAAAGCAATATCATACAAACGAGACAAGGCCATGCTCAATAAGTAAAGTTTTCTCCACAAATGATGGAGTACTGTGCCTGGTTTTCATCAGTGGGACAAAAGAGAAATGTTGAAGCACGAGAAACAGAGAAAAGCTACAACACAAGTTGATTGCGAGATGAGATTTCGGCTGCTCAGTTTCATAGGTGGCATAGAATTGTAAATGGTAAAGAAAATGTAATATGGAAAATTATTTCAAATTAAATTGCAAAAGTATTACAAAGGGAGCAGAGGTTCAAACCAGAGGTAAATTAAGAACTAATATTAGGAATTTCTTTGTTGAGTGATCAAAACATGAAATGATGGTGAAACAATCACACTGGAATTATTTAAGAAGCAACTTGATGTCACAATGGGTGAGATTGAAGAAAAGCACCTATAACGTAATAGGGAGGGAACAGACATTATAAAAAATAAAAGTGGTGATCTGGACAGAAAGAGAGAAACTGGCAAAAGCAGGAAAACATGAAGATATTATTCTTTTAAAAAGAAAGAAAGTACCATGACAATATTATAGAGTGGTCAAGAAGCAGACAATTTTAGGATGAACGAATTGCAATTTTTGAGCAATCACAAAAGATCGGTTTGTGTTTTTAGTAACTGTTATGAATACCAGGACTACTCGGATATTGGAAACTGTCCCATTTCCTGCTCCATTAAAACAATGCTGAGGTTTGGTTGGGGCAGCAGATACCGTATGTATCGATGTCCAAAAGATATTTGATAAATTATTGTATAACAGACGTTTTAGCTAAAATAAGTTCTATGGAATTACTGGCAGAGTGGCATTTTAAATATGAAACGTACTAAGATACAGACTGCAGAGATTTCTAATGAATGATTGTTATTCAGACTAGAGGGCATAGTTTATTTTCTGAGGTGTTGCTAAGGCCACTGCTGTTCTTGATCGCTGTTAATGACCTGGACGTGGATAAACTGGACATAACTGCAAATTTGTATATGACTCAAAACTCAAATTCACAAACAATGAGAAGAGTAGTTACAGACTACACAAACATAAACAAGGTTTTCTGATATTAGCAGACATTTGGCAGATGAAATCTAATACAGGGAAATGCACAGTAATGTACATTTGGTATGAAGAATGAGAAAAGGCATAAAAAGATAAACTATACTTTAAAGAATTGCAGCAACAAAAGAAATCTAGACATAGATGTACAGAAATCTGTATAAGCAGAAAGAAAAGTTGAGAAGGCTATTATTTAAAACAAAACTAATATGGCATGTTTAATATTAGAGCAAAGTACTACAGACACTGAAAACCAGAAATAAAACAGAAATGCTAGAAATACTCAACAAGTTGATGACATTTCATCAGAACTTCCAATGAAAGTCATCAACATGAAGCATTAGGCAGAACCTTTCCAGCCCCTGAACCAGTGGCAAGTCAGTTGGGACAATAAGGTACAATCAGCAGATTCTCAATGTTGAGAGGAAGAGTCAGATTCTCCAACCAAGCTTTGAACAGCGAGATGAGAATTGTAATAATGAGCAGTGAGAGACATTGGGCCCTGGGAAAGGAATAGCCCTCCCTTGCATGGAGTTCTATGGTGGAATAAGGCTAGTTGCAACAACTGTATGTATTAGCATGTCATTATGATCTAATTTTGCTTCGTTGATATGCTAATTCCTATTCTCACACCCACCAGATATAAACAAAACGGCAATAACGGCAACATGAAAGTCAGAGTGGGTAGCGACTTCAGCTCACTGCTTGCTCCTCGAGGCCTCCATCTTGGACAGCAGTCACCAACATTTCAGAGCACATTCAGGGAAACAACGAACCACACCTGCATTCACAGATATTGGCATCAGATGCATATCAGCCTTACCCCACATCTTCGATAAACTTGCACCTTAATGCTGCAATTTGGAGCTCACCAGCACCTATCACTATCAAGCTGCTGCTGCTGCATTTTTCACACTGCAAAAAGACACCTAAGTCATGGATTCAACAGTATACTCTCAGGGCTTTTTCCTTGCTCTCTTAGCTAAACTCACTCTCTTGTGATTAGTGGATGCTCACAGTATCTCTGCCTTGGCTGGTCTTTTTTGCACTTTGACCCCTCAGCCAGAGCTTGAAGGTTCACAGTACTTCTGTCTGGTCTTGCAGCTTAGTACAGACACAAAACCAAGCCATATGTCATGGTTGTCAGCAGTGATCAATCAAGGGGATACGCATGTTGCTGTTGGCACGATGCTGTGTCAATGTCACACCTGCACCAAGTGCCTGCAGCCTACGTCACAAGCACACAAAAAAAGTGCATTAACTGAATGGTCTTGCCTCAAAGTCTATGGTAGTAGTCAGTGCAAGGGAGACAGCCTTCAGTCTCTGCATCCCAGCATGATAAGTCATGGGCAGTACCCCAATCAGCCTAGGGCTGGAATAGAGTCAGTTGGATGCTTGGGGCAGTCAGGGGCAAAGACCCATACCTCTACAAAAAAATGGTTCATGTGCAGACCTGCAGGTCCAATGCAATCAGTCTGTGGATTTGCAATAAGTCAGTCAGGGAAATGCACATGAATCAGTGAGAAGTCTGGTGAGTCATCCATCAGAGCTGTTCGTCCAAGTCAGTCAGGAGGGTGCCCATGGTCTCTCCTGGGAGCAACTCAAATGTAAGTCACAGGGATCATTAGGAGGCCACCAGTGTGGCAGCGAGGTTGGGAAAATCAATTCTGGACAGTGGTTACAACATGCTGGGATGCAGAGGGGACATCAATTGGGAACTGAGGGGGTGAGACAATAGTGCATTGGAGAACATGGGTTACTGCACAGGTGAGTAATCAATCGACAGTTACATATATCCAGGCTTCAGTGTGTCTGAGTGTGGGGTGAGGGGTGAGGGGTGGGCATGATATAGCATGATGGTTAGCATGTCTAAGCCATAGTGTAGTTGAAAAATGTGATACTGGAAAAAAACAGCAGGCCAGGCAGCATCCGAGGAGCAGGAGAATCGACATTTCAGGCATAAACCCTTCTTCAGGAATGAGGAGGGTCTGCCAGGCGGGCTGAGATAAAAGGTAGGGGGAGGGATGCTGAGAATACAATAGGTGGAAGGAGGAGAGGGTGAGGGTGATAGGCCGGAGAGGGTGTGAGGGCGGGGACGGAGACAGAGAGGTCGGGAAGAAGATTGCAGGTCAAGAGGGCGGTGCTGAATCCAGGGTTTGGGACTGAGATAAGGTGGGGGGGGGAGGGGAAATGAGGAAGCTGGAGAAATCTACATTCATCCCGTGTAGTTGGAGGGTTCCTAGGCGGAAGATGAGGCACTCTTCCTCCAGGCGTCGTGTGGTCAGGTTCTGGCGATGGAGGAGGCCAAGGACCTGCATGTCCTTGGCGGAGTGGGAGGGGGAGTTAAAGTGTTCAGCCACAGGGTGGTTGGGTTGGTTGGTGCGGGTGTCCCAGAGGTGTTCCCTGAAACGTTCCACAAGTAGGCGGCCTGTCTCCCCAATGTAGAGGAGATCACATTGGGTGCAATGGATACAGTAAATGATGTGTGTGGAGGTGCAGGTGAATTTGCGACATATATGGAAGGATCCATTGGGGCCTTGGAGGGACGTGAGGGGGGAGGTGTGGGCGCAAGTTTTGCACTTCTTGTGGTTGCAGGGGAAGGTGCCGGGAGTGGAGGTTGGGCTGGTGGGGGGTGTGGACCTGACGAGGGAATCGCGGAGGAAGTGGGCTCTCCGGAACGCTGATAGGGGAGGGGAGGGAAATATATCCCTGGTGGTTCAACTCTGGTCTCCAGCATCTGCAGTCCTCACTTTCTCCTAAGCCATAGTGTAGGCTGTACTGGGCGCTGGGAGAGGAATAGCCTCTTGCATTAAGTTCTAAGGTGGATTGAGGCTCAGGATAGGTGAAAAAAGGACAGTTCATCTGTGGAGCTGGGTTCCTAAATAACATTAGATTTACTGTGCACAATGAAGTGTCAGTTGTGCCGCCTATGTGCCCTGAGAAGCGTTTCTTTTTGGTTCCTCTCACACTGGGTACATGGTGAAGGGCAACTGCTGACTGGCAGCACTTGATCTGGTGCACAGCTGGGCTTTAAAAATTGAAATCCTGAGAGGTCCCTGCTATGGGGACTACCTCCACGTGGCAAAACGGAAGAAAGGATGACTGGGGTGCCATCAAGACATGATGCACAGGTAATAAGGAAAGAGAAACCCTGCATAAAACTCACCAAAATTTAAACCCAGTCAACTTCTGGGAAAATCCAGCCCATCATCTCTCCACAGATGTTCCCTGACTTGCTGAGTATTTCTCACAATTTCTACTTGATATGGGTTTTATATCTTCATTAGGAGAAGTACAGAGTACAGTGCAAGGAAGTTACACTGAACCTTTATAAAATATACATTACAACTCAATTGGAGTATTATGCTTAATTCTGGTCACAACACTTCAGGAAGGATTAAATAAATATTTATCAGCATGTTACCAGGGTAGAGTGATTTCAATTATGGAAAAAATCTTCAGTTGTTCTCATTAGAGCAGAGAACATCAAGAGGAGATTTAGTAGAGGTGTTCAAAATCCTAAAGAGTAGAAACTTTCTTTATTTTTTCACAGAAGGAGTTATGATAATGTGGAATGCAAAGCCTGAAAGCGTGAAGGATGCAGGGACAATAGTAACAAAAGGGAATTAGAAAATACCTGAAGAGAACACACATGTTTGGCTCTGTGGAAAGGCATGGGGGAAAGAGGGGAGATCTTGGTACCATTGGATAGCTGTGTCAAAGAGCTAGCCACTGGCATCTTGGTTCAAATGTCCTCCTTCCATATTATAGCACTTTATGATTCTTTCACCAATTTCCAATTTAATTTCTGGATTCAAAATTGAGATGGTAAATATCCCATTTTTTATAATTATTGACTTGTGCAGTTTGTTATCATTCCGGACTTAACTTAATCCAGTAAAGATTACTCTGAGAATTTCATGCTTGCTAGCAGCCCTCTTCTTGAGATGTATATATAGATGTAAGATGAAGTCAAGTTGGGTTCCGGTGTGAAGGCACTAATTAAGCTTACATACAAAAATAATGATTCTTGAATGAGGTACTGGGGTCAGCCTACTTCAATAGAAGTTGCAAAAGTCATCAACTCCAAAGTAGGAGAAACGAGAACATGATGGGAAGTAGGGGATAATAAAAGTTAATTTGTGGTGAAAATAAGATTTTTAAAATTAGAAATAATGGGACCTCATCAGGTGTACCCTAGAACTCTGTGGGAAGTGAGGGAAGTGATTCCTGGGCCCCTTGCTGAGATATTTGTTTCATCGATAGCCACAGGTGAGGCGCCCAAAGACAGGAAGTTGACTACCATGGTGCCACTATTTAAGAAAGGTGGTAAAGAAAAGCTAGGGAACTATAGACCAGTGAGCCTGACTTAAGGGGTGGATAAGTTGTTGGAGGGGACCCATTTGAAATCTTGCCCATCTCATTGTAAACCTATGCCCTCTAGTTCTCGAGTCCCCCACCCTGGGGAAAAGATCTTGTTTATTCACCCTTTCCATGTCCCACATGAGGACAGCACTTACATGCATTTGGAAAGGCAAAGACTGACTAAGGGTAGTCAACATGGTTTTGTGCATGGGAAATCATATCTCACTAACTTGATTAAGTTTTTTGAAGAAGTTACAAAGAGGATTAATGAAGACAGACTGGTGGACATGATCCATATGGACTTCAGTAAGGCATTCAACAAGGTAGACTGGTTAGGTCATGTGGAACATGGTGAAAACTAACCATTTGGATATGGAACTTCCTCAAAAGGTAGGAAACAGAGGGTGGTGGTGGAAGGTTGCTTTTCAGACTGGAAGCCAGTGGTTTGCCACAAGGGTCAGTGCTAGGTCCACTGCTTTTCCGTCATTTACAGAAGTGATTTGGATGTGGTCATAGGAAGTATGATTAGTAAATTTGCAGATAATACTAAAATTGGAGGTGTAGTGGATAGCGAAGCAGGTTACCCCAGAGTTCAATGGGATCTTGATCAGGTGGATCTAGGCCTATGAGTAGCAGATGGAGTTTAATTTAGATAAGTGTGAGGTGTTGCACTTTGGGAAGGCAAATCAGGACAGGACTTATACACTTCATGGTAAGGTCCTGGGGGAGTCTTGCTGAACAAAGAGGCCTTGGAGTGCAAGTTCATATTACCTTGAAAGTGGAGTTGCAGGTAGACAGGATAGTGAGAAGGTGTTTGGTATGCATGCTGTTATTGGTCAGTACACTTAGTATAGGAGTTGGGAGGTCATGTTGCGGCTGTACAAGACTTTGATTAGGGTTACTTTTGGAATACTGCATGCAATTCTGATTTCTCTGCTATAGGAAGAATGTTGTGAAACCTGAAAGGGTTCACAAAAGATTTAAAAGGATGTTGCCAGGGTTAGAGGGTTTGAGCTACAGAGAAAGCCTGAATAGGCTTGGGTTATTTTCCCTGGAGCATTGAAAACTGAGGGGTGACCTTATAGAAGTTTATAAAATCATGAGGGACATGGAAAGGGTGAATAAACAAGGTCTTTTCCCAAGGGTGGGGGAGTCTAGAACTAGAGGGCATAGGTTTACGATGAGATGGGAAAGATTTCAAAGGGGCCCAAGGGACAACATTTTCACACAAAGGGTGGTGCATGTATAGAATGAACTGCAAGAGGAAGCGGTGGAGCCTGTACAATTACAATGTTTAAAAGGCATCTGGATGGGTACATGAATAGGAAGGGTTTACAGGGATATGGGCCAAATGCTGGCAAATGGGACTAGATTAATTTAGGATATCTCAGTCAGCATGGATGTGCTGGACTGAAGGGTCTGTTTCTGTGCTGCACAGATCTAGGACTCTAAATTCTAATTCAGTCAATTAATATTAGACATTCAATCTAAAAAGTATGTAATGCTTTTGAAATACAAATAAAGTCTTGGTTAAAGATATGCAAGACACTTGCTCCTCTGTGGTCGGACTATTGTAAATACTTAGGATATTATTAAGTTACGTGCCAAACAAATGGAAGTGCACCAAAAAGAATTCTTTTCACTAATTCTTTGCTCAGGTCTTTGGAGATCAATTTTAAGTTTAATCAAATTGCCACATACTGCTATGGTAAATTACTTGTCTCAGTTCACTTAAGGGCGTAACTTCCTTGAATGGCAATGCATTATAGACAAAATAATGTTTTGATGCAGTAAAACCATGAAAATTGTTTACACTAATTACTTTTTCTTGCTGAATATCCTACCTCTTTTTCAAATTTCGCATTACTACCTATTGATGAGTTATTTCCTTCAACATGAAGGTAACCTAGGATCGCAGTGTTTTTACCGTTCCTTGACTAACCACCAGAACACTTTCACATTTTATTTTCTAAGTTGACAATTGCATTGTCATGGAATGCACCATCTCGATATGTGAAAGATCATCAAGTGGGCAATGTTGTACCTGACAGTCAGCTGAGTCATTTGAAAGTTAAATACGACCAGCAAGAGTGCTGAGCTAAGCTACAATTAATATTGTGGGTTCATAGTTGCTCAGTGATTTGATACTCAAATGAATTAATTTCAGGGATCCCCAGTAACTTCATCTGAACTATTTCCATAGAATTAAAGCAGTTTTAGTGCACTCCATTCTGTAGTTATGATAATCTTTATAAACAAACATTTTGGATGTTGTAACAACAGACATACAGTCAGTGTTCAATAATATTATATAGAAGGTAATATGATGAAAAATAGTGCTCCTGAACACTGAAACAGAGACCACAATGGGGTGTTACAGAGAAAGGAAGGGTGGGTATTACTGCAGATGTAGAATGATATGACCCTGATCTATTGTTAGCACTCTCACTTTTTAATTGTAACAATTGTGGGTTTAAGTCCATTCCAAAAAGTGAACAGAATCTAGGCTGACAGTTCAGCATAGTACTGAAGGACTGCTGCACTTTTTGAAGTGTTTTCTTTTCAACAAAGCAGAAAAAAAAAGGTTAATCTGCACCTTCAGGTGAATGTAAAAATCATATGGCATTATTTACACAAGAACACTCTGATCTCCTGGCCAAGATTTATTTTTCAATCAACATCACAAAACAGGTTATCTGGTCATTTATCTCACCTCTGTTAGGGTGACCTTGCTGTACACGTACTGGCTACAGCGTTTCCTTGTAGTACATATAACTACACTTCATCTTGGCCTGTCAGGAAAGGCACTACATTATCTGTCCATTTGTTTTAAATGGCTGATCCATTCCTCCATATTTACAAAACCAAAATATTGAAATGTTTTGAAAAGTGTGATATTTCTGATATAGTTGAAAAATATTCATTAATTTTATTTGCAACATAAGAATAATTAATCGAGCTTTGGACAGTATAAGCAATCACATTCAATTCAATAGGAATCAGGAATTTTTTTAAAAAGTTGTCTTGAGATTCTAGTTGCTGAATCTATAGTAAGGTGTCAGACACTGAACCCAAGCTTGAGTCCCATTTCTATCTGACATTTAAGCAACTCTCTATGGCCAAATACTGGCATTGAGCAGGTCACAACAGCAACCAAGATCACTAGAATGCTCCATTGCTTAAGAAACAAACAAACAGAAAGACCTCTTGGTCGCTTGTTACTTAACAGAACTGGCATTCATGAAGCCCAGACTTTTGTACTCAGTCAAAGATGGATGTTGCATAAAAAGTGAAGAGGGAAGAGAAAGGAAAGTCTTTATTCTTAAAGCCCCAGCCACATTGTTCTCTCACTTTCTTCACTGCTGAAAAGGTTCATAGCCCCTTTTTGCATATTTTGATTGAGAGCTTAATTCGTAAATGAATGATCAAAATCATTCGTTCCAGGGACTCTGGTTTGATGACACTAAGATAGGCAGCACCGTAAGAATTGCAGATGGAAGCAAACCATTTCAGCTTCGTTCAGAAACCAAGTGAATACAGCAGCATATCAGTTTAAATATAGGCAAGTCAGAGTCAGTTTTGGTCTTAACTTTGGGTGCAAGAACTACAGAGTCTCTGGCGAAACAGCAACATACTGGAGATACTTTAATATCCAAATACATAACTCATGTTAGTACTATGAAGAGGCACAGAAAATAATTGAAAAGGCCATTGGTAGCCTTAATGAATGGATTATGAGAATCCAAGGGGTTGACAATGCACTGCAAAGTGTTGGTTTGACCTCACCTGGCTTTCTGTGAGCAGCACTGGGCATCAAATCTCAGAAAGCAGATATATTGCCCTTAGAGTATGCAAATTAGGCTTAACAGAATAATACCTAAATTCCATGGGTTTAAATTACAAAGAGAGATAACACAAATTAGTGCTTTATTCCCTGAAATTTAGAAGATTAAGGGGTGATTTAATGTAAATTTAACATAGTAAGCAAAATAGAGATGATGGAGAGAGAGGAATTGAACCCTCCGATTAGAGAAATTAGGACAATGAAACACATGGATGGAGGCCCCAGCCTCACCAACGTCAACTCTACCTTCCCTCCCCTCCTCTAGCCTCACTAGTCTTAACACCCACCTCACTGGTCTCCCTCCGCCACCACCTCCCCCAAGCCCCAGACTGCCCCTCCCAATCCCAACCTCTCAATCAGTCTTTCCCTTCTCTATCCTGGTGGTCTCGCTGACTGCTGCAGCTCCTGTTCTCACTGATCCACCAAATCACAAACTGCTTTTCTCCTGCATTATCAAATGTGAGAAAGAACTAGTTTGTGATTAGAGTAGCAGCTTTTCACATCTTCTAGTCAGTTATGGTTATAAGAGTTACTCCTTCTCTGATTTATCAACCCATTGTTGAGTTTTCCGAGGTGTTTGACAGCCTTCAGGACAAATTCCCCCACTACCCCTGTATATACTAAAGTTTATCTCCCTGCCAAAATTAAACTGATTTCCCCAGATACACATGGTCTACAGTTTGCTGAAGTCTGCAGTGTTTTACCTCCTTTGCACTGAATTTACAAGTCACTTGCGAGGTCTTCAGTTGTGCTTTGAAGGAATTTGGAGAAAGTGAGGACTGCAGATGCTGGAGATCAGAGCTGAAAAATGTGTTGCTGGAAAAGCGCAGCAGGTCAGGCAGCATCCAAGGAGAAGGAGAATCGACATTTCGGGCATAAGCCCTTCTTCAGGAATGAGGAAGGTGTGCCAAGCAGGCTAAGATAAAAGGTAGGGAGGAGGAACTTGGGGGAGGGGCGTTGGGAATGCCAAGGAGGTTAAGGTGAGGGTGATAGGCCGGAGAGGGGGTGGGGGCGGAGAGGTCGGGAAGAAGATTGCAGGTCAAGAAGGTGGTGCTGAGTCCAAGGGTTGGGACTGAGATAAGGTGGGGGGAGGGGAAATGAGGAAGCTGGAGAAATCTGCATTCATTCCTTGTGGTTGGAGGGTTCCTAGGTGGAAGACGAGGCGCTCTTCCTCCAGGCGTCGTGTTGCCATGGTCTGGCGATGGAGGAGGCCAAGGACCTGAATGTCCTTGGCGGAGTGAGAGGGGGAGTTAAAGTGTTGAGCCACAGGGCAGTTGGGTTGGTTGGTGCGGGTTTGCCAGAGGTGGTCTCTGAAATGTTCCACAAGTAGGCGGCCTGTCTCCCCAATGTAGAGGAGGCCACATCAGGTGCAGCGGATGCAGTAAATGCTGTGTGTGGAGGTGCAGGTGAATTTATGACGGATATGGAAGGATCCCTTGGGGTCTTGGAGGGAAGTGAGGGGGGAGGTGTGGGCACAAGTTTTGCATTCCTTGCAGTTGCAGGGGAAGGTGCCGGGAGTGGAGGTTGGGTTGGTGGGGGGTGTGGACCTGATGAAGGAGTCGCGAAGGGAGTGGTCTTTCCAGAACGCTGATAGGGGTGGGGGGGGGAAATATATCCGTGGTGGGGTCTGTTTGGAGGTGGCGGAAATGATTTTCTGACCTCTCCGGCCTATCACCCTCACCTTGACCTCCTTCCACCTATCGCATTTCCAACACCCCTCCCCCAAGTCCCTCCTCCATACCTTTTATCTTAGCCTGCTTGGCACACCCTCCTCATTCCTGAAGAAGGGCTTATGCCCGAAACATCGATTCTGCTGCTCCTTGGATGCTGCCTGACCTGCTGCGCTTTGAAGGAATTTGGCATGATGTGGAATGTTACCAATCCATATTAAAATCCATTTGGTCAACCAAATACTTCAATTCTGAGATAATGTTGAAGAGAGGATTTAATATATTGAGGTCTTCCATACATGGTGGCCACCATTGGCAAGGAGATCCAACAGTGAATCAGCTACACCCTTTAAAAAGGTATGGTAGTGAGTGTTTGTAAATGAAGACCTTCACAAGTCAACAAAATTCCAAATGTGCAAATGTATCTGCAATACATAACAATGCAAAAGAATTCCATCAGCAAAAACACTGCTGTACCCTCTAGATACCCCAGGCAGAGTGTCAAATAAATGCTACTGTCTTTTTTGAAGCCAGGCTCACAAATATTCAGATAATCTCTTGCAAAATCAACTCAGATGCACTGGGGCACTCTCTAAACTGTGAAAGACAGTCTTCCCATCAGCCACTCTTCTCTCTCTCATATCTCAAATGGCCAAATTTTGCTGGAAGCATGGTAGCTTTGATTGAATGAGGCAGAAACTGACCTTAACAACTGTGAGGAGCTTGTACCTATTGTTCAGAATTGCGAAGATTTGTCCATCAAGCTGTGTCACACAATGAGTTCCACCAGAGCAAAAGAAGACGATGAAAGAAAAGGTAGCAAATCCCACACTCCAAATCCTACTAACTGATGGGACAACCTGCCCCATAAATTGAGAGACAGCATGTTCAGTAACATGAAGATCCATGGCAGAAACTCACAACCCTGAGTACAGGCTATTCTCAGCCAACAGACTACATAAATCTGGACGCTAAGACAAACAACGCTCAGTTAAACAATTTAGATTGTAAAGTGCCTCCATTCAGTTTTTTGTGTTGATGCAGTTTTGTATCATTTCATTATTTATCCCTTTACAATGTAATAGGAATGACACTACTCAGCCATTCACACCTCATTTGGACATATCCTTTTCTTTCTTTATGATTCCCATCATCATTCCCTTTGGTGTTTTTCTTGTGAAACCTTTTGTCACTAAATCACTCCTGCTCTTCTCTGTTGTTCTTTCTCCCTATTCCTCACTTTGACCTGCTCACAACATGTTACATTATCTATCTTTCTGCAGTTCGAATGGAGGGTCATCGGCCCAAAAGATTAAATCTGTTTCTCTCCACAGATGCTGCCTTACCCACTGAATATTTCCAACATTTACTGTTATTATTATTTTATTATTATTCAGTTTCCATGGAATTTAAATCAGTGTGCACAACAACATATGTTGATGAATTCACACTAAATTAAACTGTCTTATTTAAAACAGTGGAGTCAGAGAGATTTGGCGGAATCTTCCAGGCCAGCGTGAAGCAGGGAATGACCTGAAACATTTGTATGCCCATCTTCAGCCAAGTCAATTCCAGGCAGGAAGACCCATGAGGTAAAAACAATGACTGCAGATGCTGGAAACCAAATTCTGGATTCGTGGTGCTGGAAGAGCACAGCAGTTCAGGCAGCATCCAACGAGCAGCGAAATGGATGTTTCGGGCAAAAGCCCTTCATCAGGAATAAAGACAGTGAGCCTGAAGTGTGGAGAGATAAGCTAGAGGAGGGTGGGGGTGGGGAGAGAGTAGCATAGATTACAATGGGTGAGTGGGGGAGGAGATGAAGGTGATAGGTCAGGGAGGGGAGGGTGGAGTAGATAGGTAGAAAAGGAGCTAGGCAGGTTGGACAAGTCTGGACATCAAGGGGACAGTGCTGAACTGGAAGTTTGAAACTAGGATGAGGTGGGGGAAGAGGAAATGAGGAAGCTGTTGAAGTCCACATTGATGCCCCTGGGGTTGAAGTGTTCCAAGGCGGAAGATGAGGCGTTCTTCCTCCAGGCGTCTGGTGGTGAGGGAGTGGCGGTGAAGGAGGCCCAGGACCTCCATGTCCTCGGCAGAGTGGGAGGGGGAGTTGAAATGTTGGGCCACGGGGCGGTTTGGTTGATTGGTGCGGGTGTCTCGGAGATGTTTCCTAAAGCGCTCTGCTAGGAGGCGCCCAGTCTCCCCAACGTAGAGGAGACCACATCGGGAGCAACGGATACAATAAATGATATTAGTGGATGTGCAGGTAAAACTTTGATGGATGTGGAAGGCTCCTTTAGGGCCTTGGATAGAGGTGAGGGAGGAGGTGTGGGCACATGTTTTACAGTTCCTGCGGTGGCAGGGGAAAGTGCCAGAATGGGAGGGTGGGTTGTAGGGGGGGGTGTGGACCTGACCAGGTAGTCACGGAGGGAACGGTCTTTGCGGAAGGCGGAAAGGGGTGGGGAGGGAAATATATCCCTGTTGGTGGGGTCTTTTTGGAGGTGGCGGAAATGTCGGCGGATGATTTGGTTTATGCGAAGGTTTGTAGGGCGGAAGGTGAGCACCAGGGCCGTTCTGTCCTTGTTACGGTTGGAGGGGTGGGGTCTGAGGGCGGAATTGCGGGATGTGGACGAGATGCATTGGAGGGCATCTTTAGCCACGTGGGAAGGGAAATTGTGGGCCCAACCCCCCCACCATCATCTCCCAGACCATACAGAACCTCATCACCTCAGGAGATCTCCCACCCACAGCTTCCAACCTCATAGTCCGGGAACCCCGCACTGCCCGGTTCTACCTCCTTCCCAAGATCCACAAGCCTGACCACCCTGGCCGACCCATTGTCTCAGCATGCTCCTGCCCCACTGAACTCATCTCTACCTACCTCGACACTGTCCTATCCCCCCTAGTCCAGAAACTCCCCACATACGTTCGAGACACCACCCACGCCCTCCACCTCCTCCAAGACTTCTGTTTCCCTGGCCCCCAACGCTTCATCTTCACCATGGATATCCAGTCCCTCGACATCTCCATCCGCCATGACCAGGGCCTCCAAGCCCTCAGTTTTTTCCTCTCCAGACGTCCCCAACAGTACCCTTCCACCGACACTCTCATTCGTTTGGCCGAACTGCTCCTCACCCTTAACAATTTCTCTTTTGAATCCTCCCACTTCCTCCAAACCAAAGGGGTAGCCATGGGCACACGTATGGGCCCCAGCTATGCCTGTCTCTTTGTTGGCTATGTAGAACAGTTGATCTTCCGTAATTACACCGGCACCACTCCCCACCTCTTCCTCCGCTACATTGATGACTGCATTGGCGCCACCTCGTGCTCCCGCGAGGAGGTTGAGCAATTCATCAACTTCACCAACACATTCCACCCTGACCTTAAATTTACCTGGACCATCTCTGACACCTCCCTCCCCTTCCTGGACCTCTCCATCTCCATTAGTGACGACCGACTTGACACTGACATTTTTTACAAACCCACCAATTCCCACAGCTACCTGGATTACACCTCTTCCCACCCTATCTCTTGCAAAAATGCCATCCTGTATTCCCAATCTCTCCGCCTCCGCTGTATCTGCTCCCAGGAGGACCAGTTCCACCATAGAACACACCAGATGGCCTCCTTCTTTAGAGACCGCAATTACCCTTCCCACGTGGTTAAAGATGCCCTCCAACACGTCTCGTCCACATCCCGCACCTCTGCCCTCAGACCCCACCCCTCCAACCGTAACAAGGACAGAACGGCCCTGGTGCTCACCTTCCACCCTACAAACCTTCGCATAAACCAAATCATCCGCCGACATTTCTGCCACCTCCAAAAAGACCCCACCAACAGGGATATATTTCCCTCCCCACCCCTTTCCGCCTTCCGCAAAGACTGTTCCCTCCGTGACTACCTGGTCAGGTCCACACCCCCCCTACGACCCTCCCTCCCACCGCAGGAACTGTAAAACCTGTGCCCACACCTCCTCCCTCACCTCTATCCAAGGTCCTAAAGGAGCCTTCCACATCCAAAGTTTTACCTGCACATCCACTAATATCATTTATTGTATCCGTTGCTCCCGATGTGGTCTCCTCTACGTTGGGGAGACTGGGCACCTCCTAGCAGAGCGCTTTAGGGAACATCTCCGAGACACCTGCACCAATCAACCAAACCGCCCCGTGGCCCAACATTTCAACTCCCCCTCCCACTCTGCCGAGGACATGGAGGTCCTGGGCCTCCTTCACAGCCACTCCCTCACCACCAGACGCCTGGAGGAAGAACGCCTCGTCTTCTGCCTCGGAACACTTCAACCCCAGGGGCATCAATGTGGACTTCAACAGCTTCCCCATTCCCCACCTCATCCTAGTTTCAAACTTCCAGTTCAGCACTGTCCCCTTGACTTGTCCAGACTTGTCCGAACTGTCTATCTCCTTTTCCACCTATACACTCCACCCTCCCCTCCCTGACCTCTCACCTTCATCTCCTTCCCCCACTCACCCATTGTACTCTATGCTACTCTCTCCCCACCCCCATCCTCCTCTAGCTTATCTCTCCACGCTTCAGGCTCACTGCCTTTATTCCTGATGAAGGGCTTTTGCCCGAAACGTCGATTTCGCTGCTCGTTGGATGCTGCCTGAACTGCTGTGTTCTTCTAGCACCACTAATCCAGGAAGACCCATGGCTGACCTTCCCAACCTTTCTCCAATTAAGACCTTTAAGTTGTCAATTAACATTCATTTAAGAATCACTTAAGGGCTGACTCCTGCCTGATTTGCAATTTTCTCAGCTCCAGGCAAGACATGTATCAGACGACCCATCCAACAGGTAAACCAGTAGTGGCTTCCCACCTACAGTTGTTGATAGGGGTCTCAACAGCGTGCGGTCCATCTCCTGCGCCACGACCCTCACCCCCTCTCTCCCCTCTTGTTCTCACCTTTCACCCCACCAGCCTTCACATGCAAAGAATAATCCTCCGCCATTTTCGCCAACTCCAACACGACACCACTACTAAACACATCTTCCCTTCCCTCCCCCGTCTGCATTCCACAGAGATCGTTTCTTACGGGACAACCTAGTCCACTCCTCCATCACACACGGCACCTTCCCATGTAATCGCAGAAGATGCAACACCTGCCCCTTTACCTCTTCCATGCTCACCATCCAAGGCCCCAGACAAACATTTAAGATTAAGCAGCGTTTCACTTATACCTCTTTCAACTTGGTCTATTGCATTCGTTGCTCCCAATGTGATCTCCTCTATATCGGAGAGACAAAATGCCAACTGGGTGATTGGTTTGCTGAGCATCTTCGGTCTGTACGCAATCAGGTCCCAGACCATCCCGTGGCTTGCCACTTCAACACACAATCCTGCTCCCATGCCCACATGTCTGTCCTTGGCCTGCTGCAACGTTCCAGTGAAGCTCAAAGCAAACTGGAGGAACAGCATCTCATCTTCCGACTAGGCACGTTATAGCCTGCTGGTCTCAACACTGAATTCAACAACTTCAGATGATTATCCCATCTCGACCCCTCTGTTTTCATTCTGCTCCATAATTTTATTTTATTTATCCTTTTTAAAATTTTTAAAAATTTTTTTCATTGTTCTGTACCTTTTATTTCTTGGTTGTCTCTCTTTCTCTCACTCCTCACTCTCTCATCACTTTTTTCCTCTCCTCTTCCCCTGTGCTACCCTTCTCCCCTCTTTTCCATTTTGCCTCTGCTTCACCCATCCCCCACATATTTTGTCACATAGCACCGGCTTCAGCCTTGGTCATTCACAGCTCCTAATCTCCCTATAATCTCTCTATGCACTATCATTATCACCTCTTTATTTGCTTCTGGAGCCATGACTCACCTTCTCTCAGCCTAGTATAAATACCTCCCTATTTCTCCCTTTTTTGAGCTTTGACAATGGGTCAGTTAGACTCGAAACGTCAGCTCTTTTCTTTCTTTACAGATGCTGCAAGACCTGCTAGGGTTTTCCAGCATTTTCTCTTTTGAAACCAGTATAGACTGCTTGTCAGCTATGGGTGGGTGTCCCTTAATGTGCACTGAGCTGTGCATGAAGGAGGCATGGACATGTTTCTGACACCCATGACCCTCCACTCACCTCAACACCCACGTAATTATCTTCTCATTTTGCAAGTTGCTTGTTCAAAATTGAAGCAAGCATTTGTAAAACAAATGCATACACAATGAACAGAAGACAGTAACTCAACTTCAAATCTCCACTCTAACAAATTCACTCTTGGAATTACAAAATCAGAATACACTTCTCTTTTATTAAGTCAATTTAATTGCAAAGCAATTATAACTAACCCTGTCTCAATCAGTACTTCTTCAATCAAAGGCACAAGTGTGGATATTTCTAAACAACCTATTCAAATCTGTTCTGAGGACCCTTGTGGTGCAGTAGCAGTACCTCTACCTCTGGGCCAGGAGGCCTGGGTTCAAGTACCACCTGCTCCAGAGGCATGTAATACCTGCTGAACAGATTCATTGCAACACAGACCAAATATATTAAGACATACACCTCTAGCAGGTGGAACTTGAACGAAGACCTCCAGGTGCACGGATTCCTAAGACACAAGTATTGCCCTAAATTTGGACTTCAATGAGATTACTGCAACCATCTACAATGTGGGTATGTCCTGCACACAAAAAGCAGGTCAAATTAAATCCAGCCAATTACCACCCTCAGTCATCAGTCAAGTGATGGAACAAGCCACCAACAGGGTTGTCAAGCAGTATTTGCTTAGCACTAACCAACTAACTTACTCTGAAGTTCAGCAGCCCACTCAAGCTCTTGACAACATTACAGCCTTGGTTCAAATAAAAACAACAGAGCTGAATGCCAGAGGGGAGATTGAATTATTGCCTTTGACATCAAGGCTACATTTGGACAACCGTGACATGAAGAAACCCTTGCAAAATTGGAGTCAAGGGAAATCAGGTGTAAAACTTTCCACTGTGTGGAGTCATATTTAGTACAAAGGAAGATGGTTATGGCTATTGGAGGATAGTCATGTCAGCTCTAGGACATTTCTGCAGGGGTTTCTCAGGAAATTCTCCTAGGCCCAACCACCTTCACTTGTTTAATTCAGAGACATTCCCTCCAACATAAAGTGGGAATGTTTGCTAATGATTGCACAGTGTTCAGCTCCATTTACAAACTCCTTAGATACCAAAGCAGTCCATATACAAATGCAGCACGACCTGGATATTATCCAGAATGCTTTTATATTAAAAGCAGTGTTCTGATGAATAAATGGATACATCCTAACAGACCTATGGACAAAGAAAAGACTGTTGTACCACCCAGATACTGTAAGACCATGTTGAGAGTAGCACACAAACGTTCAATGGCAGGACATATTAGAATATGGAAAAAGCAGGCATTTATAAATAGATATTTTAAATGCCCAGGAATGCAACAGGATGTAAAACATGTCATACACGTCAGGTGATATGAAAACTTCAAAATTGATTCAAACCAGCACTCTTAACCTGATCAGTTGTACCCTAAAACTCTGTGGGAAGCTAGGGAAGTGATTGCACACCTCTTACTGAGATATTTGTATCATGGATAGTCACAGGTGAGGTGCCTGAAGACTGGAGGTTGGCAAACGTGGTGCCACTGTTTAAGAAGGGCAGTAAAGACAAGCCAAGGAACTATAGACCCGTAAGCCTGACGTTGGTGGTGGGCATGTTTTTGGAGGAATCCTAAAGGACAGGATGTACATGTATTTGGAAAGGCAAGGACTGATTAGGGATAGTCAACATAGCTTTATGCGTGGGAAATCATGTCTCACAAACTTGATTGAGTTTTTTGAAGAAGTAACAAAGAGGATTGATGAGGGCAGAGTGGAAGATGTGATCTATATGGACTTCAGTCAGGCATTTGAAAAGGTTCCCCATGGGAGACTGGTGAGCAAGGTTAGATCTCACGTAACACAGGGAGAACTCGCCATTTGGATACAGAACTGGCTCAAAGGTAGAAGACAGAGAGGGTGGTGGGGGAGGGTTGTTTTTCAGACTGGAGGCCTGTGACCAGTGGGGTGCCACATGGATCGGTGCTGGGTCCACTACTTTTTGTCATTTATAGAAATGATTTGGATGTGAATGTTGGAGGTATAGTTCGTAAGTTTGCAGATGACACCTAAATTGGAGGTGTAATGGACAGCGAAGAGGGTTACCTCAGATTACAATGGGTTCTTGATCAGATGGGCCAATGGACTGAGAAATGGCAGATGGACTTTAATTCAGATAAATGTGAGGTGCTGCATTTTGGGAAAGTAAATATTAGCAGGACTTATACACTTAATGGTAAGGTCCTAGGGAGTGTTGCTGAACAAAGAGGCTTTGGAGTGCAGGTTCATAGCTCCTTGAAAGTGGAGTCGCAGGTAGATAGGATAGTGAAAGCGGCATTTGGAATGCTTTCTATTATTGATCAGAATATTGAGTACAGGAGTTGGGAGGTCATGTTGCAGCTGTTCAGGACATTGGTTAGGCCACTGTTGGAATATTGCGTGCAATTCTGGTCTCCTTCCTATCAGAAAGATGCTGTGAAACTTGAAAGGGTTCAGAAATAATCTACAAGGATGTTGCCAAGGTTGGAGGATTTGAGTGATAGGGAGAGACTGAATAGGCTAGGGCTGTTTTCCTTGGAGCATCGGAGGCTGAGGGGTGACCTTATTGAGGTTTATGAAATCATGAGGGGCATGGATAGGATAAATAGACAAAGTCTTTTCCCTGGGGTGGGGGAGTCCAGGTCTAGAGGGCATAGGTTTAGTGTGAGAGGGAAAGATATAAAAGAGACCTAAGGGGCAACTGTTTCACTCAGAGGGTGGTATGTGTATGGAATGGGCTGCCAGAGGAAGTGGTGGAGGCTAATACGATTGCAACATTTAAAAGGCATCTGGAGGGTATATGAATAGGAAGGGTTGGGAGGGATATGGGCCATGTGCTGGCAGGTGGAACTAGATTGGATTGGCGTACCTGGTCGGCAATGGACGGGTTGGACCGAAGGGTCTGTTTCCGTGCTGTATGACTCTATGACTCTTGATAACCATATCGGTTTTTGAAGGAATTTGCAGATGACGCCAAAATTACAAGTGTAGTAGACAGCGAAGGTGTTTACCCAATGAATACAATGGGACCTTGCTCAGATGGGTCAATGGGCCAAGGAATGGCGGATGGAGTTTAATGCAATAAATGTGAGGTGTTGCATTTTGGAAAGGCAAATCAGGGCAGGACTTACACACTTAATGGTAATGAGGAGTGTTGCTGAACAAAGAGACCTTGGAATACAGGTTTATATAGAGGAATCTCGATTATCCAAATACCAATTATCTGAAAATCGGATTATCCGAAGGAGATCTCGAGGTCCCAATAGAAACATTACATCAAAGACGTATTTCCAATGGTGATCACGTCTTTTGCTAACAGTGATTAAACAGGCACCATCTCCAAATGACTGACCTCCCGCCCTCTCCCTCTCCCCACACTTTCCCTGGAGTTCTACAGAGGGGTGTACTCTTAACACCCCCTTCACCAGATAATCTGTCCAACACTGTCGTGTACAGGGCAGAGGTGGAACCCGTAAAAAAGTTACAGTAGGAAGGTGGGTGTCTACGCGCGCACGCACTATTTGGAGACTTATCCCACAAAGACAGCAGCAGCAGCAGTCTTGTTGTTGGTGTCTAGTCTGGCTGCCCTGTGGGGGGGGGGGCGGGGGGGGGCAGGGTTGGATGGGGTTCGGGGCGGGGGAGTGGTTTTGGACAGGGCCGGGGCAGGGGGCAGTGTTGGACGGGGTCGGGGGGAGGTGTTGGACAGGATTGAGGGTGGGTGGAGGTGTTAATGGGGTCAGGGGGGGGCAGGGGATGGTGTTGGATGGGGTCAGGAGCGGTGTTGGACAGGGTCGAGGGCCAGGCGGAGGTGTCAGACGGCGGGGGGGGGGCGGTCAGTGTTGGACAGGGTCGGTGGGGGTTGGTGGGGGGGGTTGGGGGGGTGGTGGGTGGGTGGGTGGGGGGCGGAGGGAGGAAGCTCGCACGCTGTGTGCTGCATCGTCTCCTGAACAGGGAGCAGACTTTAAAAACTCCGAGCCCCAAAGGAAAGGCGTTTCATCAATTAACCGAATAATCGATTATCCGAACGAAATAGTGCCTGCCCACCTCTTTCAGATAATCGAGGTTTCCTTGTAGTTCCTTGAGCCACAGGTGGACAGGATAGTGAAGGTGGTGTTTGGTATACTTGCCTTTATTGGTCAGTGCATTGAATGTAGGAGTTGGGAGGTCATGTTGCGGCTGTACGGGACATTGATTAAGCTGCTTTTGCAATATTGTGTTCAATCCTGGTCTCCCTGTATTGGAAGGATGTTGTGAAACCTGAAAGGGTTCAGAAAAGATTTACAAGGATGTTGCCAGGGTTGAAATGTTTGAGCTATAGGGAGTGGCTGAATATGCTGGGCCTATGTTCCCTGAAGTGTTAGAGGCTAAGGGTTGACCTTATAGATGTTTATAAAATCATGAGGGAAATGAATAGGCTGAATAGCCAATAACTAGACAGCATAGATTTAAGATGAAAGGGGGAAGATTTAAAAGGAACCGGAGGGACAACTTTTTCACGCAAAAGGTGGTGCATGTATGGAATGAGCTGTCAGAGGAGATGGTACAATTAACAACATTAAAAATGCATCTGGATGGGTACATGAATAGGAAGGGTTTGGAGAGATATGGGCCAAATGCTGATAAATGGGACTACATCAGTTTATGATATCTTATCATCATCGACGAGTTGGACCGAGAGGTATGTTTCCAAGTCATATGACTCTATGGCTCTATTTTAGTGGGTGTTAGTAGATTCAAAAGCGAGAAAAGGTTATCAGGAAATCTTTACAATGACAGATATTAAAGCCCAATTCTCAGAATTTATTCCTTCAAGGACAATTACAGATGGAGTAGTGACTCAAAATTCAAAAGTGTTTTTACTCATCATGGAATACCAATTGAGATGAAGTTAGACCTCTGATTGCACTGCAAGTCTAAGGATTTTCAGGAAACATGAATAGTTTGGGTATAAAATAATTGAAGTCAACTGCATCTTATTCACAATCATAGGGAGCTTTTGAGATACCATCAGACCCTCAAAACCGTGATTAAGGCACACTGTCATGAAATTCCATAGGACTGGGACAAAGAACTAGATTTCTTACTAGTTATTACCAGAAATTCCCTGATTTAGTCAATTGGATTTCATCCATTTCAATTGATTTACGCTCATTGGATTAGAGATCTATTAAAATTAAATCGGGAAAAGTTCTCGAACCAAAAAGATGAATCCTCAATGTGTGTCCAAGTTTCTAGAAAGACTCATAGGAGCACATGCGGCAGCACAAGAACATTTGAAGTTTACAGGTTAAAATGAAAGAATGGACAGATAAACATTCAGCACTAGAATGTCTTATATAAGAGATGAAATATCGGTATGGTTGCCCTTTTGGAAGGTGAATGTTGAAGCAAAATTCCAGTCTTAACTAATAAATACTCAATCATCAGAAGAATAACTGGTTTTGCTGCATAAAGGTATCATTCTACAAAAAACAAAAAGGAGGAAGAAGTATGCCAGGTGGTAAGAGGAATAAAAGATAATGGAGGCAGTAAGAGACTGAGGTGAAAAGAGGTAGACAGTTCTGAAAAGCAAGTAGCTGTAGCAATTCTCAGGCCGCAGTGCGAGATGGTTTTAAAGCTGCAATTTGGAGGATATATTAATTTTTTGAAGCCTATGGAAATATTAAAATAAATGGAAGTGGATGAATAAGAAAATCAATGAACTGAGAAGGGGAAGACTAGGAGAGTGAAATCATATGCAAAAGTGGAACTTGTGAAGACAGTGGAAGAGTGAAAAACAAGGAAACAGAATTTTGACAAATTATTAGATGCACATAATTATTTTGCTGGAGAGGCAGAATACAAAGTTAAGACACAAACACTATGACATTGAATGTCAGTAGATTTTGCATTTTATCTCAGTGTCCTACCACCTTCTATCCAGGGTCTTCCTTTGCTCTGCATCCAAATGTTAACTACTACCTTGCATTTTGTACTGGTTTGCTTTTATTTTCCACCTATCTCCACACTTTAATCAAAACCTATGCAAACAGAGGGAAACCACAGTTCTGATTCACTTTAGGTGGATAGCACCCTTTGATTAATAAAGCACCTCCATAAATGCTAGTTCTGACTGATTAGACTATTATCACATCAGTTCTTTTTCTGCACATTCTCAGATTATTTAGGTGATGCTAAGTCAGTGTTGAAGGACAGTTTAAAAATGTTAAATCTTAAAAGACGTTTTTTGTGGAATTCTAGACTTATTAAAAGCAGCTTTATCTAATGCCCTATTTTTCATCTACATTGTGGTTCATAAGTAAAAAATGGCCACTGGAGAAAGTTATTTGAAAGTTCCCATTGCCACTTGAGCAATACTGCAATAATAGTAGGTGCCTTCAGGGAGAACACAGATGAGGAAAACTACTATACTTATAAATAAACAATTTAAATAGAATTGAACTGAATAAATATACCTACATGAATCATGTGCTAATAACAACACACACATCCTTCATTAAATTTCTTTCTTGATCAAAAAATAAATTATATATGAGGAGCACAAACAGCACACATCACTTTGGGGTACTATTGTAGACTCAATATACAAATTTAATGTTATTTTAGCATCTTAAAGAAGTCAGATAAGCACTTATTCCAAATAGATTTTGTCAATAAATTATATGGCGTCTCTCAGTTTAATGGTAAATTCCACGTGTACAATGTTGAGAAGTGTGGTGCTGGAAAAGCACAGCAGGCCAGGCAGCATCCGAGGCGCAGGAGAATCTGGATTCTTCAGGAATCTGGATTCCTGAAGAAGGGCTTATGCCCGAAACACCTATTCTCCTGCTCCTCGGATGCTGCCTGGCCTGCTGCGCTTTTCCAGCACCACATTTTTCAACTCTGGTCTCCAGCACCTGCAGTTTGCACTTTCTCCACGTGTACAATCCTTATTAAATGAAACTAGTAATCATGGTGATGAATAATAAGATCTCCATTGAAGTTAAGTAAATCCCAATTTTGGTTAAATGCCACAGTGCTTTAAACGTATTGTCTTTCTTTGCAGAGAGATAAAGTGGAAAAACGAAATGCAGCCAAACTTCTTGTTGAAACTGCAAAGTTACATAATATAACCTTCATCAGCTTTTGAAGTGCCAATTCCTTTATCATTCTAATTCCACTCCGAGATTCCTTCAGGGTCTAAAATAATGTCTTCATATCAAAATACCAGACTGTGCCTGAAAGTTATTTTTGGTACTGGGATACCACAACAATCAGTGGACAACTGATATACAAAAGGCTGTTAACAATTGTAACCAATGTTATACATTCACAATGACTATGAAAAACCAATGATTTATCACTAGTTCTTTACTCATGGCACAGATGTCCACTCTGGAGGACTGTGTACCTAAAGATCTGAAAGTAAAACAGATATAATGTTCACTTTATATAAATTCAAGAGTCTCTGCCTTCCCTAAGTAGTATTTACCTGTAACATAACTTTTGTAAAGTAATTTCAAAAATGGCTATTGCAAGCCTTCTATTCTTATTTTTGTGATGTGGAGCTACCAATGTTGGACTGGTGTGGACAAAGTCAGAAGTCACACAACACCAGGTCATAATAACCAGACTTCACCTGATGAAGCAATGCTTCGAAAGCTCGCAATTTCAAATAATCCTGTTCGATTATAACCTGGTGTCATGTGAATTCTGACTTCATATTATTTGTAATATAGACATCACAAAACGATCTAATTGGTCTTTGAAGTGAAAATACTGTGAATTTTAAGTTTTGCTCATCAATAACGAAATACGATAGTAACTTCACAGACAATTTGAAACTGCAATATTCTTTTACAACAATTTACAGTATGAGTCAACTCATAATTCACAGTGATTCAGTCAACAACCAGCCTCTGGACATTGGGGGTCAATTTAGAAAAAGCTCATTAAGAAGTGATTTCAACAACAGAGATTATGCACTGGGAAAAATGAAATGGGATGGACCAAATTTTAAACAAGGTCACTAACCTAAACTAGCTGTACATAAAAACACTTCATAAAATATTCAATGAGATTTATCATTTTGATTTTTTTAAATCAAAAGGAGACCCTAAATTTGTCAGACTTGGACAAGCAAATAATTCAGAATAGGAATTCATAATATATTATTTTGTTTGAAACATACTCTCAGGTGACACTTCTGAATTTTGAGAATGTAATTTTTAACAGAGGAAAAATTATTTAGGAAGCCTAGTTCAATAAACAGATTTCATCTATATTACTACAATTATAGCTCTTTTAAAATTCCTGCCTTAAAATTCCTCACCCTTTACAGATTGCAATCCTGAAAATACCCTCATTATCATAACTCTCTGTCTCTGTTAGAGTGGTGGCTGTGTGGAATGCTCTGCCCCAGTGGGCAGTGAAGGCCCAGTCTCTGGATTCATTTAAGAAAAAGAGTTGGATAGAGCTCTCAAGGATAGTGGAATCAAGGGTTATGGAGAAAAGGCAGGAACAGGATACTGATTAAGGATGATCAGCCATGATCATATTGAATGGTGGTGCAGGCTCAAAGGGCAGAATGGCCTACTCCTACACCTATTGTCTATTAGTCAATCCTCCATCCATCCTAATATAGTGCCTCTAACACCATTGGTTTCAATCTTATTAAGCAGCCTCATGTGTACATAGGCTATGAGTATTTTACCTCCTCCCACCACCCTCCTGCCAAAAAGTCATCCCATACTCCCAATACTCAACCTCCACTGTATCTGCTCCCAAAATGAGTAACTCAAATCCAGGACATTCCAGATGTCTTTCTACTTCAAGGATTGTGATTTCTCCTTCCCCATAATCAACGATGCCCTCAACTGCATCTCTTCCATCTCCCACACCTCTGCCCCCAAACACCCCCAACCAAACCACAACAAGGACAGAGACCCCTGGTCCTCATATTCCATCCTGCTAATCTCCAAATCCCTTGCATCATCTGCCATTTCTGCCTCGTGCAGTCAGACTCCACCACCAAAAAGATATTTCCTTCTCCACGCCTATCTGCTTTCCATATGGTCCATTCCCTCCATGAATCCCTCATTAGATCCACACTTGCCACCAACCTCCCCTCCACAACCTGGCACTATTCCCTGCGACCGCAGGAGGTGCAACATCTGCCACTGCACCTCCCCCCTCACCTCCATCCAAGGCCCCAAGGAATCATTCCAAGTCCGGCAGAGATTCACCTGCATTTCCTCTAACCTGATTTACTGCATCTATTGCTCCCGATGTGGTCTCCTTTACATCGGAGAGACTGAGCGCAAACTCAGGGACCGGTTCAGAGAACATCTATGGTCCATAAGCTCCAATTAAACCACCTCACGTTTGCCAGCTATTTCAACTCTCCCTCCGACTCCCCTGACACATTTCCATCTGGGCCTCCTCTACCGTCAAAATAAGGCCACATGCAAACTGAAGGAAGAACACCTCATCTTCCACCTCATGAGCTTACAATCTTATGGCCTCAACATAGAACTCATCAGCTTACAAATCTTCCCCCCCCTCACCTCATCCCAGGTCCAACCTTCCTTCTCCACCCTACCCCTTTCACCTGAGCTAACCGGTCCATCTTCCTCCCCATTTATCTGCTCCACCCTTCCCACTGACCAATCTCAATCACCACCTACCTGTATCCACCTAATGCCATCCCACCAACTTTGATCCCAGCCCCACCCCACTTCCTCTACCTATTTCTCAGCCCCTTCCCCCTCCTCAGTCCTGATGAAGGGTCCTGCCCAAAACATCGACTCTCCTGCTCCTCTGATGCTGCTTGACCTGCTATAATTTCTTAGCATCACATTTTATTAACTCTAATGTGTACAGGACACAGGGGTATCGGTACAGCAGGTGAATTATAGCCAAAAGGAATGTGTAGTATTAATACAATACATATTAATGACTTGTATGAGTAAATGTACTACAGCCAGGCTTGTAGATGATAAAAATAAACAGGAAGGCAAGTGTTGAGAATGATACTAAGAATTTGCCATGAGATATAGACAGATTAAGTGAATGGACAAAGACCTTGCAGATGGAATGCAGATGAAAAGTATGGGGTTACACATTTTGGAAGGAAGAATAGAAGAGTAGAATATTATTTTAATGAGACTGGATAGAGAGTTGAGCTGGAAAAAACATAGATCAAGCAGCATGGGAGAAGAAAGCTACAAAACAGAGGGAAATGGAAATCCTTGTCCATGCATTACAAAAAGCTAGCATTAATTTCACAATGAGTAATAAGGAAGGCAAGTGGAATGCTAGCCTTTATTTCTATGGGAACAGAGTATAAATGTAGGGAGGTTTTGGTAAAACTAGTCAGATTACAATTGGAATACAGTGAACAACTTTGGACACCTTATCTAACAGAAAATATACTGGCATTGAAAACAAGCCAGAGAAGGTTCACTAGGGCGATACAGAAAACTGTAGGGACTGTCTTATGATTTTAGAAGAATGAGAGATAATGCTTTTATTGAAAGGTACAAGACTCTTAGGGACTTGACAGGTTAGATGCGGAGAGGTTATTTCCCCTTGTTGGGGAGCTGAGGACCAGACAGCATAATCACCAGTTTAAGACAGAAATAGGAAGGAAGTTAATCTCTAATAGGGTAATGAATCTGTGCAATTCAGTTGAGACTGAGTCATTAAGAATATTCAAGGCTGAGATAGATTTTAATTCAGTAAGGGAATCAAGAGTTTATGGGAAAGGCAGGAAGGTGCATTTGAGGACTTTCAGATCAGCCATGATCTCACAGAATGTCCTTAAGGGAAGGAAACCACTGTCCTTACCTGGTCTGGCCTACATATGATTCCAGACCCACAGCAATGTAGTTGACTTGTTACTGCCCACTGGACAATTAGGAATGGGCAATAACTACTGGCCCAACCAGCGACGCCCACATCCCATGAATGAATAGTAAAAAAATTTCCATATTAGAAGTCATTCTAATTCCACTTCAAACAGTTATCAGGGTCCTTATTTGTACTGAGTGTAAAAATTTCATCTCAACATCACTAGGTCTGAAATAATGTTGCTTAACTTGAGCAAGTCATTTTAGAGTATCATCTCCCTCTTGCTGACTCAACTAGTCACTGCTGACCTTCCATCACATTGCCAACATTCCCCCTGACTGCCTCTTCAGCTTGTGATTCATTTCTGCAACTTGAAGCTGCTCTTTCTGCCTACTCCTCACAGCAAGTCTAGATGAGTGGGAGAGTTAGTGAACACAATTGGCAGGGAGTGAAAGAGGAGGCGAGCCAGGAGAATGGGGAGTAGGAGAGGCAACAAGTTGGAGGAATAGGAGCGGGAGAGGTGGTGTGCCAGAGGAGAGAAGAGAAAGAGTCAGCACTCTACTTTTTATATTTTTAAATTTATTTTAAAGCTATTTTATTGATGAACATAGGCATGTAAAGTATTTCTACTTATAGGGTGTGATTTTTGTTGTTATTTTCAATGTGAATGGCCCTACAGAACTTTTCTACGGCTTTTACATCAGCGAAAATGGGAAAATGTAATTCACTTAACACTGTTTCATATACAATGTTGAACAAGAACTCTAAGTCAATTCTGTGCTGTGCGATAAATCCCAACCCTAGAAGAGATTATAATGAGCTCTATTTTTAAAGCACACTTGAATGCTGTACATGCAGGGAGAAGGACATTAATCAGAGCAAAAGTCTTAGAAAAATGCTGGAGAGCTTTATGTTTCATAAAACTGTCCAAGATAACTTTAGTCCTAGTTGTCTAGCATACTCTAAATGAGAGGGTCAGAAAGAATGGAAAGGTCCGAGTAAGGAGAAAAGATGTGATGGGAAGGCAGACATTCTCCAACAGGTTAGTCAAACTATTGAGGTTCATTCATCTTGGTTAATTAGAATTAATTGCAAACCTTCAGAATCAGAATAACTAATACATGATGATGAGGCAACCTTCACCTTACCTTCCATCTTTCTAGATCCAACAATTGCATGGAACAGAATGAAATAGATAAGGGCAGATGGTGATAGACAAAATCATACCAATGTTCAGAACACAGCAATATACCCAAAGGACCACAGTCTAGGGTCAGCACTAGGGTGGCACACATACCATTAGGGTGCAGTGAATGCAGCAATGTGCAAAGAAAGCTACTGACATGTTCAAACTGTGGCTAAATTTCCAGGATGATGGACATAAGGTAAGATCTATGGACTGACAAAATAATGTTAAACAGTATAAAGCCAGAAAGTTAAGTAGATCTTTTCTTTGTGGATCAGAAAGGGACTTTTGCACTAGGAAACAATCACATATTGACAACAGAGCATTCAAAAAAGCCACAGGGGCCAATAGAGCTTAACAAAGGTTATCCAGTAGAACAAAGAGTGCAGAAAAATCTAGGAATTCTACTGAAGTTGAAGTCCTGGAGATCAGGTCATTTTGGTGGCTGCCAACGAAGTAGAACATAAATTATTAAGAAAGGTAAAATAAAATGGTTGAATAAATGCAAAGATTTTATTTCTACTCTGAAGTGTCAGACAGGGAACAGCCAGCCTTATACACAGAAAAAAATTCCCAAATAAGACATATAATGGTAAACTGAGATTAGTGGTTTGGAGTTACAAAGGTACACATGGAAATCAAAGTATTAAAGTGAACTCCTCCAACAATGAGAAAGTAGTCATGAAAATTTCCTTAGCTCAGTTGGCCACATACTCATGAGAAAGTAGGCTGATTACAAACGTTGTGCTTTTGTGAAATGAAAAATTTCAGAGACAATTGCTTTTGAAATTGACCAAAGAGATCAGTGATGTACAAGGAAAGCTGTGGAAATTAAGCAAATGCATTTCCAGATTGAACAATGTCATCAAATTTATTTCTTATTTAAGTTTGTCCTACTGAAAGTTGGCTGTACTCTCCTGAAAGCAGTTCCAGGAATGATCTTCTGGTACCACAAAGAGAAATTCTTAGGCATCTTTATGATACATGTTATAAATAAGATTACAGTGGATTTAAGTTTTAAGTAAGCCTTTCAGGCCAATAACTATATTGGCTTAGACATTAAACAGAATAGATCAGAAATATCCTTGTCTCCAAATGCTTAGGACACAGAAAACAATAAATCCTCAGTAGCTTACAGGTTAACAACAAAAAGCTCCATCAATATTAAGTTTTAAGGAATCAGAGAGGAAGACATCCTGTAAGGCTGTTGAATGCATGTGTTTGAGAAACACATGTTAAGAGTAAATGAGCGGTAGTGGTTTGTTAGTGAGTTTCAAAAAGGGGCAGTAACTGAAGAAAATAGCCCTAAGTGAATGCAGACATTTATCAGAAAGAAACTAAATACAGCCATGCTTACTGAATAAGGATCTTTAAAGTAGAATATCTAAGCAGTCCATGTCCATATGCAGCAAGACTTGGACAATATCCAAGCTTGGAGCTGACAAGTGACAAGAAACATTCATGCCACATAAGTATTAAGCAGTCACCATCTACAACAAAGGAGAACCTAACCATCTTTCCTGACATTTAACAGCATTATCGTTGCTGAATCCCCCCCCCCCCCGTCAACATTCTAGAAGTTACCATTGCCCATAACCTAAACTGGGCTAATCATAGAAATATAATAGCTACAAAAGCATGTCAGAACCCGGAATCCTGACACACCAAAACCTTTCCACCATCTGCAAGGCTCAAGTCAGGCATATGACGGAATATTCACCACTTACCTGAATGAATGTATCACCAATAACACTCAAGAAGCATGATGTCATCAGGTATGTAGCATCATGTGTGATTGGCACCACAACCACATTCACTCTCTCCACAACTGACATACAGTCGCAGCAGTATATACCATCTACACGATACGCAGAACACATTCATCAAGGTTCCTTAGAGAGTATCATCTAATTTCATGCCCACTGACAGGGCAGCAGATACATGGGAATGATGCTACTTACAAGTTACTATGTAAGCCATTCACTATCCTCACTTGAAACTTGAATGTCGCCAAATCAAAATCCTGAAACTCCTTGCCTAACAACACTGTATGAACTGAAGTGATTCAACAAAACAGCTCATCATTATCTTGTCAAGTGTAACGTGGAGTAGGAAATAAAATATGGGCCAGTCAGTGAATGGAAAATTTCCCAAACCTTCCTCATTTTACCTACAACTCTAAATTTGAATCTGAAGTTTTTTTCTGTCCGCACCATAGTGCCAAAATGTCCCTAATTAAAGTCACAAATATTACTCTCTATAACTAACTGTGACTTGCTGTAGTACCACTTCTGGTCTTTTCCTCACCCTCTGACACAGCAGTTCAGATCAATTTCCTCTAATGAAACATCTCTCCATTGTGCAGATGTGTGTGAATTCTCTAGCTTAGTTCCACTCGTAGTTATATGATTGTAACCAGATCATCTCCTGACATAGTGTCTCTTCCTACCCCCTGTCCACGAACTCTGAAATTCCATAAGGATCTAACTTGATCCACTCACTTTCCTGATCTACATGCTGTTTCCTGTAGACATCATTCAAAGACATATTAAAAGGTTTCACATGCATGCCAATGATACATTGTCACTTCTCTAGACTTTTGTTTGACCTACAGTTTTGGAGGAGTTACAATTGCTTTCAGCTAAAAATAGTATTCAGATCTTAACACAACCAGGATTCCCACTCCTTTTTATATCTCAAAGGCCCTTTTGGAGGATGTGGCTGTTTTGATTTATACGAGGACAGGATTGGATTTAAATGTGAGTCCCTTTGCAAAACAGCCCATCAGTACTTCCCGTATGGTGTCCCACACTAAGAAAAACATTTTTCACGTTATGGGGGGGAACAATGTTTCAACAAGAGTTAATACTGTTGATTGAAAAACAATTAAAACACAAGGTTCTCTTTCTCTCCACCTAACCATCGGTGATCAAAAATATTTATTATGGAAACTGCTGGACCACTTATCATAGCCTTACCAAAGAAACTTTGACTCACATGGAAGCTTTAACCAGTTTAACAGAAGCATATTCTTCACATTACATTGAAAAGTCTCCAATTTCCCCTATAAAGAGACTTTTTGTGAGAAAGGAATTTGTTTAAAATTGTAAAACACAGAGGTAACAGCATTTGTATCTTCAGCAGGTGATCTGAAAGGCAGTTTAAGGATTACAGTATTAAAAACCCATCAGCAGCAAATTTGCCTATGTCTGATTCTCAAACAAGTAAATGGATACAATTATTTTAGTACTATTGTTTAAAATTATTTCATGGGAAAAATGCATTCCCAAAATTGAGGATGATCTTATAGAGGCTTATAGAAGTTTATAAAATCACGAGGGGCATGAATAAGGTAAATAGACAAGGTCTTCTCCCTGGGGTGGGTGAATCTAGAATGAGTAGGCATAGGTTTAGGGGGAGGGGGGAAATTTAAATGGGACCTAAGAGGCAACGTTTTCAAGCAGAGGGTGGTGCGTGTGTGGAATGAGCTGCCAGAGGAAGTAGAGGAGGCTTTTACAATTACAACAACATTTAAAAGGTTTATGAATAGGAAGGGTTTAGAGGGATATGTGCTAAGTGCTGGCAAATGGGATAGTTTAGGTTAGGATATCTGGTCGGCATGGAAGAGTTGGACCAAAAGGTGTGTTTCAGTGGTTTACACCTCTCGGACTCTATAATTAGTTTAATTAAATTAAATTAATTTAGGAAATAGTCTAAACTTCTTGTATCAATTTTATGTTATCAATATCTTGTTTTCCATATGGTTATTTTAGTATTAGCTTTTGTTTTGTAGAAGAGCTGAGTTATAAATCCCATCTCTCATTCATCAATAAATCTTAATGCTGAGTGCAATGTTGCATTCATGCTTGTAATTCAACATTATTCTATTCAGGAGGTAAAAACAATGACTGCAGATGCTGGAAACCAGATTCTGGATTAGTGGTGCTGGAAGAGCACAGCAGTTCAGGCAGCATCCAAGTAGCTTCGAAATCAACGTATTCAGTATTACTAATACATGTTCTCAAAATATTAGAAGGTATGCACTGTAGAAAAATTTCAAACTTTGGAAGCAACATAAATGTTTGGTCTTCAATCAATGGAGGTACCCAACTCCTGAGTTTCTTAAGCTAAATTATTTTAGTAAATGTTCCAGCCTGTCGTTATTGAATTTTCATTTTATTATTCTTTTAAAAAAAGGAAAACTACAATAAACAAGCAATCTTATATATTTTGAAATACGGATTTCAAATTGTTTGGCAACAAGTTGCAGCAGGGGCTGGCTGGTGGCTGGAGGACAGCCTGGGCACTTGATAGTTAAGGCTGAATGGAAACATTCTCAGAACTGTAAGGTCAATCATTATAAAGATAATTGATCATGAAAACTATGGTTTCTTATTCAAAAGATTATGAATTTATGTATTATATAAGTAATAATCTTACAATACTTCGGCACTTACAAGCAATAGTAAACAATGAGTTGGACTTATTTCAGAATTATTAAAACATTGAGCCAAATCTTCCAGTCTGTAGATCATTAGAGATTGAATGTGTGAGTTGAGATGCACATGGGAAACCTATGGAAATCCTGGCGCATGGATATATGTACAAACTAGCTGGGAAGTCTAAATTTCTCATGGACATTTCTCTTCACCTGTGCCGGCATTGTGTGAATGTCTCAGACTCTGAGATATAGTCAAAGACTTTGAAAAATCCCTAGGTACTTACCTTGACATTTCCCAGGAACAATTTGACATTAAAATCGCGTGCTACACCTGGGTAAGCTACATAACTGATTCACACAAGCACCTGCCTAATGCTACACATCACACCTAACCAGAACTTCCAACTCTGTCTACCTGACCCCACTATTAACCACTTTACCTTTTCAACTAGCACCCCAACTATCTCTAAACTCGGATTACCCTCCACATACTCATGTGCTCCACCATCCATCCAGTCAGCCTCATGAAGAGAATAATGCACGCTCCCCATCAGTCTGCAAATGGACTCAACTACCTCTCTTGACTGAACCAGATCAGCCCCTCAACCACCCAAGTGTTATGTACCATCTCCTCTCTGACCCAATCAATCCCCAACCTGAGTGTATCCTCTGACTTAAACTAGCTACCCACCCCTCAGCATGACAACTACATTCTGACCACCTGATGCACTAAATTTTGTTTTGTCTTTTAACGTCTTCCTTAAAGATCCTACTTCAGACTTTGGAAATTTTCTATTTCTTTGATTGGAAGCCCTTCTCCTTGCTTTTTAGTAAACTGTTTAGCCATTGGTAGTTTACATTTGTATTATTTGTGCCGACTTCTTTCCTTCCAATTTGGTCATGACTTCTAGCTCCTTTCAGCTAAATAGGTACAAGCCTACACACTGCAATACAATGCTTGAAGTGATACGGGCATGTACTTAAAATACATTTTATATATATCTTTACAAGATTTCCTTCTGTGCATTTCCTGCACATAATGACAGTGATGCAAGAGGGAGCATGACAAATGGATGAGATTTCCCAATTAGGTTTAACTTGTGCTCAGACAGTTACAAGCATTGCACCCAACACAAAGTCCTGTTCTGAACCACAAAGATTTTGACAAGATTCTTTCTGGGACAGAAGAGGTCCTTCCAACCAAAATGCCACTTTCAGCCTGTTCTACCCAGTCAGCTGACTGTTCTTGAGAAAGTGGTGATAACTGCTATTCATCTAATGTAGGTACACTTACTGTGCTTTTAGAAAGGGAGCTTCAAGACTTTTGAATGTTTTTGATGAAGCAGATTATTATGGTTGGGCTAGGGCACTACCCCAAGGTAACCAATTACATTTATTAATAAATAGCTTCCTTTTTTTATTTTGAATAGTTCACAAGCAAACACCACCTGTGGCATTTACTTTTCATTAATAAAAGAAATCTAAATTTCATTAACCTTTTAAGTCCAAAAAAATTCATATTGGATTTCCAAACATATTAACTGGAATCTTGAACTACTGCATATATCCTTATTTATGACTGTCATGTCAATTGTTACTCGTCACTTCAGTTGTTTGAGAGGTAAATGCTTAAAACTACAAAACTCCCTTGTTTTATCCCACCTAAGTGCCTTGCAATTTTAAATTCCCCTGACCAAGCATATAATTTTTCTAAATGACAGAAAAGTAGCACTCCCTCAAACCTGCATGAAATTGCCTAGATTAGGAAGTAGTTTTTTAGACCCAGCTCAATAGTACTCTGCATTTTGTAAGTGAGGGAATTTTAAGTGTTGCAAAGGTTGATGTCTCTCTAAAACAAATAATTGCACTTAGTATTTAACTCTAATGTTAATTCACAATTCATTTAATGTTAGTCAATGGAAACAAGCTGCCTGCTAGTGGCAGCTGTACACTTAATTAGGCGATTAGTTAGAACCAGTTGCTGGGTCAGCTGATTCAGGTCTTTGGAATTCTCGCTGCCATATGTCTACATGTAAAGGATCTATTGCCAATGCAAAGAATAAGTAATATGGGGGCTAACTTGATGGAGTGCAGCTTGGAAAGTGTACTTAAATTAGACATTTAGTGCAGTGAGATAAGAGATGCTGTTCTGCTTTTTTGTTGAAACAAGACATTAAACAGTCTGAAAGTTAGGGTGAGAGACAGCAAAATCTTAAAGTTGAGATATAATACATAAATTAAGTGAGCAGGTTGATTGATGGGCCTTGTATTTTTTTTCTCAAAACTAGGTCAGCAGATCAAGCTAACACTGACCAGCTGGCGGGAGTATTTGCAGACATCATTAACCTCTCCTTACTATGATGTGAAGTTCCCACCTGCTTCAAAAAGACCACTATCATCCCAGTGCCAAATAAAAATCAGGCAACATGCCTTAATGACTACTGCCCAGTGTCTCTCACATTGCATCATTCTGAAGTGCTTCAACAGGTTAGTAATGGCACACATTAACGTCGGCTCCTGGATTGCCTTGATCCACTACAATTCACCTACGATTGCAACAGATCCATGGCCCTACATTCATCCTTAGAACATCTGGATAACAAGGACACCTACATCAGAATCCTATTTGTTGATTTTATCTCTGCCTTCAACATTACATTTTCAACAAACTCATTTCCAAACTCCTGGACTTAGAACTCTGCTCCTCTCTGAAACTGGCTCCTTTATTTCCTGACCCATAGACCACAATCAGTAAAGATAAGCAACAATACTTCCTCCACAATAATCCTCAAAACCAGTGTTACAACATGGGGTAAACCCCACCCCACAACCACCACCCCCTTCCCCCGCTAATTTAAACCAGCAACACAGAAAAAATTTACCCTGTGCTATAATCTGTGTAAGTTCAAGAGGCCAAGAACTATCCCAAAGATCACTATTTAAAGTAAAAGTCTTTTTTTAAAAGTCTAGTAGGGAATAACTAACAATTATTTACAACTCCTTGCTCTAATCTATCTTTTACTTTCCCTTCAATGATACTGGTCTGATAAAATCCTTAATTAGGATTTACCACAAAAACTTCATATTTCAAAACCAACCAGCTGTCGAATTTTCTCTTTGTATCTTCTTCTGTCTTCTTGTCCTCTTCTTAGGTTTTCTGTTTCACAGGTCATTGATAAATAAAGGTACCTTTAAGACAGCTATTCTGCAGGCAGTCTGCATATATTGGTGGCTTGGCAGATCTTCCCCAGCCATTCAATTTGTTTAATATTTAAAGCATTGGATCATTTCATTGGCTTTACTATTGTCAAAATACCAAATTCAAACTTAATTGGAGTTTAGCATCTTGGGGCAGAATTTAAACTAGTTTACCAAATATGAATATGTTTTTGTTTAATAACAACCCAGGTACTGCTAGCTGCTGGACCAAATGTTACATTGTAAATTTTCCAATACTCTGTGTGCCTCACTAAGTCCTTGCGAGCTTTTAACACTCTTAAAGGTACAGTACCCCTACATCTTCATAACACTTCCCCACCCCCCAGAAAAAATGAACCATCATAATGAAAGATGACTTCATTTCTTTCCATTCTTTAAACACATTACCATAACATACAGATAACTTTAATCTAAGTTCACCTTAACTTCTTTATATATATAATGCACACACACAAAAAACAATGGATAGATGTATCTTATCTATACTTTATCAGTTAAATTCACAATAACGCATCTGCGATTACATTCTTACAACCTGCAACATGTAGGATTTTTAAATTAAAAGTCTGCAACATAAGACTCCAGTGAAATTATCTCGTATTCTTGTCTTTATAATGTTCCAAGAATGTAAGAGGATTGTGACCCATGTACACAACCGTCTTCAGCACATTGTTTGTGACATACACATTAAAATGTTGTAAGGTCAGTACCAAACCCAATAGTTCTTTTTCAATCATGGAATATTTCCTCTGGTGGATGTTGAGCTTTGAAAAGTAACCAAATGGCAGTTCAATCCCATCCTCATCTTCCTGTAGTAGTACAGCTCCAACTCCTATGTCACTAGCATCGATAGCGACTTGAAAAGGTTGTGAAAAGTTTGGTGTAGCTAAAACTGGATTGATGGTTAATATTGCTTTCAAATGGACAATTGCCCCCTGGCATTGTTCTGTCCACTAAATCTTTGTGATCTTCTTCTGTAAATTGGTTAAGGATGCCACTACACTGCTGAAGTTTGGAACAAACTTTCGATAAAATCTGCTGAGTCCTAAGAATCAAAGCAACTCTTTCTTAGAGGTTGGTCATGAAAATTCCTCAATGGCCTTCGTCTTGCCGTTCCATGGGGTCAATCTTCCATGACCGATGTTATGTCCCAAGAACGCCACCTCTGCTTTCGTGAATTCAGTATTATTTAAGTTAATTATTAGTTTTGCTTTTCATACTCATTCAAAGAGCTCTGCCAACTGTATCATGTGATCTTTCCATGACTTACTAATGATCACTACATCGTCCAAATAGACTGCATAGTTTGTTAACCCAGCCACAACTCTGTTCATGAGTCTTTGGAATTTGGAAGAAGGCTCAACATCTTTCTCATCAAAATGTGACAGAGTTTTGATGCATTGTATATATTTCTTTTAATTTCCATCTTGTTAACATGATTTTGCTAAGTTGCAACTTCTCAAGTTAAAATTCTCTCGCTTTTTGCTCAGCTAAGAACCTTCTCTCTTTCTCTTTTTCCTCTCTCTTTCCCTCGCACTTTATCTTTGAACTCCATTTTCCTTAATTGTAATTTAAGTTTTTCGACTACTGCACTTGTCTATTTCTCTGACACACAAGTGTGTAACTCCCCTACAATTTCAGCTTTATTTTTGTCCTTGGTTAAACCCAAATCTAACTTCTTTACTAATTCTAAAAGTATGGCCTTTTTTTTCCTTCTAAACTATCTTGGCAAATTTGAGAATCATCTTCAAATCCCAGAACCGCTTTAGCAATTTTAAGAGCCATTTCTCTCACTTTTAATTTAATTAACCACAAATCACCGAAATTAAACAAATTGTCTCACCTACATTTTATTTAAAGATCTAGGACACTAACCTGCAAGTGTTTAAATCTGCTGGGATTGTTCGTACCCCCAAATCTATTCAAATCTGTCTAAATCAGTTCAAATCCCAGACAAATGCCCAAATTGTTACAACATGGGTTAAACGGCCCTCGCTACTAATTTAAACCAGAAACACAGAAAAGTTTACCCCATGTCATAACACCAGTTCAAGACTACATGGTCAGCTCCTTATTATACTCCTTATACACTCACAATTTTGTGGCGAATTTCGGCTTCAACTCCATTTACAAATTTGGTGATGATACCACTGTAGTGAGTTGAATCTCAAACAACAACAAAATAGAATACAGGAAGGTGATAAACAGGTTAGAGGCATGGTGTAAAGAAAATAATCTCTCCCACAATGTCAGTAAAGCAAAGAAGCTCGTCATTGACTTCAGGAAGCAGAGTGGAGGATATGCCCCTGTCTGTATCAATGGTGCTGAGGTGGAGGTGATCGAGAGCTTCAAGTTCCGAGGAATAAATATCGCCAATGATCTATCCTGGTCCATCCATGTCAAAACTAAAGGCAAAAAAGTACACTAATGTCTCTACTTCCTCAGAAGGCAAAGGCAAAGCACAATAACGCTTACCAACTTTCATAGATGCGCCATAGAAAGTATCCTATCTGGATGCATCACAGAATTGGTATGGCAACTGCTCTGCCCAAGACCACAAGAAATTACAGAGTTGCGAATGCAGTCCAATCACAGAAAGCAAACTTCCTTTCATTGACTCCATCTAAACTTCCTGCTGCCTCGGGAAAGCAGCCAACCTAATCAAAGACCCCTCCCACCCCGGTTACACTTTCTTCCACTCTCTTCCATTGGACAGATGTTACTGTGACTATTGACGATACAAAAATCTCAGTAAGAGACCCAGTTTTCACTTCCCTGATTGGGTGGCACGGTGGTTAGCACTGCTGCCTCACAGCGCCAGAGACCCGGGTTCAATTCCAGCCTCAGGCAACTGACTGTGTGGAGTTTGCACGTTCTCCCCGTGTCTGTGTGGGTTTCCTCCGGGTGCTCCAGTTTCCTCCCATAGTCCAAAGATGTGCAGGTCAGGTGAATTGGCCATGCTAAATTGCCCGTAGTGTTAGGTAAGGGGTAAATGTAGTGGCATGGGTGGGCTGCGCTTCAGCGGGGCGGTGTGGACTTGTTGGGCTGAAGGACCTGTTTCCACACTAAGTAATCTAATCTAAAAAAAAGTTTGAAAATATACACCAACACACTTAAGATCAGCTTCTTACTTGTTGTTATCAGATTTATGAACAGACCTCTCACATATTAAAGTTGATGTTTCTCTGCACCTTCTCTGTAGTTACAATACTACATTCTGCATTCCCGTTCTATTACCCAGACACATTTTTGCAAGGCATAATTTGCCTGTATAGCGCATAAAATAATACTTTTCACTGGATCTCAGTACAATGGTGACATCTCAAAACAATGTCCATTTTACAGAGGAGGAAGTGCCAGATGTCTTGAAACGCATACAAGTGGATAAATCCCCAGGACCTGATCAGGTATACCCTAGAACTCTGTGGGAAGCTAGGGAAGTGATTGCTGGGTCTCTTACTGAGATATTTGTATCGTCAATAGTCACAGTTAAGGGGCCGGAAGACGGGAGGTTGGCTAATGTGGTGCCATGGCTTAAGAAAGATGATAAGGACAAGCCAGGGAATTATAGACCAGTAAGCCTGACTCCGGTGGTGGGCAAGTTGTTGAATGGAATCCAGAGGAACAGGATGTACATACATTTGGAAAGGCAAGGACTGATTAAGGACAGTCAACATGGCTTTGTGTGTGGGAAATCATGTCTCACAAACTTGATTGAATTTTTTGAAGTAACAAAGAGGATTGATGAGGGCAGAGTGGTAGATGTGATCTATGTGGACTTCAGTAAGGCGTTCGACAAGATTCCCCATGGGAGACTGGTGAGCCAGGTTAGATCTCATGAAATACAGGGAAAACTAACCATTTGGATACAGAACTGGCTCAAAGGCAGGAGGTATAGTTAGTAAATTTGCAGATGACACCTAAATTGGAGGTGTAGTGGACAGCGAAGAAAGTTACCTCAGATTAAAATGAATCTTGACCAAATGGACCAATGAGCTGAGAAGTGGCAGATAGAGTTTAATTCAGATAAATGTGAGGTGCTGCATTTTGGAAAAGCAAATCTTAGCAGGACTTATACACTTAATGGTAAGGTCCTAGGGAGTGGTGCTGAACAAAGAGACCTTGGAGTGCAGGTTCCTAATTCCTTGAAAGTGGAGTCTCAGCTAGATAGGATAGTGAAGAAGTTGTTTGGTATGCTTTCATTTATTGGGCAGAGTATGGAGTACAGGAGTTGGGAGGTCATGTTGCAGCTGTTCAGGACATTGGTTAGGCAACTGTTGGAATATTGCGTGCAATTCTGGTCTCCTTCCTATCAGAAAGATGCTGTGAAACTTGAAAGGGCTCAGAAATAATTTACAAGGATGTTGCCAAGGTTGGAGGATTTGAATGATAGGGAGAGACTGAATAGGCTAGGGCTGTTTTCCTTGGAGCATCGGAGGCTGAGGGGTGACCTTATTGAGGTTTATAAAATCATGAGGGGCATGGATAGGATAAATAGACAAAGTCTTTTCCCTGGGGTGGGGGAGTCCAGGACTAGAGGGCATAGGTTTAGTGTGAGAGGGGAAAGATATAAAAGAGACCTAAGGGGCAACTGTTTCACTCAGAGGGTGGTATGTGTATGATATGGGCTGCCAGAGGAAGTGGTGGAGGCTAATACGATTGCAACATTTAAAAGGCATCTGGAGGGTATATAAATAGGAAGGGTTGGGAGGGATATGGGCCACATGCTGGCAAGTGGGACTAGATTGGGTTGGGCTAACTGGTCAGCAATGGACGGGTTGGATCGAAGGGACTGTTTCCGTGCTGTACATCTCTATGACTCTAAGTGACAATAATAATTCGAATCAAATACCAAGAAGCTTAAACTAATGTGTTATATATATATATATCCTAACCAGTTAAACACTTATTATAATCACAAATAATTGTCCTGTGCTTTTCAAACCATGGAACACAAATAGTTAAATAATGGACAACACAGATTGTAAGATGAGTTGCAAATTGTAGCTTGTGGGAGTTGGAGGACCAGTGTGATCCACAGTAAATTACATCTGCACCAAGTGCCTGTTGGTCAAGGAATTTCAGCTCAGGTTTGATGAGCTTCAGACTCTGAAATGAATTTGCAAGGCAGAAAATCACTCAAACAATTTTTCTCAGAAGCTAGTCACATCCCTTATGTTAAGTAATTAAGATTTAGTCTGTGGTCAGAGACAGAGGGCATGACGATGAATGAGGAAGAAATGGGGATCCAGGACAAAGCACTGGAGGAGCTTCTGTCCTTCTCAGGTTTCTTGCAGCATGTGCGAATGACAACAAATACTGCAGGGAGAGTGAGGAAACTGTAAACAGAAAAATTAGCCAAGAGGGCAATGATATGGGTAAGTAAAGAGGATTGCAGTAACAGAAGCAAGTGGCGGAGGTAAGAATGTCACCTTGGATCTGGACAAGAATTTGTATTGGGAGGAGAAGGATCCCATTGTCATCATCCACTTGGTTCTACCTATGTCATTGTTACCCTATAAAGATGTTTCGTTGAGAGAGAATGTACAGCAAGGGAATAAAGTTTTAAAAAACTCACAGGTAATAATCTCTGGACCACGAACCCTAATGAACAAATGATAGGTCAAAAAACGGATGTTGGAGAAATGGGTTTCATTTCATTGGGCACCAGTACTAGCATTGGGAAAAGAGGGAGCTCTACCAGTGGAATGGGCTTCACTTGAACCACAATGGAACTAGTGTCCTGGTGACCTGAATATCTCGGACTGTAGAGATTGCATTAAAATGAATCGTGGAAGGAGCTCAGGTTGGAGAAAATTTAGAAAGTTAAGATCAGGCAATAGTTTAGGCTAGGAATATAGGAAATGACAGTCAGGGTGTGATAGAAATGACAGTACACACAATGTGGAAGTAGATTAGATTAGATTACTTTACAGTCTGGAAACAGGCCCTTCGGCCCAACGAGTCCACACCGCACCCGCCGAAGCGCAACCCACCCATACCCCTACATCTACCCCTTACCTAACACTACGGGCAATTTAGCATCGCTAATTCACCTGACCTGCACATCTTTGGAGTGTGGGAGGAAACCGGAGCACCCGGAGGAAACCCACGCAGACACGGGGAGAACGTGCAAACTCCATACAGAGAGTCGCCTGAGGCGGGAATTGAACCCGGATCTCTGGCGCTGTGAGGCAGCAGTGCTAACCACTGTGCCACCCACTAATCGCAAGTAAGTTCAGTGTAGGGAAAATATTTTAAAATAATTTAAGCTCTTATGCAAATGTAAATGAGCAATTGTAACAATATAGAGGAATTCATGGCACAAATGGAAATAAGTGAGTATGGTGACAGACATGGTTACAAGGTGATCTAAGCTAGGAACTGAACATTCAAGTACAAATGACATTTCAGAAGGACAGCTGGAAAAGAAAAGGAAATGTTATTGATGTTAACGAAGAATGAGATCCATGCAGTGATGTGAAATTATCTTGGTTCAGAGGATATAAATGTAAAATCAGTTTGGCTACAGCTAAGAATTGGCAAATAAAATAAGTCACAGGTGACAGTGGTTCACAAGCCCACTAATAGTAGCTATACTGTCAGACTGAACAGAAATCAGAAAACAACTTGATGTTATGTGAAAGTAACCTTAATAGTTGCGGGTGATTTTAATCCACATATAGATTGGACAAATCAAATTACCAAAAGCCTTGAGGAAAAATTCATAGAGAATGTTTGGAACAATTTATTCAAACAATACATTGTAGTACCAACCATAAAACAGACTACTTTTAAGACTTAGTTTGTGATGAGACAAGGTTAATCAATGATCTCATAGTAAAGGATCCTCGAGGTAAGAGTGGCTATTACACAATAAACTGTACTTGGTGCGACAAGGATTTGTCCTGGGGTTTCAACTATTTTCAATCTATATTCATGACCTGGAAGGAAAAACTGGTCATGTTGCAGATGAATTTCCTAACAACAGAAAAACAGATGGGAGAACACAATCTGTAAAGGGATAAAGACAGGTTAAGTGACTGAACAAAGATTCAGCAGAAGGTGGAGGAAAGTGAGAGGCTGTTCACTTTGGCAAGGGAAAAATAGCAGAATATTATCTAAATGGAGCAAGATTACAGAATGTTACAGTACTGAAGGATCCAGGTTCGTTGAACATGAAGCACAGGTACAACAAATAATTCAACAGACAGATAGAATGTTGGCTTTTATTGTAATGTGAATAGAGTATGAAAGCAGGGAACTTTCACTAAAACAATAGAGTGTTGGTGAGAAGTACTACATGCAGTATTAGTCTACTTATTTGAGGATTGATATTAGAGGCGGTTTACAGAAGGCTCACTAGGATAAATCCTGGAGTGAAGAGGTTGTCTAACAAGGAAAGGTTAGACTGTTTAGGCTGACACTTAATGGAATTAAGAATGAGAAGTGATCTTCTTGAAGAATACAAATATTAAGGATGAATTGACACCACATTCATAAACATGCACTGGTGCCCAGTAGCAGCAATATGTTCAATCTACAATACACACTGTTGAAATTCACCAAGGACAGTACTTTCCAAATCTGTGACCACTTCCACCACCTAGAAGGTTAGGGGTAACAGTTACATGGAAACAACACCACCTCCAAGTGTTCCTCCAAGCTACTCACCATCTTGACTTGTAAATATATTGCTGCTCCTTGTTGTGGTTCTGTTCACCGAGCTGGGAATTTGCAGACGTTTCGTCCCCTGTCTCGGTGACATCCTCAGTGCTTGAGAGCCTCCTGTGAAGCGCTTCTGTGATCTTTCCTCCGGCATTTATAGTGGTCTGTATCTGCCGCTTCTGGTTGTCAGTTCCAGCTGTCCGCTGCAGTGGTCGGTATATTGGGTCCAGGTCAATGTGCTTATTGATTGAATCAGTGGATGAGTGCCACCAGAAGCGGCAGATTCAAACCACTATAAATGCCGGAGGAAAGATCACAGAAGCGCTTCACAGGAGGCTCTCAAGCACTGAGGATGTCACCGACACAGGGGACTAAACGTCTGCAACACAAATTCCCAGCTCAGCGAACAGAACTACAACAATGAGCACCCGAGCTACAAATCTTCTCACAGACTTTGAATATTGCTGCTCCTTCACCATTGCTGGGTCAAAACCCTGAAATGCCCTACCTAATGACATTGCGGGTCACCCTACATGGCATGGACCGCAGCTTGGTGTTGAGAGAATATTTCTTCTTGTGCATGAACTGAGATCTCGGGAGCACAGTATCAGAATAAGGGACCTCCCAAATAAAACTTACATGAGAAGGAATTTCTTTTCTCAGAAGTTGTTAAAATGTTTGGAATTCATAGCTCATAGCATTGGAGGCTGGGTCATTGAATATTCAAGGGTTAATATTGAGTTTTGGGAGTCAAGGATTATGGAAGATAGGCAAGAAAATGGGAGTGAAGCCATAATCAGATTAACTACGCTCTTATTGAATGGCAAAGCAGAGTCTGAATGATCTAGTCCTGGTCTTACATACTTATACATGTATCATGCAGGACATGGACTTCAGCAGTTCAAGAAGGCAGCTCACCAGCACCTTCTCAAGGGCAACTAGAGGTGGCCAATAAATGCTTACCTAGCCAAAGATGTCCATATCGTGTGAATGAATTTTAAAATATTAACATTTATTCATAACACAGAAGTTACAAACATTTGCATTATCAGCTGCTGTGAGCATATTTGCCAAAGCCAGAGTAAAACAGCTATGCAATTTATTATAAATAAGATAAACTAAAAGATTATTTCAATGCTTTACCCACTGTGATAGGTTAAATAAGTACATAACATTTATATTTTATTTGAGTTATTTATATGGCCCCCTGATATTTTAAATTGAATTATTAGCTTGTTAATCCTACAGGAAAGCACTATATAACCCTCATTTAGAATAAAAAGATGTTTAGAAATGTTTGAATATTCTTAATGGGTTGGTTTGAGGAAAAATAGTTTTGTGTATGTCAAATCAAGCATCCAGGCTTTCACTGATTACAGAATACAAAGAACTGGTTGATACTTGAAACCTGCAGCCTGTTTATCCCCAAGAATTTATCACTCTTCAATTTTGTGGAAACACCAGTGATGTATCAGACCGAAAATTCAAATCTTATTTGGGGTCACATCGGGTGATAACTTATGCTGTTACAATGTGATATTTTGGGTTGCATGTGATACTTGCATGAAAGTCACTTCTGAAAACAAAGATTTGTACTAAGAGGACGCTGCAGTTCAATCTGCAATATATAAGAAAATCCAATTATTGAGTTTCATTTTATGATTAAAACTAACAAAGGGTCAGTTAGCTTTTTGGATGGTAAATCTTTGTTTTAACAAAGCAAGTTTACAAAATAGTTTTTTTTATAATCATGAGGATGAAAATTATTGTTTGAAGGGTCTTCATCTGAATCCAATTTGCAAAATGACAAAAGAAACATTTGAAATTTCCTTATGCTGCCCTCACAACTGTCTATAATGGTTATTTATTTATAAATCCTCCGTCTCCTGTAATTTTCTCTGTTCATCTCCTGAAAGCATTGGTTTTTGTCACAATGCAGGCCTCATTCTCCATTATCCTTCATGCTTTTAGTCTAAACAGTGGATACTACCAAGCTCTGGAATTTTGGAGTGCATTTTAATTGAACCAAATATTGGTCTAGCCGGCATTCAAACTGAAGCACCTTCTATATAACCAGCTCAGCGAGCAAACCTACCTCCAGAACCTCAACCCGAGCTACAAATCTTCTCAAAACTCGGTATACAATCAAACTTGAATCCACAAGCTAAATCGGAGGCAAGCAAAGTACCCACTGAGTCACGGTTATCACCCAAAATATTAAGTTATAAAATAACGATAGATAGAAGTTAAGCATGGAACTTTGAAAAAACACTGTAAAACAATTCCTCACTTTTGGCCATTGTCTAATTTCACCTTGCAAAATGTTCACTCTCCTAGGGAACGTGTAGCCAGTCTTTCAAAAGGAAATTCATAAGTCCAAAGTTGACTAGATACTGCTACTTTCTGTCCCTCTCTTCAGGAAAACGTTAAGTTGGTTTTCCATCACACTGTTCCTGATGCTACACTGGAAATAACCACATGCAGTGTGGGGAATACATACAGCTGAATCTGCATCCAATCACTTGAGCGCCTACAAATAGAAAACCACACTTTATTTGTATAATAAATGGAGGAAAGTGAAAAACAAAGTGTATTCATTATAATGCAAAGTACAGCTTAATACCCACCGATCGCCAAGTGCTATTTACTAGATATGATATTGAGCTAATCCCCATGATTTGTACAACTATCGTGTTGGTATAAGTTAAATGAAGGATGTATTTCAACAACGATACAAGCCTAAGGCATGCAGCTATAATGTTCACTTGAGGTAGTGTGTCTGTTAGATTGGGGGAGATTGAATTTTACATTTATCTGAACTCCATAGACAGAGCACATTTATTTGAAGACTAACACAGTAATAAACTGATCATAGATCTCATACTTCAGTAATAATTTAAAGGACTACATAGCATTTCACTATATTATCATATAGCTGCATTTTCTCTTTAAAAGGCAATTATCATAGGAGAGAAGATAAAGCTTTGGTGGTCTCCAGGACTTGTGGTTACACTGAGCTGACATTACATAGAATCATGAAACACATACTCAGCTAGATTAGATTTTGACAATTCAGAGTTTCTACAGCATCAAACAATGTAGTATCTTGAGCAACTCTGGTTACACTGGCTGCTCACATTGTTTTCGCTGATATAGACAACCTCCGTTTCAACAGCAAAACATTAAATGAAGCACTCCTCATTGGTCTCCAACTTCTATTCTTACTAACTGCTTTCTTCCAATGACTACAATTCCTACTGGCTTAGGGACACTAGTACATTTTTCAAGTTGAACTTTAGCAGGTAACTTAATTAGAGGCATCATTATAACAAAGTCTAGTCCTGACATTACCACACATGCATTCTCACACTTTTATATGAAGTAGGAATTACTACGTAGCAATTGTTGCAAGATAACACTGGTTAGTTTTCCTTCTCTGCAGCATAGGGAATATCCAACCACTATCCTACCTTTTTAGCTAACTAGCCAATGGATCAAATTTTGAATCTTTCTGGTTTTCGATCCAGTAACCATGTTAAATCTCTGTAGGATATAAAGTTCTTTCAACTTAACACCAGTACAATAGGTTACACATTTTTAAATTTAAAAAAACTTTATCTATTTATAACATTTTTATGATGTGAAAGAACCAAAACAATGTCATAGAATCATAGAGTCGTAGATTTGCACATCACAGAACCAGGTTGAACCCTTCGGTCCAACTCATCTATGATGACCAGACATCCCAATCAGTTCTAGTCCCATTTGCCAGCGTTTGACCCATATCCCTCTAAAACTTTCCATACATACACCCATCCAGATGCCTTTTAAATGTTGTAATTTAACCCACACCACTTCCCCCGCAACTTGCTCTGGCAACTCATTCCATTCACACACCACCCTTTGCATGAAGAAGTTAACCCTCAGGTTCTTTGAAACCCTCTCACCTTAAACATATGCCCTTTAGCTCTGGACTACCCCCACCCTAGGAAAAATACCTTGGGTATTCACCCTATCCATGCCCCTCATGATTTTATAAACCTCAATAAGGTGACTCGGTGCAGCACGGTGTCACAGTGGTTAGCACTGCTGCCTCACAGTGCCAGAGACCCGGGTTCAATTCCTGCCTCAGGCGACTGACTGTGTGGAGTTTGCACGTTCTCCCGTGTCTGCATGGGTTTCCTCCGGGTGCTCCGGTTTCCTCCCACAGTCACAAAGATGTGCAGGCCAGGTGAATTGGCTATGCTAAATTGCCCATAGTGTTAGGTAAGGGGAAAATGTAGGGGTATGGGTGGGTTGCACTTCGGCGGATCGGTGTGGACTTTTTGGGCCAAAGGGCCTGTTTCCACACTGTAATCTAATCTAATCTAAGACTCATCTGCTTTCAACATTCCAGGGAAACCAGCTCCAGCTTTTTCAGTTTCTCCCTATAACTCAAACCGTCTGGTCCTAGCAACATCATGTAAATCTTTTCTACATTTTCTCAAGTTTCACAACATCTTTCCTATGGAAGGGGTGACCAGAATTGTACACAGTGTTCTTTAAAGTGACCTCACCAACGTCCTGTACAGCCGCAATATAACATCCCAACTTTTATACTCAGTGTTCTGACCAATTAAGACAAGTATGCCAAATGCCTACTTCACCACCCTGTCTACCTGCAACTTCACCTTCAAGGAACAATGCATCTGCACCCCTAGGTCTCTTTGTTCAGCAACACTCCCCCAGGGTTGTACAATTAACTGTATAACTCCTGCCGTGGTTTCCCTTCCCAAAACACAACACCTCACATTTATCTAAATTAAACTCCATCTGCCACTCATAGGCCTATCTGCCCATCTGATCAAGGTCCTGTTGAACTCCGAGATAGCCTTCTTCAATGTCTGCTACACCACCTGCTTTGGTGTCATCTGCAAACTAACTAAACATACTTCCTATATTCACATCCAAATCATTTATATAAATGATGAGCAGTGGACCCAGCACTAATCTTTGTGGCACACCACCTACAGTCCAAAAAACAACCCTCTACCACCACCCTCTGTCTCCTACCTTCAAGCCACTTTCATATCCAATTGATTCACTCTCCTCGGATCACATGTGATCGGACCTTACTAAGCAGTCCAATGTTTTTCTTAAGTCCATATTGATAATGACTTCAATCTTCTTTGTCATCTCTTCAAAAACCTCAATCTAGTTAGTGAATTATGATTCCATGTACAAAACCACGCTCTCTCTCTCCCTAATCAGCCCTGGCCTTTCCAAATACATGTAAATCCTGAACATCAGAAAATCCTCTCCAACAACTTACCCCCCACTTATGCAAAGCTCACTGGTCTATAATTCCCTGGCTCATCTTTCTTAAGTAATGGCACCACATTAGCCAACTTCCAGACTTCCAGCATCTTACCCGTGGCTATCAATGATACAAATATCTCAGCAACAGGTCCAGCAATCTCTTCTCTAGCTTCCCGCAAAGTTCTGGGAAACACTTGATTAGGTCCTGGGGATTTATCCAACTTTATATATTTTGAGTTCTCCAGCATCTCCTCTTCTGTAATATGAACTCTTTGCAAACATCAGTATTTATTTCTCCAAATACCCGAGCTTCCTTGTCCTTCTCCACAGTAAACACTGACATGAAAAATTTGTTTAGTATCTCACCCATCTCCTGTGATTCCACATATAGACGGCCACTTTGATCTTTAAAGTGCCCTATTTTCTCCATAGTTACTCTTTTGTTCTTAATATACTTATTTGCCTTGCTGATTTCCCTCTTGAATAATCTCCTGCAGCCCTCATACTCCTCTAGGGATTCACTATATCCCAGTTGTTTATACCTGATATATGCTTCCTTCTTTTTCCTGACCAATTCTTCAATTTCACTAGTCATTCAGCATTCTTTACACCTACCAGTATTAGTGTTCGCACTAACAGGAACATATTATCTCTGAACTCTCATTTATCTCATTTTTTAAGGCCTCCTACCTTCCAGCTGTCCTTTTACCTGCAAATGGCTTCCCCACAATCAACTTCTGAAAGTTCCTGTCTAATATCACCAAAATTGGTATTAGACAGGAACTAATAAATTTACTCCAATCTAGAACTTTAATCTTTTGATCAGTTCTATCCTTTTCCATAATTTTTTAAAAAAACTAATAAAATTATGATCAAGTGCCTCAAAGTGCTCCCCCATTCACATCTTCGTAACCAAAAAACACTCCTCTCTCTCCTCTCTTGCCTCCCTTTCTATCCTTCTTGTAGCGTATATACTCTGAAACATTAAACTACCATTCCTAAGCCACATTTCTACAATAGCTAATGATATCTCAGTCTCATGTTCCCAACCATGCCGAAGTTCATCTCTGCATTATCTATCAGTCCTCTTGAAGTAAATGCAGATTAAGTTATCAGTCTTACTTCATTCTCTGTCAAGCACTTGTCTGCTTTGATTATTGGACTTGCTCCCTTACCAACTGTACCAGCCTCGCCCTTTTCTCTTTTTTCACTAACGCTTTGATTCACCCATCCCTCCAAATAGTTTAAAGCCTCCAGAGTAGCACTAGCAAATCTCCCTGCAAGAACATTGGTCCCCTTCCACTTCATGTGAAACCTGTTCCTTTTATACAGGTCATTCTATCTCTGAAAAGATCCCAATGGCCCAAAAATGTGAATCCTTGTCCCTTGTACCAGCTCCTCAGCCAAGCATTCACCTGCTCTATCCTTCTATTCGTACTCTCACTCGCACATGACACTGATAGTAGTCCAGATATTACCAATCTTGAGAATCTACTTTTTAAACTTCTGTCTAGTTTCCTATATTTTCTCTGGAGAAACTCATGCCATTCCCTACCCATGCTTTTTGTAACCAAGATGCACCATGACCTTCTGCTGGTCACTGTCCCCTTTCAGAATATTCTGCACCCTCTCTAAGACATTCTTGACCCTGGCACTAGGGAGGCAACACATCATCCTGATGTCTCATTGACAGCTGCAGAAATGGCTGTCTGTGCCCCAACCTAGACAGTCCCTTATTATTATAGATCCCTTGGTACCTGACATACCACTCATTACAGCAGAGCCAGTCACAGTATCAGAAACCTACCTATCAGTGCTCTACTCACCTGAGTGTCCATTCCCCACGCACCCCGCCCCACTATAAATCCAAAACAGCTTACCTGTTAAAGATGAAGATAACCACAGGAGACTCCTGCATGATCTAACGATCTTCCCTCCCATTCCTAGCAGTCAACAATCAATCTAACTGGATCTGCATTTTTCTACCTTTCTGAAACTGTCGTCAGTCACACCCTTTGCTCTTGTCACCCTTACTGCCTGTAACTGCCGCTCCAGCTGATCCTTGTGGTCTAATAGAATTTGCAACCAAACACACTTCCTGTAGACAGTCTCCAGGAATACGCAAATTCTTCCTGATCTCCCACATCTGACAGGAAGAGTATATCATATCACTAGAAAATACAGTTCAACAAAAATATCTGAAGAATTACAGAAAAACAATAATTGTATTAGTAATGCCACAAACCGTGCAAATATTGATTTTATGATAAAGAACAGTCCATCTTCACCAAACATGTCCTTTTTTTCAGGTTTGTTTCTTCCAGTCACTTACCACTGACGCCAAATTGTAAATTTGTTTGAAATTGGTAAGTTGATATAGTAACTTGACATTAATGCAGAAGACTGACATCAAACATATGGTATACTGAGGCTCATGTTTCACTGCAGACTTTAGTACACAGTATATTTATTCCTACATGCACACCCAGCTTAAAGCTGTCCATTTTTAACACGCTGCTCACATCCTGGAGTGGTCCATAAATTTAATAGCAGTTACTGATGATGGAGAAATAACTGCAGGCCACATGACCAAATTCTCAAAATTATTTGTAAAACAAATATCAGAAGCTCCCATGAAAATCTGGGATACAGCAGTGGTATTATTCAAGTTTAAAAAAAGAGATTGAACAAATTTAAAACATGAACCTATTCTATTCCTGAATTTATTTCAAGTGAATTAAGCAAATAAGAGTCAAGTATGGACTTTCATTCACAATTTTCTTCTTTCCAGACGGACAATCCATCCAAGCTCTTACTTTGAATAAATGCCATTCTACCTTCAAGTAGTAATGATTCTAAGAGAACTGTAAGGCTATAAGATTTGCATTCTCAATTGTTTCATAAAGGATACAATCATCTGTTTCTACCATTGTTATAATACACAAGCTATGAAATTTAAAATGAACCGAAGACAATCCATATTAATTCACCATGCTTTATTAGGTACACAGCAGAGTCAAGCAACTTCTTGGATTTCATTGTAATGGAAACTAAATTGACCTTTTTCATGTCTCCAAAACAAAAAACAAAGCATATTTACATATTAAGGTTTATGGAATTACAAATTGTACTCCATTTCAGAGTCAACGTCAAGTGGAAACTCAAACATGCAAATGTCAATGCAGTTCAAAACGTCAGTCCACTTGACAGTTGTACTGTTACGTCATTGAATAGTTAAGGATAAAAACAACAATCTTGTTTGTATAATGTCATTAATATTATAAAATATACCAAAATAAAATATACTGGTTCACAGGACCAGTAACCAGGCAAGGTTTGAAACCAAGCTACATCAAGAAGTATTAGAATCTATGGTCAAAAGCATTCGCAAACAGTTACATTTAATATAGGAAGGGGAAGAGATAGAAATGTGGCAAGATTAAAGAAGGAAATTTGAGATTGGGCCTAGGTGATTAAAGGCATAGACACCAGAGTCCAAAACTAGAGGGCAGAGGTTTAGAGTGCGAGGGGAAAAATTAAAAAGGAATCTTTTCATGCAAAGGATGGTGTGTGTGTGGAATGAGCTGCCAGAGGAAATGGTAGAGACATTACAACATTTAAAAGGCATCTGGATGGGTATATAAATAGGAAGTGTTTAGAGGGAAATGGGCCAAGTGCTGGCAAATGGGACTAGATTAGGTTAGGATATCTGGTTAGCATGGACGAGTTGGACTAAAGGGTCTGTTTCCGTGCTGTAAATCTCTATGACTCTAAGTGACCCTGGTGTGGAACAGGATCCACTTTTGATTGACAAACTGTCTTTGGAGAAAGGATTTGTCATTATGATGACTTCACATCAACAGAGTATTTGGTCAAAAACTGAATTTAAAGAGGCAAGGGATGATGCTCTTGACATCTCACTAAATACATGTACAATATGGTGCGATACTGAACTATACAATCTTGTAAGGACCACAATGTAATTTGTGTGTTGATCTTAGCCGAATTAATTCAGACAATACCCTAGCCTCACATTTAGGAGAGGAAAAGGGGGGAAAAAAGTCACCCCCTTTCCACTAGTTTGCTGAAATTCCTGTTGCAAAATTGGTCAAATGGACATTGTGTGAGGTTAGCAGCACTAGGTGGTTCCAGCAGGGAGTGTTATTAGAGGGCAACTATGATTGTGAATCCACTCATTGTAAAGTACCACCTTCATGAAAGCAGAACTACGGAGAAAGTCGGAGTGCAAACTGGAGAAAGATGGACTGATGCTATTGCTTTACTGCTAATTCCAGGGAGAGTGAAACTTGTGACTCATTTAAATGAAAAAGTAGTAAGAGTACAAAATATTGGCTGTTTCATACTTGTGCTGATTATTTTGCCAAAATTGATATGAACAGATATTTTGCCTCCATTTTCAATGTGGTTTTGAAATAACCCCAATCGTGGGCAACAGATGGAAACAAACTCACTTTTTGCCCCAATCACAATGAAAAATAAGGAGAAATCTTTAAAGCCAATAGAAAGTCCAATTTCCATATTTTCTTGCTCTCAATCTAAATTGTGAAAAATGTTTCAATACATTCCAATAAAAGAATCCTGAAGGTTATCCTTAACCTGAAGGTCTGGTTCTTGCGACAAAAGGTAAAGTCACCATAGCCAAACCAGACCACAGGCTGCTCACTCATGAGAGAGAGAGAGAGAGAGACAAATGGTGGTAGTTTAATCTGTGGATCCTCACACCTCAGGTGAGGGAAGAGATTGAGAAGGAGTGTCCTTCATGGTGACCTCAGCTAGGAAATAAAGCTACGGTTCACATCATTCTGAATTGCAAAACAGCTATCCAACAAACTGAGCTAAATAACCCCTCCCCTGAACACAATGTTTTCTCATTTGCTGAGTATTTCTAGAATTTTCTCTTATTAGTTTTTAACACATAACATCACGGTTTGCTTTCACAAATTCATTATGTGGTTCATTTTTAATTCATAAACACAAAAAAATTTGCAGAGAGAGAAAAACATGGGTTTAATACTCCAGGTGTAGATTCTTCTTCAAAAGAATTGGTCAATGTTGACTACTACTCTACATTTGAAACTTCAACTCATCTGCTCTCTCCACAGATACTCCACATTCCAGATGAAGGGCCTTTAACCGAAAGATCGACTCTCCGGCTCCTTGGATGCTGCCTGGCCTGCTGTGCTTTTCCAGAGACACACTTTTCGACTCTGATTTCCAGCATCTGCAGTCCTCACTTGCTCCACAGATACTGCCAGATCTGCTGGATGGTGCCAGCATATTATATTTTGTTCCAAAGATAAGTACTAACAATCCTGACTAAATGATGAGCCACACTGCAATTGTCCAGTCTACCTTCCGCAGCGAAGGATTCCGACTAATTATTGAAAATTGTCCAACAAGATTGGAATGTGCTGAAGTTATGGGTTAAAACGTTCTTTCAAAAAAACAAAACGGTGATCTCATCATCCGATCAGTCAACCTTTAAAACTCATATCCTTATTTGTTCCATAGGGACATAAGACAATCGCTTCTCAACGCGAATTGAAATGTTGCTGGCAATTTATGCTGTGCTACAATCACTGGAAATTACGCACATAAACAGAACTCGTGTCGGTTGCTTCAAAGTATGAGAGATTTTAAAAAACAAGTGTCTCGATATAGTTGCGCTTATAGGTGAAAGAAAGATATACTCATTGTGCACTTTTAAATATAGTCATTGCTCTTCACATTCATATTGAGGGATAACCTATGCTCACGGCAGCTCCAGTAACTACGGTATACGGCGCAGGAGCGATCAGAGCCTCTATTACACCGAGCAAACTGATCGGCCACACGTGGAAAGGGCTATGAAATCGTGCGTTTAAAATTTTAACACTACTTTGTGTTTACAATCTTGTGGTTCACAAGTCACAGAAAATGGCATCGTGGTCAGAAGCAGTTCTTCCAGTCACGATATTATTGCCTATTGTTCATAGGATTTGTTCTTGTCGTTGAGGTTTTCGATAACCCGTTTCGATAAATACCGACCTTAAGGGTGTAGGCGACATACACGCCGTAGTTTACAAGCCAGCGGCGAACTTTGAAGGCAAAGATTCCTTCCAAATCCTAATTTCCCACTCTCCACGCCTCCAACACTCCTCCCCCTGATGATGTTTGGCATGAATCTGACCCTGCTGTGCTAAAAAAAACTAGAGGGTAGCGATCACCAATCAAAATTGCTACATTTATAGCTTTTATTCTTACTTTAAGGAAAAATGGATCTGCGCCCAAGAATACGTGACTCGCACTCTCTGGGTTAAATAATGCGATCTATAGTACCATGCTCAGAAACCTCAGTCACATATCGTAACGATTGTTAGAGCACAGGACTTTGTTAAGGCTAAATTGTTTACACTATTCTAGTGAAACGAGTCTTCGTGTATAGTTTTCGGTAAACGTGGCGCCGTGTACATTGAACATACAACAACCTTCTGCTCTAATATCGCTGTAGGTTCGACTCCGACTAGGATGCAAAGGGTAGATATTTTTAAGACAGCGCCACTGCTTTGCCGTTGATGCACTTTGAATGTGAAATGCATCCGGGAGCACAAACGCTGCGTCCTGACCCATACCCACTCTATAGGTAACGATCCCTGTTTGACCCAAGGTAGCAAATATGATTGGCACGTGATGGAGAATGTATCTAATATGTAAGCACACTGCTACTGCTGACTGACTGCTTTCCCGCTCCCGAATCGGAGCCATTAGCCGGAGCCATTGTCTGGGAACAGGCGGCCAAAGCTAAGTAAATATTCAATGCGTCTCAACAACAAAGTGGCCCCTTTTCGCATCCCCATGCCACGCTCAAAGGTTCACTATGCACGATTTATATCTACGTTCCGCGATCCAGTCATATCAAAAGGAACACATTGCCTTCGGAGAGGAAGGATATGATATCAAACTTTTTCGACTCCATTTTCGAGAGCAGTCTGTTGCGATCGACAGGAGGGTTACAATCGACACGGGAAAGCCTCGCAGTTGATAAGAACTGCAATACCTTTCAACCACCATGCTTATTTGGGCCTATGTAATCTCGGTTAAAATGACAGGAGTACCGTTTTAAATACTTAGCGAGTGTTTTTTTTAAATAAATGATTTGAAAACATGAGATACCGCTTCGAGATGTTTTTAACCACAATTAGGTAAATAAATTATTTACAGATCACATGGCCAATGAAAAGCAATATTGCAATAAGACATTGAGTCATATTTTTTCATCCAGTTAAACTATTAATTTAATACAATAATTCACAACCGCTCGGCACATCCGTAGTGTATTGAACAGATCTAAAGTCGACCAGAGCGTTTCTGCTTTTCATCTCGGTGACAGACCAACAAAACGCCTCTTTTCTAAATATCGCCCGTGCATTTATTAGATTCTGTCTGAGTCAAAGTCAAAATGCCGTAAAGTTAAATTCAGAACCCCGTCTGAAGCCATCACCCGTACGGAGGTGTAATTATTTATTAACTGTAGAAAGTTTTCAATTTACCAAAAGATACATAAAATACCCGAGCAAGTCTGCAGCAGCGCAATGCACACCCTGCAAGGTCCACTCGCACAATACTTTCAAAAAGCTCCACCGACATAAACCATACGACCATCTCTTTCAGAAACCTCAGACAGCTCTAGGTCAGTCCCAACCACTCGCTGGTGGTCACATTTTCTATTTTTAAAAGTGTAAACTAATACTCTGTAGTGTAGATAATACTGCTTTGTTCCGAAAGCGTTTTTGTACAGATTTAACGACTTTAATACAAGCGCACGGCTCAGAAGGGGTCTAAAGCTCCCTGGTGCTTCGTGTGTGACCTTCCTGTGTGAGACTCACATGACTGCGAGCAAAGATGGTAAAACACAATGTAAAGCCCAAGCAATATTAACCATTTGTTAGTAGCGAGTTTCATATTATTCATAAAAACGTGGCCGTTACTTCAATTTTGAGAATTTATATAAGCAAAAGATGATTTATCAGAATATGACTCATCAGTTCAGGTGTTATCGAACGTACAGTGCACAACAGTATGTATTTGACCTCGTTACATTGATGTTGCAGAAGCCTGGCCGTATTACTAATATAACAAAAGTGACACCGATATTTTTAGATGCATCCGCGGGAGGATCAATAAATGTGCCGAAAGCAATCCTTTCGAGATTGCCTACCAAACGTTCATAGTTAGAATCTGGGGCAAATAGATGGCTCGAACACATTACTGTGTGGTCAGAAAATAATCATGTAATCAGCAATTTGATCATGTGCACAACTCGCTCTGTTCAGCAATGTTTTTTTTAATTCTCGAAAGAGAAAAGGCTTTATTCAGCAGTAAGTTGACCACTAACTTCAAAGTGTTATGGTATCTATAAAGTGCAAACATTTGTTGGTGATGACCTGACTAGTTTGGCAAGGACATCCATATAAATGATGGTACAAATTGAAAGTGGGAGCTAAAGCAATCACACAAGATTAAAATGCTAATTTCCCTATTCCTGCAGCCACCAGTGTGTCGCCCATTGATACTACATTATCTGGCAAACATGAAATGCAACTTCCTCGATATCAAACACATAATATGTATTAAAAAGCTATGCCTTTCTTTCTTGCAAACAGCTTCGTTTTTCACACTCAACGCTTTGCTGTCGCATGCTGCAGTTCCTACACGCCTTTTCCGTGTGGAAAATTGTGTGCAAAGTTTACTGCGACTGTTGAATGAACATTTTAAACAACGCAGTCTGTATCAGAAATGGCAAGCATTCTGACAACACATATTTCTGTAGTAGACTGAAGCACTGCGTGTTTCATCTGATATATGACTTTCCTACCGAAGAAACTGAATGTTAACCCTTTGTGAATACTAATTACATTTTACCAACAAAGCTAAATTTTAAATATTTATTGTTCCGAGAATTTTTTTTCTGTATTTGGATACTTTTCCAGAATCTCGATTACTATCATAGGTAATTATATACAACAACGTTACACATCACTATTGCAGACTACGGAATAAAACACATTAGTGACGTAGAAGTTGCTCTGTTGTAAATAAGCCATCCTTCTTCCCATTGTAGTTGAGTGAATAACTACATTATGGAACAGTAATTTCTAGACCTAAATCCAGTCGATATTCTAAAAAAGGAAAAATACACACTACCACAAAGAAGTCAATTACAACCAGAGTAAAACAAAAACAAGTGACCCACTTTTAGCAACATGCAGCTATGGGCCTGCCACCTGTAACATGAGATTGGTATTTAGTGCAAGGAAACACTGGTCATTTACAATCTGTATGGAGACATTTCCAAGCACACTGCAGGACACTGTTGCTTCTTGAACTGGAGATATTTAATATCAATCAATTGCGTGAGCACTTTGAAAAATTAACAAAAGCAGTGTGGAGCAATACAAAACAAGAATCACCTGAATAAGATTGATCCAAGAAACTTCTTATACATGGAATACGCTTACCCTTCCCTATACCTGGATATGTTTTTCTTGAGTTTATGTTATTTTCCCTCACCTCCCATCTCAGTGAAATAGGAATTATTCTTGGAGTACTGTTTGTCATTGATAATAAATCCAATTCACCATTATTTAAGTCTTGACAAAGAATTTTGACAAGCTATCAGTGGGGACATCATAGTCAAGCCAAATCTTCTCCTCAGAAGTGTGAACACATGAACTTCCAACAGGAATTACTGGCTTCTAGGAAAATACATTAAGGGACATGTGTCCAGTCACAATCTTTGTTAATAATTAAAGTTAGAAATCTAAAAACCCACCTACATTCTCTGCTTAAGTCAAAAGGTAGTAAAGGCCATTGCAATACCCTACCTACCGCTACTCTGGCTGAGATCAGCTAATTTAGCAGTTTCACCTGTGACAATGCAGGTCTGTCTGGCTCAGCTACCAGTTGAATAAGTATGCTGATCTATTAGGAAAACTGTCCATTTATTCAAAATTCTAATTTTAAACTTAACTAACAAATGACATGATTACATTTCTCTGACCATTTGATAGAAATTATTTGAACATAATAACTACGTTTCAATTTCCTTTCAATGAATTGGATTTTGAAAGTGACATTAAATTCAGCAGCTATTCATAGTTTTCCAAATATTTTATAATTCGGGAGAAACAACACAAGTGCATCTTATGCATTACACAAAATGATTTCCACTTCACATTGATACCAATTGTGTTGTATAATCACAGGAAAAGATTAACATTTGCTGTAAGATTTAGGATCATCTCCATAAAGTAGTCCAATACTTTTCTGCATTAGCTGCACTATATCTTTAGTCTACATTTCTTATTCCTTAAAGTAAAAACTGATCTCTCTAATAAATCCGCTGACTCTATTATACCAGTGGCTCAGTGGCTAGTACTATTGCCTCACAGCACCATAGATCCAGGTTCGATTCAAACTTTGGGTGACTGTCTATGTGGAGTTTGCATGTTCTCCCTGTGTCTGCTTGGGTTGCATTGGGTGCTCTGGTTTCCTCCCACAGTTCAAAGGTATGCAAGTGGATTGGACATGCTAAATTGGGTGATTAGCCCTATTAAATGTGGGATTATGGGGACAAAGTGAGGAACTGGATCTGGGTGGGACAGTCTTCAAAATTAATGGGCAGAATAGCATCTTTTCGAATTGTAGGGATTCTATGATATGATTCTAATAGCTACACTTCAAAAAGTACTTCATTGCTGTAAAGTGATTTGAAATGTTGGATGATCATGAAAAGCATTATATCCATGAAATTCATTTTGTCATATTAATAGTGAGGACATATACCTGCTGCTTCATGTCACGTTTTGAGAGTTCACTTTATAAGAAGGGGAATTTATGTGTTCTCACATCTCAATCATTCCTCAGTGTCCACAATCATAGTATTTGCTTATATTTGTTGGAATGTAGCAAGATCACATTTGACGTGTTTTTCATCACAATCAACTATCTTGCCAAAACACGTTCTAAAGGATTGCACATGGAGGATTATAAGACCATAATACATAGGAGTGGAAGGAAGGCCATTCGGCCTAGCAAATCCACTCCGCCATTTAATCATGGCTGATGGGCATTTCAACTCCACTTACCCACACTCTCCCTGCAGCCCTCAATTCCTTGTGAAATCAAGAATTTATCAATCTTTGCCTTGAAGATATTTAACGTCCCAGCCTCCACTGCGCTCCATGGCAATGAATTCCACAAGCCCACCACTCTCTGGCTGAAGAAATGTCTCCTAATTTCCGTCCTAAATTGACCCCCTCTAATTCTAAGGCTGTGCCATGGGTCCTAGTCTCCCTGCCTAACAGAAACAACTTCCCAGCATCCACCCTTTCTAAGCCAAGCATTATCTCATAATTTTATATTAGATCTTTCCTCAATCTTCTAAACTGTAATGAATACAATCCCAGGATCCTCAGCTGTTCATCGTATGTTAGGCTTACTATACCAGGGATCATCCATGTAAATCTCCGCTGGACACGTTCAGTGCCAATATATCCTTGCTGAGGTATGAGGCCCAAAATTGGACACAGTATTCTAAATGTGGCCTAAATAGAGCTTTATAAAGTCTCAGAAGCACATCGGTTTTTATATTCCAACCTTGTTGAGATAAATGGCAACATTACATTCGCTTTCTTAATCATGGACTCAACCTGCAAGTTAACCTTTAGAGAATCCTGGACTAGCACTCCCAGATCCCTTTGTACTTCGGTTTTATGGATTTTCTCACCATTTAGAAAATAGTCCATGCCTGTGGTCTTTTTTCCAAAGTGCAAGACCTCACATTTGCTAATGTTGAATTTCATCAGCCATTTCCTGGACCACTCTCCTAAACTGTCTAAATCTTTCTGCAGCCTTCTCTCCTCCTCAGTACTACCTGCCTATCCACTTAACTTCATATCATTGGCAAACCTCACCAGAATGCTCCCAGTCCCTTCATCAAGATCATTACTATATATTAATATAACAGCTGCAGCCCCAACACTGAACCCTGCGGGACATCACATGTCACCAGCTGCCATTCCAAAAAAGAACCTTTTATCCCAACTCTCTGCCCTCTGTCAGACAGCCAATCCCCAATCCATGCCAGTAGCTCACCTCGAACACCATAGGCCCTCACCTTACTCAGTAGCCTCCTGTGAGACACCTTATCAAGGCCCTTTTGGAAGTCTGGATAGATAACATCCATCAGGTTTCCCTGGTCTCACCTACTTGTTACCTCTTCAAAGAATTCTAATAGGTTTCTACCCTTACTAAATCCACGCTGACTTGTTCTAATCCAACCCTGCACTTCCAAGAACTTAGAAATCTCATCCTTAATGTTGGATTCTGGAATTTTACCAACAACCGAGGTTAGGGTAATCGGCCTATAATTTTCCATCTTTTGTCTTGATCCTTTCTTGAACAAGGAGGTTACAACAGCGATTTTTCAATCATCTGGGACTTTGTGACTCCAGTGACTTTTGCAAGATCACAACCAACACCTCCAACTATTTCCTCAGAACTCTAGGATGTAGCCATTGGGTCAGGAAATTTATCAATTTTTAGACTTTTTAGCTTTTCTAGCACTTTCTCTTTTGTAATGACTACCATACTCAACTCTGCCCCTAACTCTCTTTAATTGTTGGGATATTACTCATGTCTTCCACTGTGAAGACTGATGCAAAGTACTTATTAAGTTCTTCAGCTATTTCCTTATCTCCCATCACTAGCCTTCCAGCATCAATTTATCAAATCTGCCTCATTGCATAGCACTAAATCCAGAATAGCCTGCTCCCTTGTGGGGACGACAGTAAAAGCAACAGAGAATGACCAATACCCACAGCCATGGGACCTGGCAAAGAGACAGTTCTTTTGTATTTCATAGATATGGAAATTCATCTATAATTGCCCTTGAAATGAGCCTTTTTAAAAATGTATTGTAGATCTTTAGAAGACAGGTAGCCCAAAGTAAAAAATTAGTAAAAATGGAGAGAAAGATTATACCCATATCATGAAGATGCAACTGCGTTTTAATATATTTGAAAATAATTAAGCGTTTCAAATAATCATTTCGAACATTAAACACTTCACTAGCCAATAAAAAACTTCTGCATATTAATTTAAATTTACAATCACTGTGATCAGGGAAGCATTATTCAAACGTTATCCATTTGCCCTGCTGTCAAACTTATACCAATGTAGATTTGATAGTTCTCATAAAAATGTGTCATTTTATGTAGACAAGAAAAGGCAAAGAGTTCAGCTGGTTTCACACACTGTGAAAAAGACGTACCAAGTTTTATAATACAGTTAGGACACATTCTGATACAACAGTATAAGTACAAAGGTATAAGCTCCACTGACAACACTTCCTGTGTGCCCTTATCAAAAGGAAATAAAAAAAGCTTCCAATATTTTTCAACCTTAAAGCCCAATAATTCTTTTAAAATCTACAAGCGGTGACATCAAACAGAAAAATCAGTAATATCAATGGACAGAATTTAAGTTTGAGGGAGATAAAATAGTTAAAATTAAAACTTTCTCTAGCAACTTAAAATAATTGCAATTTCTCCCTTCTTTTCAACAAAAATAAGGTATTGTAATGCAATGGGTAGCGTCGCAGCTCCTGAGATAGAAATTCCAAACTCAAGTTCCAACCCAGGGATGGGATGCTGACCAAGGAAGATGCATACATAACACAACTAAACAAGCTGATTATCAACATAAACAGTCCTCCAGCACAGCAGTAAGAGTGGGAGAGATTCCTGATAGTCATGTGATAGAAAGGAAGTTGCTCAAGTTCCAACCACCTGGCCTTTGGCCTCTACCATTGCAACCCAGAGCTCCACACCACAATATGCAAGAATGAGAAAGCATAACAACCGTAACTCAAACTTCCTGAATGATCTGTAGCACACCAGCACCATCACCAAAACACAAAATGGAATACCTTTCAGTTCACTGGCATGTATGCTGAGTAAACAGATGACTTCAAATACAGGAGTATTAAACTAAATGATCCTAGCATTCAAGGTCTTATATCTATGGCATATTTAACATAGCACTGACAAATCTGAATTTTTACATTTTTGAGAATTGAATTCTGTCAAATATGGAGCAGATATATTTGTGTTTTAGTTTGCTTTAGAAAGGTTCAATAAGTTAGAAAACAAAACTAAAATATCCATAGTACTAAGATGTTCTGCACAAGAATGATTGTGAATTTGTTTAAAATTGATTCCTTTGAAAATGTAAATCTATAATTTATCTGGTATCCAACTTTCACATTAACCAATAATAAGTATTAACACACTTATGCAGGTTATAAACTCATAAATATAAGAATACACAATTCCCTTCGGTAACTGTTATACTCTTCCTTCCACCTAGTCTTAGTCACTTCAACTGTTTTTGTCAATTTTCAAACCATCTGGCCTTTGGTGCCACCATTCAACCTGATAGCAATGCCCACCCTTGATATCCTCATTCCAGGAAACCTTTATGATTTTCCATTCTGATCAGTCACCTAGTGTAGCCTCAACTTCAGTTCATCAAGCCTGAATAGATACAGACAAGTATTTCTGGTTCATGATAGTTTAGTAATCCATTGCTGTGTCTAACTGCACCACAGCAATTTTTGTAGGATCCTAATTTCACCTAACATTCAAGCATTATCCAAGAGAGCTAATTGGCATTCCTTTTTCCATAAAAAATTGTTTTCTTAGAACCTGAATCCCCCTTACCCACCACCCCCAAACCCACACAGATGCTAAATAAAATTGTAAATAACTCAAGCATTTATTTGTCAAAGATAGGAAACAACGTTTGGCAATTGATACTGCTGCTTCTCCTTGCCCACCAAGCTAAATATCCTTACAGCCCTAAATACTGTGATTTTTGTTTTAAATCAATCTTTTCAGAGATATCATTAAACATCTGTGAAGCACATAGGACTTCCTCCCAGGTCTCCTGGCTTAGAGCAGGGACACTACTACTGGACGACAAGAGCCCCCAACCCTGTAATGTTTTCCTAGTATCACCGTCATGCACCTGCTGCCTCCTGACCCTAATTCCCACAGTTGAACAGTCACTTCATTTCTTACCCCCAGCAATAATTAACTTTATAAATAGCTCCCAAATATTGTGAGTTTTGTGTCGTTCTCTTTCTAAATTATTGCTATCATCAATCTTTAAAAGCTCCACCGTTGAGCTTTCTGTTGAAAATTTCCATTTCATCTTCCCTCTCTAAAGATTTTAGCATCTATGATCCAGGCCAGTGTGTCTTTTAACCAACTCTTGAAATCCCTCCATTTACTGTACCACAACAACACTAACTAACCAAGTCAGAAACCATTCAGTGAGACTGACTGTGTTACATAACATATTCCTGCATTTCTTAAATTCTCCACAGTTTTGACAATGTTTATCTTATAACTCTCAACTGCCCATCTCCTTTCTCGATGGCTTACTTTCCCACTCATTTAAGATTCCCTTAAATATCAATCCTTGGCTTAGAGCTCCTGCTTTAACTCTCCATAATTCCTTCACTGCATGTACAAAGTCAGATGGTTTGTCCAACAATTGACTTTAGTTATGACAATTTCTTCAACTCAACAATATGATCAATGCCATTATCCCGAATCTCCTCCAGAAACTCCAGCTCTCTTAACAATCACCAACTCAAAAGGTGTCATGTTACTCTCAGCTTTATGCCCACTTTGACCTCCAGCTGAGATACTAATCCCACATTATGTTCTTCATAAAAGGTCACCTCCTGTCTTCATCCTTTCCCTGTCCAGTTGCCAATGAAATGTTCATGTGATAATTTCACCAACCACTTTCTGATGACTATCCTCCCATTTGGTAACCTTGATCACCATCTCTCCATCCAAATTGTGAGTGTCCACTCTATTCTTGCTGAGCTACATTGGGTCCTGATTCCCATAAGGCCTTACAATGCTTATTCTCTCTTTGTGTCTGAAGCCTCCATAAACACATAATCTTCTGCAGCTTGAACCCCACCATCCAAAATTCTTGTCTGTTATGCACCCACCTCAACACAACACCAGCAGCAGTGATTTCAACTGCCAAATGTCCATGTTCTAGAATTTCCTCACTAAAACCCCTCTGCCTTTCCTCTTTTAATGTCATTCACTAATATCTTAGGTCAATCTAATATCTCTTATTCAGCTCAGCCTTCATTTCTCCCGCCCGCCGATCTTGGCAAGTTTTTCGACCTGAAATTTGTTTATTAAAGAAAAAAAATGGTCTAAATACTCTCATGATCCATCTGGTCGTAAAATGATATCTAAAATTATCTTCAGATTTTAAGAATTAATTTGCCTACTCCAGAACTTTTTTCATAACGCGAAGCTTTTTAAAAAATGCCACTCAAAAATAAAATGAGGGCAAAAAAAACAAATCTGTATTTAACCTGCCACATTATAGAGGTTCAGCACTGCAGGTTGAAATGGACAAGGAGGTAGATGTTCACAGAAAATATACTCGATTGAGAGCAGGTAAACGGGCTGTAATGTGATCGCAATTACTATGCTGGTGGAATTTCCTTTCCAACCCACCTTCAATCCAGCCCACAGTTCACCTTTGGATGTCTTATCAACATCTCCCCATGATGGCCTACTACGTCCTTTCGGAGTGAAATGGTTAAACATTTAGAAGCAGGACCCACCTTCTTCCCACTTCCCAAACACTGCGAATCGATAACTTTCAAACTCTCGAGTCTTCCTCTGTCATTTTCCGGGTCCTCTAACCTGGAAAAGATGATATTGAAGATTTTGACAAAATGCAATTAACAACCAACAAAAGTTCGTGCAAAATATTACACTGCGGTGTTTATTTGAGTTAACAAAACGGTGCTGTCTTTAACTTGGTATGCATGTGTAACATTTGCATTTCACAACATTGGTTTCTGTGATTGCATCCGTCGATTCAATCACTGAAAACAGATGATTCGTATATGCGCTGGAAGAGGAAAACCGAAGCTCAAACTCACTTGGCGTTGGGCTTGTCGCGATCGTCCTTGTGGTCGATGTGTTCTGCGGGCACTGAACGAAAATCGCCATACATTTCTTTCCAAACGCGTTTCTCTTTGGTTTTCGCCATGTGTCCTTACGGAACAGTCTCTTAATCCACGTTCAGGAGCTGTCCTTACGCGATCGGAAGGCCTTTTTGTTTCATTCTCTTTAAAAACTCAAAAGAGGGTACAAAATCCCACAGGGGAAAACGTATCGAAAAAGCTGATCGAGCCCTCACGGCAGAGGCGGCAGCAGCATGATGAGGAAGAGGAGGAGAAAGAAGAGGAGGAGGCTGCTCACTACTCCGGAGAGATAAAATCGAGGTCGGATGAGATGTTTTGTAGTGTTATTTCATGCCAAGCACTAATGAAGAGACGCTGTTCCTCCCAACAAATCTTCCAACAACTTCAACTGCTTCCTTTTGATTTTCTGTCTAAACACACTGGAGGTTCAATGCAAATCTTCCTTTTCTCACTGGCGCTGTAGTAAGGGGGAAGAAAACAGGTTCCAGCTTCCTCGTTGTCAGTATTTTTTTTAATACAGTAGTTTCTTGAAATTAAAAACAAACCATTAAACAATTCACACCAGTCTTTTGAAACGCGCCGAGGTTTTCGTGCCTTTGCCTCCCTTATGTCACCACTTTCCCTCATGCAGTCCCGGTTGGGGGTTCGGGTCACTGAGGATTCCACCTTTGCCCTAGCTTCGCCACGGGTCCTGCTAAATCGATTTTCCAATCCTCTCTCTCCCTTTTTGTTTTACTTTTTAAAGTTGTGTCTGATGTGAAGAAGAAGAAAAAAAAAGAGAACAAGCAGAGAGGGGAAAAAAAAGCCACGCAGTGAAAACGAGCAGGTATATTCTCGCGAGTCGGGGAGGACGGCGGCTGCTGCTGCTGCTGCTGCCTGCCAGCTTGTCTCGGCTGGGCTGTCCCTGTTGGTTCCTCCGCTCGGGCTCGGGCTCGGGCTCGGGCTCGTGCTCGGGCTCGGCCACCGTTCGGTTCGGGTTCGTCTCGGTCCGGGAAGTTTCGCTGGATTGAACCAGGCGAGCCTGAACATCAGTCAGCACCAAGCTCTTGAATGAGTGAAAATTAGTGAAATGCCCCAGACTTGGGCGGCTTGGGGATTCTCCTCTACATTAATTATTTTAATTTATTCCGCGCTGTATCATACACATTTATTTATTCATTCATTCTGTGGTGATTGAATTATTACATCGCTCGCTCGCCACCCTTCACATCAGCACTTCACCGACCAACTTGATTAGGGGATGGGGGTGGGAGGAGAAGATCGGGCGCACTACTGATTGGCTAAACCGGCGGTTCGTTCCTCAAGGCTCCAGCTCTGATTGGTCATTCCGGTGTCAATCGGTTGAAGCGGGTGACCGCCCCATTTTTCTTGCGACCTGCGTAGCCTCCTATTGGTCCGCTTTCTGTCAATCGAAGTGGATCACGTGCCCTATATCATGTGTCCGGCAAGGAGCACGCCTGGCTCCTCCCCTCCTCTTGTCTGCTGTGTCCAGAGAGCAGTGCGGCGGCAAAATGGCGCCTGGAGCGGGGGAACTGAGTGGCAGTGCTGGTTTCTCCCAGCTGTTCTTCATCGGCACAGTCCTGACAACTGGTAAGACTTATGTTGGTCCACCTGTCTAATGAAATCCCTCATTTTATATGGTGATGTCTTTTGATTGCAAACAACTAATTTTCAATCGGGGGTTAAGTGCCACTTTTAATTGTGGCAGTCCGATGATCCAAGGGAAGGTTTTTATACTAAAAACTGTAATGCACTATTGAATCTGTTGAGGGTTAATTTGATTTTGGGGGTTCGCACGCAGTTAATGCGCCTTAGTTTCGATTGAAAATACGCTGACTCAAAAGGAGATGAAGATGTCATGTGATTTTCAGTTCCTTCTGATCCAATATATTAAACCAGAGCTTAGAGGCATTCTGACTTAAAATTGTTATTTTCTCAAGTTTTAGCTTGACTTAACCAGTAGATTCAGTTTGAAACATTGAGGCAATGTGGTTCCATATTGGGAGAAACGTTAAGTAGAGTTTTTTTATGTCCAAGTTTTAGATTTCATGGTTTTATTTGAAGACCATTCTGTACCCCTACAATAATTCTTCTTTGAAACATCAGATTAGTTTCACATGTTAGTCTACAACAGTACTTGAACAACCTCCATGCTTGCATTGATAGACACCCCTTGTTAAGTAATCTTTTTCAATAAAAGGTGGAAACACATTCTCTCTCACAATGATACCATCACTATCAAATACTCCATAAACCTGACAGAAGTTGCCATTGACCAATTTTAAATGAGGCAACCATGATGATATGGTTATAAGAAAATAAAGGCTTTGTATCATGTGACCTGCCCCTTGATTCTTGCTGTTAACATAGATGTACAGCAGCAAATTAGCTTATTTTGACAGCACCTCCGTGTTGTGACTTAATAGAAAGTTGAGTTGCAAGATTATAGCTTCAATTCCAAGTTATATGCCATCCTTTAGATGTATTAAAATGAAGTTCATAATTTAATCACAATTTTTAACTCCTGGCTAGTGCCATTGTAGAAACAGCAACACAATGTCTGCAAAATTCACAGCAGCTTACTACTAAAATCATAAGGATGGGTGATAAATGTGACTTTACCAGAACTGTCGCATCCCAATTTGGTTGCAGTTTGCTGACAATAACTTGATTGCATTTTAAAGGAATTAATTATCTTGGGACTTCATGGAAATATGAAGCTTCATATTGTTCTGTAATTTAAACTTTCTTCATAACTGTCACTGGTTTAAACCTGTGCTTTCTTGCTTGGAGATGTTTGAATATTATGTTTATCATCCATTTTGTTAGCGCACACCCATCAAGGTGACTCCTTTGCTTTCATAATACAGTGAAATGTAGATTCAAAATATTAAATATTACTGAATATTTTGCAAAACTTCTGTAACGAGTAGTAAGGTAATTCAAATGTTTTTAAGAAAAAATCTTGGATAGTTTAGATAAAATAGATAATTGATTTCATTATCTAAATTTATAATACCTGCAATTTGATGAATATTTTATGCATTTAAATTTTGTTTGTGCTAGTGCCAAAGACAGGCTGTAGATTTTAACATTTGTATTGCAATCTACTATACTTAAATATTTTGAGGGTAGAACAAATATTTTAAGATTCTATTGTTTTGCATTCCAGAAAGTAAACCTGGTTTTTAATGGAAGAACACAAAGGCATGACCTATCCCTACTTTGGAATCTAGTTGCAGGGAGCAAATACAAGCAGACTATTTATGGTGCAATCTGAGCTATTTGGGGCAAACCTAAGGAAGCTTCAATGGAGAAAATTGAAATACAAAAATGTGGGACATCAAAGAAAACCACAAGTATTCCTGAATTATCATTACAAGCCTTTTTTTGAAGCATACCAAGCTATTACTTAAGAATAACATGTTTTGTGATATACACATTTCTAGTTTACTCTATCATATGGTTTATTGGAATAGATGTAAACCCGTTCATTTAACAGGTTAAATAGTGCCATTACATGATCTCTTGAACAATTAATAAAATTATGCACTATTAAGAGTCATGTTTGAAAGTAGGTACTTATAAAATATTGTACTTATAAAATACAGTTGACTTAAAAGTGAATTTGGTATTGTCAATAGCTAGCTTTATTTGTTACAAAGTAGTTTCTTGTAGATAATTCTTGTAATCAACCTGTTCAGGGGGGATGTTAATGTACACCTCTGGAGTAGATAGGACATGAGCCCAGGCCTCCTGGCTTAGAAGTAGGGTCAGTACCATTCACCACAAGAGCCCTCAAAGTAATTTCTTGTAAGGGAGCAGGTAAACCTTTGGTGATTTGGATATTGAATATTAGACAGTACTCGGAGAGCTATTGTTTACTTTTGAATGGTGTGATATTTTTAGCTCTATCTGGGCAGTCACACTGGATGTCAGTTTGTTTGTTAATAGCAGCATAATTCTTGGACCAAGTAATTGGCTAACCCAGAAACCCCTCAAGGCAACATGGCTTCAATTTTGAGGCAAAGTAAGTTGAGAGACAATAAAAGGCCTGTATTGATTTTTTGCGCTAATAGTTTATTCTTCAATTTTGTATTTTACAATGAGGGATTTGAGAGTATTCAAGACTAAATCTACAGGATTCAAAATTGCAAATTCTAGATTTTTAAGCTTCCTTACTTTCTCCTAGAAAGTAAGAAAGCATCTTTCATGTCCCATGAAGGGCCTAAAGTCGTAACTGTTTTGAAGGGCCACTGGACCTTAAACATTAAGTCTGATTTCTCTCCACAGATGCTGCCAGACCTGAGGTTTTCCAGCAGTTTGCTTCTGTTCAGATTTCCAACAATCACAGTTCATCCTTTTTTTTGTCTATAAAGTGAAAATGATATTTGCAAGATAATCTGTGGTGCTGATCAAGGGATAAATATTGGCCAGGATATTGTGGGGGGGGAATAACTCCTCTGCTCTTTAAAATGCCCCATGGCATTACTTAAGTCTAGAAACAGCCTTGGCTTAATGTCTCATCTGAACCTGTAACAGTGCAGCACTCACTCAGTACTGCATTGGAGGGCCCTCTTTGGTTTTATTTCAGGCCAAGTGTAGGATTGAAGAACCTTCTAAATCAGAGCTGGGCAATGCTACTAACTGCACCACTTCTAGGATAATGGCTCTCATACTTGTGATGCTTTCACACTTGCAACATCATACCCGTGGTGTAGCACGAGACTGTTCGTTTGTCTTTGACTTATGAAGTTTAATTTAAATAACTGTTCAGTGCTACATTTTGGTAGGGCAAATCAGGGCAGGACTTGTACACTTAATGAAGAAGTCCTGGGGAGTGTTGCCCAACAGAGGCTTTGGAGTGCAGGTTTGTAATTCATTAAAGTGGAATTGCAGGTAGACAGGTTAATGAGGAAGGTATTTGATATGCTTGTCTTTATTGGTCAGAGTATTGAGTATAGGAGTTGGGAGGTCATGTTACGGCAATACAGGACATTGGTGATTTGAAATATTGTATACAGTTCTGCTCTCCCTCTAATAGGGAGAATGTTGTGAAAAAGTGAAGAAGATAGAAGAGAAACGTGGTAAGGTTATGTATGGTTAGTAAGTTTGCAGATGCCAAAATTTGTGAAGTGGACAGTGAAGTTATCTAAAGTTACAGAGATCTTGATCAGTTGCATCAATGGGCTAAGTAGTAGTAGATGGAGTTCAATTTGGATAAATGTATTATATTTTGGTCATGCAATAAGACCATGACAGAAATTGTATACCTAATAGTAGAGCCTTGTGCAGTGCTGTAAAACAGAGACTGAGGGGTTCAGACACATAACTCTTGGAAACATGTCACAAGGTAGGCATGCAGCCTTCACTGCTCAGATCTTTGGATGTAAGAGTTGGGGTGTCATGTTGAGGTTGTACAAGACATTCGTGAGGTCTCTTCGAGAATACTGTGTGTAGTTCAGGTCACCCTGTTATAGCAAGATAGTATTAAACTGGAGAGACTTCAGAAAATATTTGAGGATATTCGTAATGGAGGGTTTCAGATATCCCAACCTTTCCAGTCTATTTTTATATTTTTCACTGGAATGTAGGAGGTTGAGGGGTGAGCCTTTTACTGAGGAGCCATTCACCTTATCTGTGCCACTCAAAGTTGTTTTCTGTAGGATGGGGGAGCTCAAAACTAGGGCATATTTTCAAGTTGAGGAGAAAGGTTTTTAAAAAGGACTTGAGGGGCAATGTTTTTTACTGGTTCATGTGTGAAATGAGCTGCCGGAGTGTGCTGGATGCAAATACAGTTAAGTTTAAAAGACATTTGGATAACACATGAATAGAAACGGTTTGGATGAATGTGGGCCAAATGCAGGCAGGTTTGACTAATTTAGTTTGGAAACGTGATCAGTGCAGACTGGTTTGACTGAAGTCTGTTTCCGTACTATAACCATTGAGACCACTGCAAACTTGTCTCTCATTGGGCTCTTCTAGATGATTTCAGTTTGGGGGAAAATCCAGTTGTGCAAATAATATTTTACAAAATTTACTGTGGCCATTCCACATCTATCATTCTTTTAGATTTTGATTTGATCAACCTGTTCAGATATGGCACACTTTTGAAGTAGGTAGTGTGTGACACTCAACCTCTCGGCTCAGAGGTAGGGACACCACTTCACCCTGAGCCCTTTATTTGAAATTTAACCATCTTGTGTTGTAACACTCAAACCCATATGCTCAGAATATTACTGGCAGTTCTGGACTGAGTCCAGTTGCATTACCACTATGCCACCTGCACCTGGAAACATCTTTTTGTTTCCATCCCCTCTTTTTTTTTCTCATAAAGGTGAAACCATTAGATCTGTGAACTCTACCACAATTACTGTGACGTGAACTGTAATCCTCCCCATGCAATTGCAAATTCATGCAATGTGATTTTATTTCTTAATAAGAAAATAACCTATGTCCTGAATTGTCTGTTTGTGCTGAAAATATTTAGCCAAGTATTTTGTTTATGAAGTACAATTAATTTATACCTGTTTTATGCCAAACTGTTACCAATGGTTGATTAAAAGCCAAAAGAATTGCCGATGCTCTAAATCTGAAACAAAAACACTTTAATGGGGAATTGGAACCACATTACTGGGAGCATTAGCTAAAAAGGAATGTCTGCTTTAGTATTAACTTAGTCATTCAACTACCTTTTGCAAAATTATTTGAGGCTGAGAGGTGATCTTTATAGAGATTTATCAAATAATGAGGGGCATGAATAAGGTAAATAGCAAAGGTCTTTTCCCTTGGATGGGGGAGTCCAGAATTACACCGCATAGGTTAAGGTAAGAGGGGAAAGACTTAAAAGGGATCTAAGGGACAACATTTTCATGCAGAGAGTGGTGCGTGTACGGCATGAGCTGCTGGGAACGTGGTGGGGGTCAGTACAATTACAACATTTTAAAAGGCATCTGGATGAGTACGTGAAGAGGAAGGGTTTAGAGGGATATGGGACTAGATTAATTTAGGACATCTGGTCAGCATGGACGAGTTGGACTGAAGGGTCTGTTTCCATGCTGTACATCTGACTCTTTAAAAGGCTGTTTTACTTCAGGATCTCAGTTTTGAAATAATTTAAAAATAACTTGCTCTGCAACAAAAAATGAAAGTGATGGGTACTTGCGCATACATAAGTACAATGTCAAATTCTAATAAGACAGGCGGAGATCATTGACTCTGCTACCTAACTAATTATTTTTCCCCATATCCCCACAAACCCCTCCCTTTTTCAAGAAATTTACACTGAACCTTTTTGGAAATTAATTTGAAAGCTGATTCCATCACAATTTGAGGCAATTCATTCCAGATCATAGAACTCTCCATGATTAAGTATCATCTTAAATAGATTATACCTATGCCTTTTCAAGGTTGCATGCAGCATCATCCACACTACCCTCATCCACCCCCTCTGCTTCATGAACTAACTCCTCCATGTTTGTTTTAAAAAGTAATTTGCCAAATACATATTTATTAACCTGAAGTTTTTGCAAGTGCCTGTTCATACCCAAGGAGGATTTAAAGAGTGCCTTTGCTATTTTCATACTTGCTTGCCTCAACAATGTAGGATCTACCCCATCTGGTCAGACAGCATCTGAAGAGCAGGAGAATCGACGTTTTGGGCATAAGCCCTTCGCTGAGACAAATGGGAAGGTGGTGGGGCTGGGGGGAAGGTAGCTGGGAATGCGAATAGATGGGAAAGACGATGGACAGGTTGAGGGTGGTGCTGAGTTGGAGGCTTAGGACTGGGATAAGGTGGGGGGAGGGGGAAGGAGGGAATTGGTGAAATTCTTATTAATCCCATGTGGTTAAAGGGTCCCAAGGCAGAAGATAAGGCATTCTTCCTCCAAATGTCAGGTGGTGAGGGTTTGGTAATGGAGGAGGCCCAGGACCTGCATGTCCTTGGCGGAGTGGGAGTAGGAGGGGGAAGTTGAGGTGTTCCACCACTGAGCGGTGGGGTTGGTTGGTGCAGGTGTTCCAGAGATGTTCTCTGAAAAGATCTGCAAGTTGGTGTCCTGTCTCCCTGATGTGGTGGTCTCTACATTGGGTGCTACAGATGCAGTAGATGACATTAGTGGAGGTACAGGTAAATCTATCAGATGTAGAAGAATCCTTTGGGCCTTTTACGGAGGTGAGGGGGGTGTGGGCACAGGTTTTGTACTTTGTGCATTGGCAGGGGAAGATGCTGGGAGTGGGGTGAGGGCTGCAGGGGGGGGTGTGGATCTGACAAGGGAGTCATGGAGGGAATTCTCTCTCCAGACTCCCAAAACATCGATTCTCCTGCTCCTCAGATGCTGCCTGACCGGTTGTGCTTTTCCAGCACCACACTCTTTGACTCTGATCTCCAGCATCTGCAGTCCTCACTTTCTCCTGGTTCATTTCTATCCCATCTGTACTGGATGACTTTCTATTTGAAGTATGGCCAGTCTTTCCTATTTTTACCTTACCACATTTCTCTTCTGCCTCCTTCACTTTTTCATTTGACAGTATCCCGTTTCTAGAGAAGACAGGGGCTGTCTTTCTATCTGTAACTTGATCAGTTTGTTCCATTTTTCACATGTATGACTGTCTCCTTTTCTGGTTTCCACTTAAATTTCATTTTGACTTCACTTTTCAGTATTTCTAAAAGTTTTTTTTTCTTACCTGTCTGTTCTCATACAATCTTTGCCTCTGTTTCGGTTCTGTCTATATTTTTGGATTCAGCCTGGTCATCTACTTCATTATGATAATTACCTATTTAAGTCTTTTTTTCCTATTTTCCTTGAACTTCTGTATGTTTGTTTTAGCGACTTCAGCTTTAACTACTGTTCCTTTCCCTTCATGGGGGGGGGTGTCAAGCTTGGAATCAGTATTTCATTGCAGGCTTTCTGTTACTCGTTTACTGGCATGTACTGGTTTTGCCTTGTCCTTTTCCATGACTACCTTATTATTTTACCTAATGATGTCAGTTGAAACTTGAATCACTTTTCAAATGATAAGGTTTTAGAAAAAACAAGTGTCTGAGTTGCTGAAAGTTGGAAGTCCTCTAAATATTCAACTTTGGTAATACAATCACTGATGTTTACTTTAAAACTCCCAACTTAGCACCTAAAAGATGTTAATTTGTACTAGTGTTCTGATTTGAAGTGCTTTTTGATGCATTGTAAAGTGTTTTTTTTCCACATGTCCAAGGTTAAAAGATAAACTGAAGTTGTGACATCCAAGACTGGTTTGAACCTGACTTGTCGTCCATACGCACATCAGTGCAAAAGCAGCAAACAAGATTTGGCTTGCTCTTTGTCATCTTTAGCTCAAGGGAGTGATATAATGCTTTGGTTTCTATTCAGATTGCGATCAAAGCTCCTTTCATAGTAAGAATTAGAACTGGAATCTTCTGATCAATATTGGAATTTGCTCAGTGGTGGTCTAGATGGGAGAAGCATAGATATGCTAATTACTTGAATTATAGGAAACTTATGACACGAGTCCATTTGGATCATTTTTCCCATGCCTGATGGAGTTATGTTGTCTAATACCACCATATTTTGGTACTGTTCACTTTGTAGCCATATATCTTAGCAAAATACTTTTGTACTCTTAGATTATTTCTATAGTTTTCAAACACTGATTTGGGAACTTCAGAGGTATTCTCGATTGTTATTTTTGTTCCCATCTCAGAGTCTTTCAAACCAAAAAAAAATAGTTTTTTTTAACCAGAAGGTCGCTTATGATTCATGTGCCCATTGATAATCTTTTTGTGGTGTTAAGCTAAGTACTTCATAACCTTTCCAAGTGGTCAAGTGTCTTAAGGTATGGCTTTCCGGTTTTCCTACATGACATCCCTTTTGCTTTGGTCAAGATTTAAGATTTAACATCATAATATAGAATTATTTGCATTGCAGAATATTAATGTAATTCTGCGTAAAATTTATACCACCACTACTTGCATGTCAATGTCACTGACATGACCATCGTTTGTTACACATCCCAAATTGTCCTTTGACTGAGTGGCTTGCTAGACCATTCAAAAGGCATTTAGGAGACAGCCAAGTTGCTGTGGATCAGGAATCAAATGTAGGCCGCCTGTGATGAGTGACAGGTTTTCCTCCTCAAATAATATTGAACCAGATGTGTTTTCCAATAACCAATGATAATTGGCATGGCCGCTATCACTGAAAACTGCTTTCCAAATTGACTGAATTCAAATTCCAAAAGTTGCTATGATGGGACTTCAGCCCATATTCCCAAAATGTTAACCACGATCTGTATTTCGAGCCGAATTACACTACTATGATGCCACCATCTCTCTTAATACGTCAAATGTACTTGATGTGCTTATCATGGAACTCTACGGATAAAGCCATTAATGGAAGAAATCACAAATCTAACAATCTCTGTTCTCTTTTGTTTTAAAGGCATCCTTGGTGACCGGTTCAGTATATTGAGGGCTTCGCAGTCTGTTCGTTTCCAAGATGCAGGACCTTTGCCTGGGGGCCGGATTCCAGATGTTGTGTCTTTGTCAATGGGCTTTTCGGTTGATGAGGTAACTGACAATTAATTCTTTCATGAACACTGCAGCCTGAATTTTCGTGCTGTGATTCTGTACCAGAAAATTCAATTATCTCTGGGATGTATGCTTAATATTTGCTTGTCTTTTGAATGTGACCCTCCTGTGACAAGAGCTTGAAGTGTACAGGCTGTGAAATATGCTTTGTATTTTCACCTATTTAAATCAATTGGCCCAAGCCTTGGGTTAGCAATATAGGTAAAAATATCAATGCACTCCACTATTTCTGCATAAGTCGGACAGTAGTTTCCAGCAATTGCACGGACATAGCTAAATGCAGAATTCAGGAACTTTTCTTGTTCGTCATGTGCTATTCCAATAGTATTTTCCCTTGAAGCTTTTCCATTCAAGAACGTAGAAGGATAAGACTTAGCTGTACTGGGATGATCAATACTGAATAAACATGCCAGAGAAAGTTTGACCTTGTCTTTAAAGATGTTTAACTTTTTTAAATGCATGATTAGCTCTCGATATTGTCAAGTGTTAAACAGTTTTGGTTCTTCTGGCATTTAATTATTGATTTAAGACTGAAATTTTTCTCTTTTTCTTTGTCTTTTATTGTGAAACTTGCAATCCCAACTTGTCCTTATTTTGTTCTTTTACATGACTGCATTCAATCTTCTGTAATTACACCGGCACCACTCCCCACCTCTTCCTCCGCTACATTGATGACTGCATTGGCGCCACCTCGTGCTCCCGCGAGGAGGTTGAGCAATTCATCAACTTCACCAACACATTCCACCCTGACCTTAAATTTACCTGGACCATCTCTGACACCTCCCTCCCCTTCCTGGACCTCTCCATCTCCATTAATGACGACCGACTTGACACTGACATTTTTTACAAACCCACCGACTACCACAGCTACCTGGATTACACCTCTTCCCATCCTATCTCTTGCAAAAATGCCATCCCGTATTCCCAATTCCTCCGCCTCCGCCGGATCTGCTCCCAGCAGGACCAGTTCCACCACAGAACACACCAGATGGCCTCCTTCTTTAGAGACCGCAATTTCCCTTCTCACGTGGTTAAAGATGCCCTCCAATGCATCTCGTCTACATCCCGCACCTCCGCCCTTAAACCCCACCCCTCCAACTGTAACAAGGACAGAACGCCCCTGGTGCTCACCTTCCACCATACCAACCTTCGCATAAACCAAATCATCCGCCGACATTTCCGCCACCTCCAAACAGACCCCACTACCAGGGATATATTTCCCTCCCTACCCCTTTCCGCCTTCCACAAAGACTGTTCCCTCCGTGACTACCTGGTCAGGTCCACACCCCCCCCCTACGACCCACCCTCCAATCCTGGCACTTTCCCCTGCCACCGCAGGAACTGTAAAACCTGCGCCCACACCTCCTCCCTCACCTCTATCCAAGGCCTTAAAGGAGCCTTCCACATCCATCAAAGTAAAACTTGCACATCCACTAATAGGCCATTTGACCCAACAAGTCCAGACTACCTTCTGAAGAGTAGCCCATATCGATTTAAGAAGACTCAGTTACTTGACCTGTTCCTGTGTTCTCTCAGTACTGCTGTTTCCATTGTAACTTGCAGTTAGAAATCCAAAAGCCCAAAGGAAGTTTAGAAGCAAGTTTGTGTCATGGATAACTGGTTTTTGTTCATCACTAATCATGAAGTACAACCAAAGAAGGAAAATAAGGCATGGCAGGTGATGGAGGTGTCGGTGAGAGTACAAGCTTCAAAATAGTGATAGAAAAGGATAGAGCAGATCTAAAAATTAATTCTAAATTGGAGGAAGGCCGATTTTGACAATATTAGGCAAGAAAGTTCAAAAGTTGATTGGGATGGATATTCACAGCTAAAGGGACAACTGGGAAGCCTTCAAAAATGAGACACACCCTCCCTGTTAGGGTGAAGGGCAAGGCTGGTAGGTGTAGGCAATGCTGGATGACTCAAGGAATTGTTGTTTTGGTCAAGAATAAGAGTGTGTCAGGGAAAGACAACAGAAATTGATTCACTAGAAGAGTTTAAAGGCAGTAGAGGGAAATCAGGAGGGCAAAAGAAATGAGAGCTTTGGCAAATAGGGTTGAGGAGAATCCAAATGGTGTTTATAAATACATTAAGGACAAAAGGGTAACCAGGGAGAGAATATGCCACCCTCAAAGATCAGTAAGGCAGCCTATGTGTGGAACCACAGGAGATACCGAGTATTTTGCATCTGTGTTTACTGTGGAAAAAGACATGGAAGCTAGAGAATGTAGGGAAATAAATAGCAACATCTTAAAATGTCCATATTACAGAGGAGGTGGTGCTGGATGTCTTGAAATGCAGAAAGGTGGATAAATCCCCAGGACCTGATCAGGTGTACCCAAAACTCTGGGAAGCTTGGGAACTGATTGCTGGGTCCCTTGCTGAGATATTTGTATCATCAATAGTCACAGGTGAGATGCTGGAAGACTGGAGGTTGGCTAACGTGGTGCCACTGTTTAAGAAAGGTGGTAAGGACAAGCCAGGGAACTATAGACAAGTGAGTCTCATATTAATGATAGGCAGATAGTTGGAGGAAACCCTGAGGGACAGGATGTACATGTATTTGGGAAGGCAAGGACTGATTAGGGATAGTTAAATTGCTTTGTGTGGGAAATCGTGTCTCTAAACTTGATTCTTTTTGAAGAAGTGACAAAAGGCATTGAAGGCAGTGTGGTGGATGTGATCTACTGGATGTCAGTAAGATTAGATTAGATTAGATTACTTACAGTGTGGAAACAGGCCCTTCGGCCCAACAAGTCCACACTGCCCCGCCGAAGCGTAACCCACCCATACCCCTACATCTACATTTACCCCTTACCTAACACTATGGGCAATTTAGCATGGCCAATTCACCTGGCCTGCACATCTTTGGAGTGTGGGAGGAAACCGGAGCACCCGGAGGAAACCCACGCGGACACGGGGAGAACGTGCAAACTCCACACAGTCAGTCGCCTGAGGCGGGAATTGAACCCGGGTCTCAGGCGCTGTGAGGCAGCAGTGCTAACCACTGTGCCACCGTGCCGCCCACAATATTATCTAATCTAATCTAAGATGTTGACAAGCTTCTGCATGGTAGGCTGGTTAATAAGTTAGATCACCTGGAATACAGGGAGAACTAGCCATTTGGATACAGAACTGGCTTAAAGGTAGACAGGGTGATAGTGGAGTGTAGTTTTTCAGACTGGAGGCCTGTGACCAATGGAGTGTCATAAGAATTGGTGCTGGGTCCACGACTTTTCTTCATTTATATAAATGATTTGGATGTGAGCATAAGAGATATAGTTAGCAAGTTTGCAGGTGACACCAAAATTGGAGGTGTAGTGGACGGTGAAGAAGATTATCTCAGATTACAATGAGGCCTTGATTAGATGGGCCAATGGGCTGAGAAGTGGCAGATGGAGTTTAAATTAAATAAATGAGGTGCTGCATTTTGGAAAGGCAGATCAGGGCAGGAGTTAAACACTTAATATGAAGGTCCTGGGGAATGTTGCTGAACAAAGAGACCTTGGAATGCAGGTTCATAGCTGCTTGAAAGTAGAGTCGCAGGTAGATAGGATAGTGAAGAAGGAATTTGGTATGCTTGCCTTTATTGGTCAGAGTATTGAGTACATGAGTTGGGAAGTCTTGTTGCAACCGTACAGGACATTGGTTAGGTGACACTGGAAATACTGTTCAATTCTGGTTTCCCCTGCTATAGGAAGGATGTTGTGACCCTTGAAAGGGTTCAGAAAAGATTTCTAGGAAGTTGCCAGGGTGGGAGAGGCTGAATAGGCTGGAGTTTTTTGCCAGTGTTGGAGACAGAGATGACATTATAGAGGTTTATTGAATTATGAGGGGCATGGATAGGGTAAATAGACAAAGTCTTTTCCCTGGGGTGAGGGAGTCCAGAACTAGAGGATATAGGTTTAAGATGATAGGGCGATGATATAAAAGGGGCCTAAGGGGCAACTTTTTCATTCAGAGAGTGGTGCATGTATGGAATGAGCTCCCAGAGGAAGTGGTGGAGGCTGGTACAAATACAACATTTAAAAGGCATTTAAATAGGAAGAGTTTAAAGAGATGACCAAATGTTGGCAAATGGGATTAGATTCATTTAGGATATTAATCAGCCTGGATAAGTTGGACTGAAGGGTCTGTTTCCATGCTGTACAGCTCTAACTGACTGTAAGTGCTCTATTGAAACTTTCTCATAAGAATAGAGCTGAAGTTAAGATGTACTTGTAAATATTGGTCTTTTACACTGTTCATCATGGTTTGTTAATTTATACAATGAATTTCCAGACTTGAAGGAGACATCTATTGAAGTTAAGTCAAGCCAGGAAAGTTAGAGTATTGCAGCATGGAAGGATGCCTTTTGGACCATTGTATTCACGCTGGTCATCAAAAAAATGATCTACCTGAGTCCCATTTTCAAGTACATGGTGGGTTTCCTTGTATCCTGTGGCTCTTCAAATGATCATCTGAACGTTAATTAAATGCTATGATGGCTCGAGTCTTTACCAGTCCATTGTGTTCCATTTACCCAGCTTCAAATTCCATAAATCCCTGTGAACCTCTTGCACTTACCTTTTAAATCTATGCCCCTTGATTTTAATCCCAGTTTTAAGGAGAGAGATTTCTTCCAATTTATTTGGGCTATGCACTTCATAACTTTGTACACATCAGTTGGTTCTGCCCGTCTGCTTTCTCTGCTCCAAGGGAAACAACCCTAGCCTGTCTAGTCTGTCTTTATAGCTGAGACACTCCACCTCAGACAATTTGCAGTTGAATCTTCCCTGCACCCCGAGTGAAATCTCATCCTGCCTATACTGGGACAATCAGAACTGCCTGCAGTACTTCAGCTGTGACCAAACTATCATCTGAGCTCCATCACAACCTCCCTGGTCTTAGATTACTTAGTGTGGAAACAGGCCCTTCGGCCCAACAAGTCCACACCGACTCTCCAAAGAGCAACCATCCCAGAACAATTCCCCTACATTTACCCCTTCACCTAACACTACAGGCAATTTAGCATGGCTAATTCACCTCACCTGCACATCTTTGGACTGTGGGAGGAAACCGGAGCACCCAGAGGAAACACACATAGACACTGGGAGAATGTGCAAACTCCACACACAGTTGCTGAGGCAGGGATTGAACCCAGGTCTTTGGCACTGTGAGGTAGCCATGCTAGCCACTGTGCTGCCGTGCTAACCACTGTGCCACCGTTCAATCCTTCAACTGATAAAGGTAAGTATCCCATCTGCCTTAACCACTTTATTTCCCTGTCCTGTTGCATTCAAAGATCTGCAGATATGCACGCCAAGGTTCCTCTGATCCCCTATATTTCCTCATGTTACGATGTAGAGGTTGAATCCCTCTGTTAATTAAAACCAAACATCTAGAAAAGCTCGCCTTCCCTTCTAATTTTTTAGAGTCATAAAGATGTACAGTACGGAAACAGACCATTCGCTCCAACTCGTCCGTGCCAACCAGATATCCCAACCCAATCTAGTCCCACCTGCCAGGTCCCAGCCCATATCCCTCCAAATCCTTCCTATTCATATACCCACCCACATGCCTTTTAAATGTTGCAATTGTGCTAGCCATCACCCTCTGCATGAAAAAATTGCCCCCTAGATCTCATCTCTCTTCTCCTCACCCTAAACCTATGCCCTCTAGTTCCGGACTCCCCCACTCCAAGGAAAAGATTTTGTCTATTTACCTTATCCATGCCCCTCATCATTTTATAAACCTCTATAAGGTCACCCCTCAGCCTCTGGCACTTCAGGGAAAACAGCCCCAGCCTGTTCAGCCTCTCCCTGTAGCTCAAATCCTCCAACCCTGGCAACATCCTTGTCCATCTTTTCTGAACTCTTTTCAAGTTGCACAACTCTTCTCCGAAAGGAAGGAGACCAGATTTGCGCGCGATATTCCAACAGTGGCCTAACCCATGTTGCAGCTTTACAGAACATGACCTCCCAACTCCTGTACTCAATACTCTGACCAAGAAAGGAAAGCATACCAAACACTGCCTTCACTATCCTGTCTACCTGCAACTCTATTTTCAAGGAGCTATGAACCTGCACTCCAAGGTCTTTATTCAGCAACATTCCCTAGGATCTTGCCATTAAGTGTATAAGTCCTGCTAAGATTTGCTTTCCCAAAAGACAGCACCTCTCACCTATCTAAATTAAACTCATCTGCCACTTCTCAGCCCATCTGATCAAGATCCCGTTGTAATCTTCGCTGTGCATTACACCTCCAATTTTGTTGTCATCTGCAAACTTACTAACTGTACCACTTAAGCTCACATCCAAATCATTTATATAAATGATGGAAAATAGAGGACCAGCACTGATCCTTGTGGCACTTCACTGATCACAGGCCTCTAATCTGAAAAACAGCACTCCACCACCACCTCTGTCTTCTACCTTTGAGCCAGTTCTGTATCCAAATGGCTAGTTCTTCCTATATTGAGAGATCTAGCCTTGCTCACCAGTCTCCCATGGGGAACCTTGTCGAATGCCTTACTGAAGTCCAAATAGATCATATCTACTGCTCTGCCCTCATCAATCCTCTTTGTTACTACAAGAAACTCAATCAAGTTTGAGACATGATTTCCCACGCACAAAGCCATGTTGACTATCCCTAATCAGTACTTGCCTTTCCCAATACATGGAATCCTGAGGGACAGGATGTACCTCCAACTACTTGCCCACCATTGACGTCAGGCTCACTGGTCAATAGTTCGCTGGCTTGTCCTTACCGCCCTTCTTAAATAGTGGCACCACGTTAGCCAAACTCCAGTCCTCTGGCACCTCACCTGTGACTATCGATGATAAAAATACCTCCACAAGGGGCCCAGCAATCACTTCCCTAGCTTCACACAGAGTTTTAGGGTACACCTGATCAGGTCCTGGGGATTTATCCACTTATATGCATTTCAAGGCATCTAGCACTCCTCCTCCTCTCTTTCCCCCCTGTCATATGGGCATTTTGCAAGATGTGACCATCTATTTCCCTACATTCTATATCTTCCGTGTTGTTCTTCTCCACAGTAATCACTGATGCAAAGTACTTGTTTAATATCTTCCATCTCCTGCAGCTCCACACAATGGCCGCCTTGCTGATATTTGAGTGGCCCTATTCTCTCCCCAGTTACCCTTTTGTCCTTAATGTATTTGTAAAAACCCTTTAGGTTCTCCTTAACCCTATTTGCCAAAGCTATCTCATGTCCCCTTTTTGCCCTCCTGACTTCCCTCTGAAATATACTCCTATTTCCATTACACTCTAAGGATTCACTCGATCTATCCTGTCTATACCTGACATATGCTTCCTTCTTTTTCTTTACCAGACCCTCAATTTCTTTAGTCATCCAGCATTTTCAATATCTACCAGCCTTTTACCCTGACAGGCATGTACTTTTTCTGGATTCTCATTCTCATTTCTGAAGGCTTCCCATTTTCCAGCCGTCCTTTTACCTGCGAACATCTGCCCCCAATCAGCTTTTGAAAGTTCTTGCCTAATACTGTCAAGATTGGCCTTTCTCCAATTTAGAATTTCAACTTTTAGATCTGGTCTATCCTTTTCCATCACTATTTTAAATCTAATCGAATTATGGTCGCTGGCCCCAAAGTGCTCCCCCACTGACACCTCAGTCACTTGTCCTGCCGTATTTCTCAAGAGTAGATCAAGTTTTGCACCTTCTCTAGTAGGTACATCCACATACTGAATCAGAAAAATTGTCTTGTACACACTTAACAATTTCATCTCCATCTAAACCCTTAACACTATGGCAGTCCCAGTCTATGTTCGCATAGTTAAAATCCCCTACCATAACCACCCTATTATTCTTACAGATAACTGAGATCTCCTTACAAATTTGTTTCTCAATTTCCTGCTGACTATTAAGGGGTCTATAATACAATCCCAGTAAGGTGATCACCCCTTTCTTATTTCTTAGTTCTACCCAAATAACTTCCCTGAATGTATATCCAGGAATATCCTCCCTCTGTACAGTTTTGTAATGCTATCCCTTGTCAAAAACACCCCTCCCCCTCCTCTCTTGCCTCCCTTTCTATCCTTCTTATAGCATTTGTATCCTGGAACATTAAGCTGCCAGTCCTGACCATCTGAACCACGTTTCTGTAATTGCTATGATATTCCAGTCCCATATTTCTAACCATGCCCTGAGTTCATCTGCCTTCCCTGTTAGGCCTCTTGCGTTGAAATAAATGCAGTTTAATTTATCAATCCTACCTTGTTCTCTGCTTTGTCTCTGTTTGTTTGAGTCGCTTCTTTTCTCAACTGTACCAGTCTCAGATTGATCTTTCCTCACTATCTCCCTGGGTCCCACCCACCCCCACACCTTAGTAGTTTAAATCTTCCTGAGCAGCTCTAGCAAATCTCCCTGCCGGTATATTAGTCCCCTTCCAATTTGGTGCAATCCGTCCTCCTTATAGAGGTCACTTCTATCCCAAGCGATTCCAATGATCCAAAAATGTGAATCCTTCTCCCATTCACCAGCTCCTCAGCCACACATTCATCTGCTGTATACTCCTATTCCTGCCCTCACTAGCTTGTAGCAGCGGGAGTAATCCAGATATTACTACTCTCGAGGACCTCCTTTCAAAATTCCTGCCTAACTCTCTGTAATCTTCCTTCAGAATCTTAACCTTTTTCCCTTCCTATGTTGTTGGTTCCAATGCAGACAATGACCTCCTGCTGGTGCCTCTTCCCCTTGAGATTATGCTGCACCCTCTGAGACATACTTGATCCTGGCACCAGGGAAGCAATACACCATTCTGATTTGTCACTGCAGGCCACAGAAACGTCTGACTAGTGTCCCCCAAGACAATTATCGCTTGGAACTCGACATACTCCTCACTGCATTATAGCCAGTCTCAATACCAAAACTTGGTTATTTGTGCTACATTCTCCTGAGAATCCATCACCCCCTCCATTTTCCAAAAAGCATACTTGTTTGAAATGGGGATAGCCACAGAAGACTCCTGCACTACCTGCCTACCTTTCCTAGAGTTAATCCATCTATGTGACTGTATCTGTGACTTTTCCCCTTTCCTATAACTACCATCCATCACACCCCCTTGCTCTTGTAAATTACTCATTGCCTCTAACTGTTGCTCCAACTGTTCCATACGATCTGATAGGATTTGCAATCAAGAGTATTTATTGCAGAGAGAATCCTCAGCAACCCGTAAACTCTCCCTAAACTCCCATATCCGACAAGAAGAGCATATCACTCTTGGGGCCTTTTTTTTCTGCTTCCAATCTGCAGACCCCAAGAAAAGCACCATCTTATTCTTCTGCAAAACACTGCTCCAGGCTAACTTAATACTTATGGCGTATGTTTTTAAGTTTAATCAAGAGGCATATCTCAATAAAACATTTAATCAAGAAATAACTCACTCTATTCACTACTGCAGACTTATAGCAAAGCCACACTTAAAACTGCTCACTTATGTCTCTCTTTCTCTCGAAAGTTCCAAAACAATGCCACAGCATATAAAACAGTAATTACTGCTCCTGGAATTCAAGGAAATCTCCTTCAACACCTATAATACTTCAAAGGAGTAGCCTGTTACAGCCATAAATCTTTCCTGTCCTCCATCTTGGATTACCCAGGATCCTAACGTTAAAATGTGAGGGACAGAACTCAACTTGCACTGTGTAAAGGAAAAATAACAAAATTATTTTAATGCTGATAGTGAACACTAAATAATAACTATTTACAAATCCAAGGCCCCCATAACTACGTAGTATCTGACCAGAACGCACTCAAAAAAAAATTGCTCCAATAACGCACTTGTTAAATATTATGTTAACTTAATCTCAAGACCCCACAGTCTGTCTTCCCTGCTGTCTTAAGTCTTCCAACTGCTGATCTCCCTGGGTTGTCATCCGTCCTTTTTTTTAAACAGCGATCATGTTTTACGTGCAAAGGCATTTTTGGTGTTTCTCAATTTCTTTGAGAGCAAGATGTTAGATGGATAGATAGCTCTCTGGCTATACAGCAGTTGCTCGTCTGATTGATAGCACTTGCTCTGATCAATTTTCACAATGCCTGCATTTCTTATATCTGTCATGACACATTAAATTCTTATTTGATTGGCTTCCAGGTGTCAGCAGTAAAATTGAAATTCCATTGGGTTTTCGTATTCTGGGCATAACTTAAACTAATTAGTTTAGTTCAAATTGTTGTCAAAACCACAACCAAAATTCAAGTATCCAATTAACAAATATCCAATTGTTACATTTATCTATTTTGGACCAGCTGATCTCCCAGCCTTTCCATTTGGGCACCTGAGCCTGTACTTGAAGTTTACTTCAAAATTCAGAAAATGCTTGAAAATAGAAAGTAAACTTTGACCATTGTATTCTGTAGCCAGTGATGCCCATGACTTGCATTTTTAAAAAAGTCAAAAGGAGGACAATGTAATCTAATCTGTGTGGATGAGATCCTAAACTCAACCTTCTGAGGGAAATCTTCTTTAAATGGAGACTACTATTCTGACACTGTACCTCCTAGTTTTAGTTGCCTCCTCGGAGAATCATTCTCCAGGATCTACCCTGTTAAGCCCCTTTAAATTTATATTTAAATAAGTTCACTTCACCATTCCTATGAACACCATTATTGCATGTCCAACTTGGTCAAACTTTATCACAAGATAACCCTTTCATTCCAGGAATGAACCCTGTGAAAGTTAGCTCCCCAAGCAATTATGTTTCTCAAGGAGACCAAAAAATGAGTATGATATTGCACTAGGTATGGTCTCACTCATGCACTGCATAACTTCCTACTTTCATATACTTCCCCCTTGCATTAATTGCTATAGTCCATTTGCCTTCTGAATTGGCCTGTTCCTGCATACTAATCCCTTTGTGATTTCTGTATGATGCTGCCCAATCATTCTGTACTGCAGCAGTTCTTGTTTCCATCAAAATGATTTTCCGGTTTTCTAGTCTTCCTTCCATAACCTTTCAATATATTCCATTTGCCAAATCTTTGACCCTCATTTTGCAGACCTTAGGTTACCACCTGTCAGTGTATTGTTAGCAAATATGGCTACACACGCTCAGTTTATTAATCCAGTTCACTGATATTGATTATAATAGTTGACCCCAGCACTGATCTCTTTGGCATTCCATGAGTTAGTCTGCCTACCTGAAAATTACCTATTTATCCTGATTATTTCCTGTCTGTTTACCAAGACTGTCCATTCTAAAGCAAAAACCAGAGCACCATCACTTGTGAAGTTGCAATTATGCTGCATTTTAGTGAATGCCTTTTTAAGCAATGGTAGATAAAGTTTAAAATTTCAATGCTTGTCACATCCCTGAAGAACTCCTAAATTTGTCAAATGAGACTTCATTTTCATAAAAGCATATTGACTCTAAATTGGCTCGAAGGTAGAAGTCAGAGGATGGTGGTGGTGATGGAAGATTGCTTTTCAGACTGGGTGCTTGTGATTAGTGGTGGGTCCGCTGCTTTTTGTTTTTTTGCATAAATGGCTTGGATGTGAGCATAGAAGGTTATAGTTAGTACATTTGCAGATAACACTAAAATTGGAGATGTAATGGACAGTGAAGAAGGTTACCTCAGAATAACGGGATCTTGATCAGACGCACTCAGATGGGCTGAGGAGTGGCAGATGGAGTTTAATTTAAATGAGGTGCTGCATTTTGGAAAGGCAAATAGAGGCAAAATTTGTACACTTAAGGTCCTGAGGAGTCTTTCTGAACAAAGACCTTGAGTGCAGGTACATAGTTTCTTGAAAGTGGAGTCACAAGTAGATAGGATCATGAAGGCATTGGGTATGCGAGCCTTTATTGGTCAGTGCATTGAGTATTGGAGTTGGGAGGTCATGTTGCAGCTCTACAGGATATTGACTAGGCCACTCTTGGAATATTGTGTACAATTCTGGTCTTCCAATCGGAAGGACGTTGTGAAACTTGAAAGGGTTCAGAAAAGATTGACCAGGATGTTGCTGGAGTTGAGGGCTCGAGCTTGAGTAGGCTGGGGCTGTTTTCCCTGAACCATTGGAGGCTGAGGGATGACCTCAGTTTATAAAATCATGGGGGGCATGATTAGGGTAAATAAATATGGTGGTTTCTCTGGGGTGGGGGAGACCAGAACTAGAGGGCATAGGTTCAGGGTGAGAGAAGAAAGATATAAAAGGGACCTAAGGGGTAATGTTTTCACGTGGAGGGTGGTGCATATATAGAATGAGCTACCAGAGGAAGTGGTGGAGGCTGGTACAATTATACCCATCCAGATACCCTTGTGTATGAATAAGAAGGTCTTAGAGATTTGGGCCAAATGCTGGGAAATGGGACTAGATTAATTTAGGATATCTGGTTGGCATGGACAAGTTGGACTGAAGAGTCGAATTCAGCTTTGTGCATCTCTATGACACTGCTTGATTGTGTTAAGGTTTTCTAACTGCATTTCTATTACTTCTACCAATGAATTGCACAATTTTCCCAATGGCACATGTTTGGCTGACTGGCCTATATATAAAGTTTCCTTCTTTCAAGTTGCATAATTTATTGAATGAATGTGTCAGATTTGCAATTTGCCAATCTCCTGGAACTTTCCTGACTCGAGGGAATTTTAGAAGATTACAGTCCATATCTGCTGTCTCCGCTGCTGCTACTTTTAAGACCGGAGAATGCAGACCATTAGACCTGGCAGATTTGTTAGCTGGTAGTCCCATTAGTTTTCAAGTACCTTTTTTCTCTGTTAATGGTGACTTTGTTTTAAGGGTTTCACCCTTCCCTTTGCCCATCTTAGTTTTTTTTTCCCTGTTTTTATTGGGAAATACCTATATTCCCTTGGTACTATTAAGACAGAAATAAAACACTTGTTCAAAGGCTGCTTTCCATTGCCTTTATTTTCCACTATCAGTTCCACCATCTAATACTGTAAGGGGCCAACACTTGCTTTCACCACTCCTTCCCCTTTTTTGTGTACTTCGACAAGTTGTTAATGTCTGTTTTATCATCTTGCTAGTTTTGTTTTCTAATCTGTCCATCCTTTTACAACATCCTTTGGGAAGAGTTCAAAAACTAATCCTTTGACTTACCATTGATCCTTGCAATATTGTGCTCCTTTCTTTCAATTTCTTCATCGTTTTCAGTTTGATGCCATTAACATGTTGACTTGGGCATAGATTATGTAGCTTTCTCTTAGCATTTTTCTTTTTCAGTATGTACATTTTGATAGCTACAAAATATTTCATTAAATGATTCCTACTTCTATATCTGGATTACCTTTCAAAGTAACTTCCAGTCTACTTTAGCCAATGTAGTTTCCATACCTTTTATAAAATGCCTTTATTGAAATTTAAGGCATTACTTTCAAATTGCTTCCTTTTATACAAATAGGTTGAAGGGACTTGCACACTTGACCATTTTGTGTTGAACATACATGCAGTCATTCCACACTCATACCCTGAATATGAATGGTGAACTGCTGTGGGTAAGGTGGTGTCCCCATTTTAGTTGTCTTAACCACAACCATTGACCGGGCATGCAAGGTTACCATGCTTATTCCTGTCCTGCTTGTCTGTTTATTGCATTATTATTTTTGATGGTTAATGTTCTTCATGGCCTTTGTAATATAGCTAGTTTGGAACCTAGAATTAATCAAGACTCAAGCTGACTTTGACATTGTTGTGCTTTTTTGGCTTGTAAAAAGCAGGAACAAGTTGTACCAGATTTACCTGAAAATTAAACCATTTGCTTTTCAAGGATCTTTTATGGCCTGGACTTGCTCGTGGCAGCTTGTTTCATCGGCCAGGTGCCAACTTTCTCGTGACTGTGAGGGGAGTAGAAGAACTGGCTTTGCCCAAGAGTGAAATTTCATACATTGTTGAAAATGTGAGTAGTTTCCATCTTTGTATGTAATCTGACATCAAAGGACAATTCTTGCTGCAAAATTGACTGCACCTTGGCAGATAAAATTTTATGACTTGGTAGAAACCTATTAACTTTAATTCATGATCTTTTTATGGAAATAATAGAAATTATGACTAAGAGAAAACAAAGGCTTTAGGTGTCAAAACCCAATTTTCTCCTTCAGAAACTGCTGAGTTACTAGTGTTTACTAGGTCATCCAAACTTAGTATTAACTGTATTTTAGTTGTCCTGATTACTGAAAATACTGTTTAGAATTCCCTGATGGCTTTGCATGTTGCCCACTCAGAGAGATCTAATCAGTGGTGTATCCTGAGTTAGTTGTTAACAGTGCTCGTGGTTGCTCCACATGTCCCCAGTGCATCTAAATTGGAAGAGCTGTCCTTTTTCTCACTCTTAATTTATATTCTTAACTTTGGAGGTGGTGGGGGGGGGGTAACCAGCTCATTGTAATACATATTGGTACCACTCAAAGTTTTTGTTTAAAGAGGAGGGCAAAAAAAGTAGAAATAGGGAATTAGGAAGCAAGTTTAAAAGGTAGGTAGTGAATGCTGAATTGCTACTATTGCCATGTGCTAGAAGCAACAGGATATATCTGATGAATGTATAGCTTGAGTGATAGTGTGAGGGGGAGGGTTTTATATTCCTTGAACGATGGGAGCAGTTCAGGGGAAATAATGCCATTGCAAGCTGGGCAGCTTGAACCTGGACAGGACTGGAACTGTTATTCTGTTGAAGTATTTGCTAGTGTAGTTAGGAAGGGTTTAAGGTAAAATGGCAGGAGATTAGGAACCTACAAAAGGAAATAAGGGGAAAGATGAAACAAAGATAAGAAAAATGATAGAGTTCAAGAGCAATAATTAAAAACTGGGCCACAGTGCAAAGCAATGTAAATGGGACTAGAATATTAACAAGGAGAAAGTGAGGACTGCAGATGCTGGAGACCAGAGTTGAGAAATGTGGTGCTGGTAAAACACAGCAGGCCAGGCAGCATCCGAGGAGCAGGGGAATTGGCGTTTTGGGCATAAGTCCTTCAGATGAAGGGCTTATGCCCGAAACATCGATTCCCCTGCTCCTCAGATGCTGCCAGGCCTGCTGTGTTTTTCCAGCACCACATTTCTCAACTCTAGAATATTAACAAGTCCAACCTTAAGGCCATGTCTCTCAATGCAGCAAGTGCAATAAAGTAGATGAGTTAATTGCACAGATAGACATAATCGGTGTCTGGCATAGTTGGGATTACAGAAAAGTGGCTACCAGATGACAAGGATTGCAACAGAGCAATCTGCTTTTGGGAAGATCAGGCACAAAGAAAGGAGATAGAGTAGCATTGCTGGTTCAAGAGGAAGTAATGCAATAATGAGGAAAGATGTCTGTCCTGAAGCAGAACCTAAATGGGTAGAGTTTTCAGAAGCACTTCGGGGCAGAAAATGACAATGGGGATTACATACAGATCCCCAAACTCTGATGTTGGGGAAGGCATTAAACAGGAAATTAGAGATGCAAGCAATAAAGGTTTGACTGTAATTCTGGGTGGCAACAGAATATTCCAGAATTATCATTTGTATATTTCGAACATATCTGTTAACAAGATTGTTCTGTCCTGGATGTGTGTCAAGGCAAAAAGTGTAATTTTCAAATGAAGTAGACTTGGAAATGGATAACTGCAGCATGACATGGAGATATAATCAGTATTTCAAAATGTATTTTTCTCTTAATTCATTTTACATTCTCAGTCCTAATGCTCAAATTGGCAATTAAACCCAACAGGTCTACCTGAATGTTGTTGCTTATTATTAGATTAGATTAGATTAGATTAGATTAGATTAGATTAGATTAGATTAGATTAGATTAGATTAGATTAGATTAGATTAGATTAGATTAGATTACTTACAGTGTGGAAACAGGCCCTTCGGCCCAACAAGTCCACACCGCCCCGCCGAAGCGTAACCCACCCATACCCCTACATCTACATTTACCCCTTACCTAACACTATGGGCAATTTAGCATGGCCAATTCACCTGGCCTGCACATCTTTGGACTGTGGGAGGAAACCGGAGCACCCGGAGGAAACCCACGCAGACACGGGGAGAACGTGCAAACTCCACACAGACAGTCACCTGAGGCTGACTGTTGGTCTTTTTCCTACCTAGTTTCATCTTGTTCTAACGCATTCTTCTGTTTATCCCTCATGATACCAGTCTAGCTTCTCCTTCATACCAGTGTTTATAGTTACAATTATAGTGAAGAGTTTTAACTTAAAACTGAGTAAGAGAAGTGATTAGACACCAACTTCTTTGAGAGCTGTAATTCCCCAATGCAAGTTTGCATATGCAATTTCCATTATAAATGTGCATATTTTATATACATAAAGAAATGATGCACTGTATAAGATTAAAGATAATGTTTTGAAGATAGAACCAGTGTGCATGCGTTCAATGTTTTAATCCTCACTTAATTGCTATGATTCAGTTGTGCAGTGTTTCACCAAAGTTTCGACTCAATGCCACAAATCAATTTGCAATATAAAATTTGATGTTTGCCCACAAAATTCCTAGCACTCTTTTTAATTCATAAATCCTTATGGTTGGAATTTATTACACTAACACAACAGTTTATTATATAGCAGCTCTTCAGACTGTATAAGAGAAGTCTAATTCCAGTGCTCCAACCATTTTTGCTTCTCACTTGGTTTTTAAACCATGAATGACTTATCAATACGTAATAAGAATAGTTTTTGATTTTTAAAATGGATACATATTTTGTCCACCTGCTGCAATCCAATTACTGACCGTCCTCTTGCCCTGCTACTGAATTGCCTGTCTTCCATTGTGTTGAATGAGATTTTATCTTGACTGTTGAGGACACCCCTCCCTCAATCTTGATTGATTATTCATGCTTTACGTTTGCATTATTTTTATTCAACATTTTTGAAAGCTGTCCATATGTAACTTGAAATTCATGCTCCCTGGCTGCTGCTTGCCATTGTACTTTGCAAATCCTTAGCATAATCTCTGTAGAGTTGACCTGGCTTTAAGAGTTTCACTCAAATTGCTCCATCAGATTGTCCAGGCATTAAATTACAAGTCTGTTATCTCTTCCTTTCTACACCTGTACTTGTGCTCACATTTAGGTCCTCTGGATAATCAAAAAGGAAAAATTGTCGAAGAACCTATCACGATCACCTCCCACCCAACCCATTCTCCTTCCTTATCAAACTCTCTGACCCAATGAATGACTTCACTGGAATTCAGCCGAAACCAATTTAGCGCACACTGGAGATTTGAACCAGGGTATCTTTTTACGTCTGTACCAGCTTAGTCCTGGCAATGTCGTGCATTATCTATTGCATTAACAAAATTTTGTGTGGAATATATTCATAATTAAGAGGTGACTGAGATACATTTCAACAGTTTTAGCTTTTAGTCACATTTGTGTTTCTCAAGTCATTTGTTTGAAGTTTTTAGTTTTAACTTAATTTATGCTACAGAAAAGTCATAATACAATGCAGATCTATGTGAGCAGCGCTAAATTTAAGCATCTTGTGGAAAAGGAACTATGTATTTGTTGAGTTAAACTTGGGTTCTTAGGGTATTAGTTAGAATACTCATAAAGCTGAGGTGCAAATGAATTTCTTCTCTGGCAGGGTAGTGAATGTATGGGGCTCTCGACTCCAGAGAGTTGTGGAGGATGGCTCATTAAAAGTACCTAAAGAAAGAAGTAGGTGGATTTTAGAAATATTAGCAAGTTGAGGGAAAAGAGCTGGCGTGGGAGAGAAATTTTGAGGCCTGGGGCAGATCAGTCATGATATCAAATAATGAGGCATGTTTATCAAAAGACTATTCTCTGCTTCTCTTTCTTTTGCTCTTAGTATCAGCAATATGGGTGTAATGAATGCAGTTAAACTGGATGGAAATGATTTAAATGACTTTTCAGTTGATTTTATAAGGAATTTTAATTTATGCAAATTTGCTACAATTTAGTCCAGTTTGATGTTTGAAATATATTGATTCAGGTTTACAATTGTGAAAATGCTGGCCTTCCTAGAACTAATAATTAAGCTTTAAAATAAAAGTTGAAACAAAGCTTGACAGTTTGTGGTTGCTTGTGTGCAATATGCAGTTGCAAAAAAGCTTCCTGAAGTTCTGCTATTCTGCCTGAAGTTAAAATAATAGCTAATATAGCAACTGAACGTTTACCACATCGAAGCTATTTTGAGGAGTAGAACAGGCGAGTAAAACTGGTGAGGTACTATCTTTAGTCTATTTCCATGCTTTCCAAACCTTTTCCCAGTGTAATCCCATTCTAATGTCTCTGATGTTGTGATCAGGAAGGGGGGGGGGGGGTGTTTGGATGTGGGCAAATATGTGAATGTTGAACAGTGGGTTGTTCATTGCAAAAGCTAGGGGTGTGATGTTGGTCATTGTTTTGGAAAGGTGGTGTTTTGATGAAAGGCATGGTTACTTGAAAACGAAGCACCTACCTTTTCATTGGCACTACCAAATTGCTGCTGCAAAAACACTAGAGTAATCAATTAGACTGTGCCCACCAAAAAAGAGAATTTAAAGGGGCTTCATAGCTGCTTGAAAGCAGTCTGTGCTCCACTCCAGCCATGACTGCCTTAGCTTTCAACCCCAAATCCCATCATGTAACTTCATTAGCAGTCATGACCCATTGTTAGGAAAGCACTTGTTTGATTATTAGACAGAACTGCTTTTAAACAAAAATCTGTTTCACAAGACAACATGAGCATTTATTATCCTATTAACTCTTATATTGTGCCTATTTTATTTTGTTCTAACCTACCAAGGTATTACAAGTGAAATGATTTACATCAAGAAAACTTAAGTGCTTAACAATCCATATATTCTTTGAATAAGTTTATACATAAAGATGCCTACTGCAGTCTGTGTAGCAAGGTCCCTGGGTAGCCTAGATTTGCAGACTTAGCTGATAATTTTACACACTTAAGCAAAACAGTTTCATCAAGCTTCTCCTATTTAGCACTTCACATCCACAAAGCTTGTGAAAGTGGGTACTGCAGATGCTGGTGAATAGAGTCAAGGTTAGAGTAGTGCTGAAAAAGCACAGCAGGTCAGGCAGCATCTGAGGAACAGGAAAATCGATGTTTCAGGCCAAAGCCCTTCCTCCTAATGAAGGGCTTTGGTCTGAAATGTTGATTTTCCTGCTCCTTGGCTGCTGCTTGACCTGCTGTGCTTTTTCTGCACTATTCTAATCTTGACCCACAAAACTTTTGACGCTGGTCAAACTTTCGTTCTTCTTGAATGAGGCCAAGTAAAGGAAAATAATGTGTTTAATTTGAGGGAACATTCTGGAAATTCCTGAATTACTATGGTAATCCAGCAAAACTTCATTTTGTGACTGCTCAGTCTTCGTAACTAGGAACTTGGAATATGCACCTGCAAATCTACAACTGAAAAGGCTTTTATTTTTAAGGACCAGAGCAAATCCGTACCAGCATTCTGGTTTTGTTGGGATGTGATGAAAGAAGGCAACTTTGAAAATAACTGCTTTTTCCCAATCATATTTAAAGTCTCTAGCTTTACTGTACTATTTTTATAAAAACTTATTCAGACAAGCTGAATCAATTTCCTTCATTTTACAAAAAATAGCTCAGCAAATATTGATTCAAACGATATGTCAAGTCTGCTTTGAGATCACTATCCCAGTGATACATTCAGAGGATTTTAAATCTGGTGTTTTGTGGATGGAGGACTGGACGTCCACCTTTTTAACTATTAACTAATAACTCCTAAGGTAAGTAATAATTTTGATCCACTTATGTGTTGAAATCTTAAAAACAACACTTTGCTTGATGTATCAGTCCCAAAAACGTAATAGGTGAGAAGGATTCAAAACTGGACATGTTAGTTCAATTGCAGATGTATCAGTCATAAAAAGTGTGCTTCGTCCTGCTTGTTTTATGGTATCTGCTCTTAGTAACCCAATTAACTTCCTTCATCTTTTTCATAATCATTCAAAAATTCACAAGCATTATTACCCGTTGATTGCCCAGGTATCTTATCTGTAACCTTGAAAACTTGCAGTGTCATCACTTAAATATTTATAGATCAAGTTTTCACTTGTCACATTAACCCAATTGGCCAAACCTGCAAAGAAGGTTGAACTGTTTTGAAATTGAGTGGGTTATCTCCAAAACCACTTGTGTTCATTTGTTCTCTTGATCTGTCAAACTGATTTGATACATTTTTTCCCTAAATGTAAGGTGATGCACTTGGGCAGGGGAACACAAAGCAAGGACATAAATGATAAACAGTGGGACCCTGGAAAACTGTATCAGAGGGACCTTAGTATGCATGTTCACCAGTCCCTTAAGATACTAGACTGGTAAATAGTGGTTAAGGCGCATGGGATGTTGCCTTCATTAAAGGCATTGAGTTTAAGAACAGAGTGGTTATGTTGGAACTGCATAAAACATTGATTAGGTCACAGCTAGAATACTGTGGATTCCAGAACTGCGCATATTATAGGAGGGATGCAATAGCACTGGAGAGTGTGCAGAGGGGACTTAATAGGATTTTGCTTGGGCTGGAAAGTTTGTTATGAAGAGTTTTTAGATACAGGGGACTTCTTTTCCCTTAGAGCCGAGGGGGTTGTGAGGGAAACAGTCATACAGACGTAATCGAGGGGCATAGGAGCTCAGGAGAATCAACCTTTTGGTACAACAGTTGAGTGGGGGGAGGGGTTTGGATGTGGGCAAACATGTGAATGTTGAACAGTGGGTTGTTCATTGCAAAAGTTAGGAGTGTGATGAAGAAACTTTTTTTCCCTTTTTGGAGGGATCAGTGACCAGGAGCATAGATTTTAAGGTAAAGGGCAGAAGATACAGAGGAGATGAGGAAAAATATTTTTCACCCAAAACGTGGGCATTAGTAACTCATTACCTGAAAGAGTGGTAGAGGCAGAAACTCTCCAATGAATAAGTATTCAGATGTGCATATAAGGCTATGGGCCAAGTGCTGGAAAATGAGACTAGAAGAATTAAGTGGCTGCTTTTTTTCATTGGCACAGAATTACTGGGCTGTAGATCTGATTCACTAGGAACTTCTCCAAGTACTTATGTGAAAATTGCATGGTTCAGAAAGGTATTCCAGGTGTGCTAACCCACGAGTACTCTTGGATGAAATGTGGTGAATATATACCTATTAAATGGTTGTGTAAATTTTTTAGAATACAAAAACAGTATCTTTTCTATATTCTTGAATTTGGACTGAAATGGGAAGAGTGGCTTTAAAAACAACAGATTGTTGCACTTTTTAATAAAAATAAACCTAACACTCATTGCAAGTACAGTTTACATAACTGTCTTCAAGCAATAGTGATTTGATTTAATGTAGTCACGTACCTAAGTACAGTGAAAAGCTCTTTTGCAAGTAGTACAGGTGGATCATGGCAAATAAGGATGTCGACATCAAAGGGTTCTTAAACAGTATGAGGCTTACAGGTTACGTTGCACAGGAAGTGTTCAAGGCAAGATCAGCATTATTTGAAGTTAGTCTCCATTCATCAGTTTAGTAACAGCAAAGAAGTTGTTCTTGAACCTGTTGGTGCATGTTCAAGCTTCTGTATCTTCTGCCTGACTGAAGAGGTTGTAGGTGACCATTACCAGGGTGGGAGGGGTTTTTGATGACAACCTTTCCACGGACCAATGAGAGCACCTAGTTTCAGCATAAGCTGAAGCTGAATGTAGTGCTTTGGCTGGTAACAAATAGCTGACTGGTCTGTAGACTAATGACCAATAAAGGCCTTCTGCCTGCCAATGACAGTGGCTCCCAGGTAGCTGAATGTAGCTGGAGATATGAATGTTTTGGCAGAAACCATCAGATCTAAAAAAAATAGAAACTTTTGAGATGCTTTTTACTGCAGATAGCCAGTTTATTTTCCCTTCCTCTATGCTGATTTTTAGTTGAGAACTCTTTGACTCTTAAACATTAAGTGGTCACCCCATGTTTCCTGTAGACAGTGAAATAAAGGAGAACAAAGGAACAGCACACCCTGACGAACCAAAAGGACCATATCTGGTTGGATCCTGTTGAACAGAGACCATCGATATTTTTTTCCCCTCTTCTGTATCTGAGAGAAGTGGGGAAGATTTTAGTTTCTAACTAGTTATGTCAACAGTTTATAATTAGTGATCTGCAGCTAGAAGCTATTTATTTGTAGTAAATATTAATCATGGTTAGGTACAGAAACATAGCCCATTGTTTGATAAGCTGATCTTAAAGAAAAGTTGGAATTTTGCAAAATTTTCAAATGTTTTAAACTTCTGTGATAGAGTGGGTCTTGATTTCTGGCATCTACCCCAGTGAGTTGTAACAAAAAGGATTTTAAATCAAGTGATTCACCTGAGGACTGGACACTCTTTAAAAAAAATAACTTCTAAAAGCCTTATTCCAGCTGTGTTCATAAAACTACCAGTTTATTGTTCTTGACTCAATCTAAAATTCTTTTCTTAACAAAAGAACTAGGAGCAGAAGTAGGCCATCTGGCCCTTTGAGCCTGCTCCGCCATTCGGTATGATCATGGCTGATCAAACTCCACTTACCTGCACTCTTACCATAATCCTTAATTCCTTTATTGCTTAAAAATTCCAAATTTTAAAAAGTTTACTGAAGTCATGTTAACTAATTCACTGCAAGGAATTCCATAGATTTACACCCCTCTGGGTGAAGAAGTTCCTTCTCAATTTAGTCCTATATCTGCTCCCCCTAAATTTGAGGCTGTGCGCTCTTGTCCTAGTTTCACCTGCCAGTGGAAACATTCTCCCTACTTCTATCTTATCTATTCCTTTCAGAAATGTGTTTCTCTAAGATTCCCCCCTCCATTCTTCTAAATTCCAATGAATGTGATTCCAGTCTACTTACTCTCTCTTCCTAAGCCAACCCCCTCAACTCAAAAATCAACCTAGTGAACCTCCTCTAGGCACCCTCTAGTGTCATTATATCCTTTCTCAAGTAAGGAGGCCAACACTGCATGTGGCACTCCAGGTGTGGCCTCACCAGCACCCGCTCACCAGCTACAACATAACCTCCCTGCTTTTAAACTCAATCCCTTTAGCAATGAAGGATAAAATTCCATTTGCCTTCCTAATTACTAGTTGGACCTGCAGATCAACCTTTTGTGATTGATGCACAAGGACACCCAGGTCCGTGTGCATAGCATCATGTTGCTACCTTTTACCATTAAAATAATAAACTTTTTTGCTGTTACTTCTGCCAAAATGGATGACTTCAGATTTACTAAAATTGTATTCCATCTGCCATACCTTTTCCCATCCATTCAAAGTATCTAGTTCCTCTGCAAAATTTCAGTCGTCTGCACACTTTGCTCTGCCACTCCTCTTAGTGTAATCTGCAAACATTGACACAGTACACATGGTCCCCAACTCCAGATCATCTATGTAAGTTGTGAATAATTGCAGTCCCAACTCTGACCCCTGAGGCACACTTAGTTACTGATTGCCAACTAGAATAGCAGTCATCCCCATTTGTTGCTTCCTGTTTGTCAACTAATCCTCTATCCATGCTAATACTTTACCCATAATGCCATGCATCTTTATTTTGTGCCGCACAAGAGGCAGCTGTATCTTTTGGAAATCTAGGCACACCACATCCACTGGGTCCCCGTTGTACACCTTGCTCGTAATGTCTTCAGAATTAAAGTTTTGTTAAAGCATGACCTGCCCTTCATGAACCCATGCTGCATCTGCCCAACAGGACAATTTCTACCATATTCCACAAGATGCCTTGCTATTTCTTGATAATAGACTCAAGCATCTTCCTCAATACAGAGGTTAAGCTAACCAGTCTATAATTCCCCATCTTTTGTCTACTTCCCATTTTAAACAGTGGAAAACAGCAAATGTGGTGCCAATCTGCTGGAATTGCCTTAAAGTTCAGCAAATTTTGGAAAATTACCACAAGTGCACTTGCTATTTCTCCTGTCATCTCATAGTACTCTGGGATGCATTCCATCAGGGCCAGGAGACTTGTCTATCTTTACTCCACTAGCTTGTCCAACACTACCTCTTCCGTAATAATGTTTGTTTCCAGGTCCTCACATACCTTTGTCTCTTCTTCAATTACTCACATGTTATTAGTGTCCTCCATTGAAAGGTAACACAAAATATCTTTCAGTGCTTCAGGAGACAGTTTTATATCCTTTGCTTGGCTCTATTGGTTCATGATTGTGATTACATTTTGTTTTGGCTCATACCCAAAATGTAGGTAGTATAGTTGCAAGTATATTTTTGTGGGAATGTCCCAATTGTACTCTGTAGAAGCTGTTCCCCAGCTACAAATACATGACAATATGTTTGTCCAAATTGAGGTAGTAATTTTAAGATTTGTCCCCAGCCTTGCCTTCTCTCCAATAGCATTATATTACTCTTCTACCCTACCTGCATCCATAAATTCTGACTTTGTCGCCTTGTGTTTTAATGCCATTGCTTGGAATATTATCTCATGTTACTCCTTTTTAAATTTTGTTTTTAGTCTTTTTAAAAACATTTTCAAATCACTAGCTTAATCCAACCTTTTGGTCACCTCTCCTAAACGTTGTCTATAGCTTAGCATTTGTGCCCTTTGCTTCCATGCTCCTAATTTCAGGAGCACATTGGAGAGTGTCAGTCAATGCCAGAAGTGCTGTATAAATGCTAGGTTTTGGAATTTGTTTTCACTTGTGGCATTTGGGCGTTACTGGCTTTTCAGCATTTCTTGCCAATCCCTAATGTGGGTGTCCTATAGTGTTGAGCTTCTACCTTGAACCACTTCATTGTGTGATGAAGGTAAACTCGCAAAGCCCTTTGGGAGTGAGTTGCCTTCTCTGTGGAAGTGGTTGTGGGTTTGGAAGGTGCTGTCTGAGGATCTTTGAATTTCTCCCATGCATCTTGTGGATAATGTGTAGTGGTGGAAGATGTGGATGTTTGTGGGTATGGTGCCTATCAAGCAAAATGTTTATCCCTAATGGTATCAAGCTGCCTGAGTTTTGTTGGAGCTGCACCTATTTGGGCAAATGGAGGGTATTCCATCACACTCCTGACTTGTGCCATGTAGTTGGCTGGCTTTGGAGAATCAGGAGGGTGAATTACTCTATGCAGTATTCCTAGTCTCTAGCCTGCTCTTGTTGCTACCATGGTAATGTGAGAAATCCAGTTGAGTTTCCAGTCGATGAAAACCCCACGATGTGAATCATAGGGGACTCAGTGATGGTAATGCCATTGAATGTCAAGCAGTAGTGTTAAATTGTCTCTTATTGGAGATGGTCACTTGCCTGGTATTTGCATGGGGGGGCAGATGTTGCTTACTATTTGTCAGCCCAAATCTGGATATTTTCCAGATCTTATTGCATTTTGAGCATGGACTGCTTCAGATCTGAGGAGCTGCAAATGCTGCTGAACATTGAACAATCATTGGGGTAAAAATTCCCACATCTGACCTTCTGGAAGGAGGGTCAAAGAAGCAGCTGAAGATGTTTGGGCCTAAGACATAGGTTGTCTGCTACGTTGGACCTAATTTTATGTGAATTGGCAGGGGCGTTGCATGTCATTTTAAGTTGAGTCCTGCATTTGTCTTTGTAAATGTTTTGGCTGTAAATTTGGACTAAAAACTATTAATGGATGTAATTTAAACATACACTTTTTGTTTCTAGTCTGAGTCAAATCCAGAATGGTGGCAGCACAGCAGGCCAATTATCCTTTCCTGGCTTGAATCACAGAACAAGTGTCCAGTTTTGTTTATTTTAGTATTGCTGACCAACTTTTAAGACTGCAGTCAATGACAGTAGGAATGCAAGTCACATCTAGTATTAGAATTATGTTAGCTTGAATAATCAACTGTCACTAACCCTCTCTGTACAGGGCTACTGTTGTCTTCCATTCAGTGTCCCAAGGTGACACTAGAATCTGGTGAAAACAATTGAGTTGAACGTGTTCCTTCCTTTTCCTAAGGACTGAAGGTGAAATGTAACTTTAGTAGTGCACTACCTAGGATTTATGTAACCAATTTGTTTTAAGAACCCCCAGCAACACTTGTTTCATAATTTCATTATTGCATAATCTGTGAATGGCCCTTTTGAAATGTCCTCTAAATGTGAGTAATTTGTGATAGTCGTGATTGCATTAGCTCTTAACTCCAGTTTTCAAAACTTTAATTCAAATCTAGGTTTTTGCATGCTGCAACAAGAGATTGCTGTGTTTTAGATTATAGCAGGTCTAGTTGTCAGATCAATGTAAATTGAATAGTTCTCTTTAATTCATATACAAGCCATGGTTTGTCATTTAGCTGATATAAGCTACTGGTTTTTAATTTGTAGCAACTCTTTTGTACTGTTGGGGACAGATTTCAAATCCTTGTGTTCAAATTGTTTTTATTTTCATTTGTTTTGATGTTCTACCATAATATATCAAAGAGCTTAATTAAAACTGATACTTTTTTTTCATTTGTAGCCAGTCCCTTTCACTTTGGATAGTATTTCTAATTCTATCCACTCGCTGTTCTCTGAAGAAACACCAGTTGTTCTGCAGTTAACTCCTAGTGAGGAGGTGAGTTGACAATAGAATTAGTTCAGAATTTGCAGAAGGCATAACATTTGCTTGTAAATATTTGCATATTATACTTTGAGATGGTGTAATAAATATGCTAAGATAGAACTTCCAATATTGCATCTGCTGCAGCTGCTTTTCACTTTTGCAATTTTTTCGACTGTGCTAGAGATGATTGGGTAATGGTTCTACAGACATCAACTGTTCTTAGTACATGGATTATATAAACATTTTTTTCAAGTCCTGTCAGTCACACTGACCTCTTAGTGTTCACTGCACATTTTGTAACAATGGGTCTTGACTGATAAGATTTAGGAACCAAGAATGACTTGTGTCTAGTGCAGCACACAAACACTGGTGGGAGGTGGTTAGTGTTTAGATAAGACAAAGTTGACAAGTAATCGAATCTTAGAAGTTCAGCATTTAACTTTTGAGAAACTGAATAATAATAAGGTTAACTTGTGAAATTTTTAGAGACTGTACATGGTTGGAAAGGCAAACACCATTTTTGAGGATCTACCTGTGACATTACGACAGATGCGTAACCGCTTGTTTCAGGAGGACTCTGTTCTGGGCTTCCTTCCTCATAGCACTCTGAATAAAAATAACGAGGTAAGAGGAAGTAGAGGATTTCATTGCAGGTACTATGCCTTGTATCAATATCCTATAAGACAATAACCGAACTAAGGCTGTTCTAGCTTGATAAATTGGAAAGATGTCTTGACTTTCTAGCTCCTTATCTCACCTCTACAAGAATTGTCAGAATGCTATTTTAGCTGGAGAATTGATCTGTAAAGTTTGGTGGTCCAGCTTCCTCCTGAGCGCTTTGGACTTGAAAAATGAAATGTGCCATTATATGGAGATGGCCTGGCTGAATATACTGTCAAACATTATGTAGCTTTCTTCATAGCTTGGCTTGTAGGCTAAAATGCCCTCTCGACCTGACCTATCTTCCTTCCCACCCATCCACTCCACCCTCCCAACCGACCTATCACAATCACCTTCTACCAGCATCTACCTATCACCATTCCACCTAACCCTTCCCCCTCCACATCCCTGATGAAGGGCTTATGCCTGAAACGTTAACTCCTCTTCTGCCTGAACTGCTGTGTTTTTTTTCCAGCACCACACTCTTTGACTCAAACGTATTAGAAATGCAACAGTGGACGATTTTTGCATGTGCATAGGGGGTTGTTGTGGACTTCACTATGCCACTTTGTGCACAACATACGAATCTCCTGAAGAGGTTAGACAGCACCAACTGCTAATTTAATGTTGTAATACACATTAAAAGGCCTGGATCTTTGTGTACACCTAACTTAATAAACCAAAGCTGCTGAAAAGCTTATTGACAAGGTGCCTATCATTTGACTGAATTCTTTCAAGGTAAACTTAAACTTTGTTTGCACTCTTTCCCAGTTGCCTAATGAAGACAGTCCCCCACCCAGAGTAAACTTTGTATACTTGCCATCTTCAGTGCTTCCTCCAAGTGTTGCTTAGCATGGAAGAGTATTGATTCATCAGCTGAGGGAGGATCATCTGTGGTAATCGATAGGTTACCTTGCCCATGTATAACTTGAAGCTAGGAGATTTCATGGGGTCTAGCATCAATGTTGAAGACTCTGGTCAACTCCTTTCTGATTATATACTACTGTCACTGCTCTTTGCTTGTCCTGACAGTGGGACAGGACATGTTCCAAAAACCACCATCTCTATGTTTGCCTGTGAGGTATGATTCCATGAGTGGTTATGTCAGGCTGTTGCTTGGTTAGTCTATGGGACAGCTCTCCAACTTTGGCACTAGCCTCCAGCTATCAGTGAGGAAGACTTTGCAGGGTTGATAGGGTTTTTGGTGCCTTGGTAAAGTTAGATGATCCATATGGTTTCATTTCTTTTGAGGCTTTGTATCGATTGATAAAACTGGCTTGCAAGGCTACTTCAGAAGGCAATTTGGAGTCAGCCACATTACTGTAGGTGTGGAGCCATGTAGGCCAGACCAGGTAAGGAGGTAATGTTCTCCCCTGAACCAGATGGGTTTTTCTGACAAGTAGATTTTTAATTCCAGGATTATTTTATTGAATTCAAATTCCACCATCTGTGATTAGGATTTAAACCCGGGTCCCCACAACATTTACCTGAGTTTCTCGATTAATAGTCTAGCTATAGTGCCACTAGCCCATTCCCTCCCCTGATTGGTGCACCAATGTTATTTAGGTTATTTGCATCCATTCAGTATTATTTAGAATTCCTACAGTGTGGAAGCAGACCACTCAGCCTGCTGAGTCCCCACCCCATTCTCTATTCCTGTAACCCTGCCTTTCCCATGGCCAATCCACCTAATGTACACACCTTTGCATTTGTTTCCTCTAGTTTCCTCCTACAGTCCAGACACTAGGAGAATGTGCAGACTTGTGTTGCCCAAGGGTGGAATCGAACCATGTCATTAGCGCTGTAAGATAGCTGTGGTATTCGATCCTGTGTGCCACCATTAATTTTTGTGTTGATATTATGATGCTTTACATACCCAAGAATTTTCACGAGGTAATGCTTTGGAGAGAAAGGAGTTTTGAATATATTCTAATTCAGCTCATTCTTATCTTAGGAGTTGATGCAACAAATATTTTGACTCATCGTGTACCTGTTAATCAGACATCTGCAGATTGTGCTCTCAAATGCCTGAAAAGAATTCAAGTTTGTATCCAGAAATGATTAAATTGCCTCAGTTGGCATGTGTTAATGTGGCATTGAAACTCAATCACACCTATGGATATAACCTAAGCTGATAAAACGTTAATTGCATATCAATTACTTGCATGTTAATGTCGATCCATTTTTTTTTGTAGGTATTGGGTACTTTAAGCAGTTCCCTATGGTGCAATATGTAATTCACTTAAATCAATTTCTCCTAAAGATTCAGCCTTGTTCTATCCATTAGGTTGACCTTCTGTTCCTTTCAGAATTGCAAGTTCTTCATGATATTTCTGCATTGGTAAGTTAGAAATAAGTTTCATTACCTTAAACTGTCATTTTTCTCTTAAAAATTCCAGTATGAAGCAAAAGGTTTAAATTGCTGGTGTTAATGGCACTTTGTTCACCTGTATGTGGGTTTAATTTAATAATGTGCAACATTGTAAATGCTGTGTTTAGCATTATTGGCTGAGTACGATACTTTCTAATCTGCAATAATTTTGCTGATTGTAAATAACAGGAAGCTGTTTGAGCATAACCATCTGGTTGTGAAGTTAGCCTAGTTTCCTGCAGTGTTAAACTTTTGCATGGTATTTTTCAGTTTTGTCCTGTCGACTTTGTATTTAGAGCGAGCATATTGCTCTAGCAGTGACGTCTCTTCCTGTCTTTGCATGATCAGTACCATGGTAATCCTTGGGTTCCTGTTTTCTTTTTTCTTTGCTGGTTTGTCATCAAGAGTCAAATGCGATACTCAACTCTACCACTGTTGACAATCCTCTGCTCAGTGACTTGACTGTGGAATAAGTTAATTTGCTGCAACTGAATACCAGAAAGACTAGATTGGTTTTCATCCTCTGCCATATTTTACACTATTCACTGATATAAACTGTTTTCTTAAGCTGACATATGCCATATAAAAATTGATGCACTCAATCCACATTCAAGTTTCATACTTCATACTCAGTCAATCACCATATTTTTACTTCTGAACCATTGCCCAGTCTACTTTAATCTCAATGTCTTGCTTCTGTAAATTCCTAATTCATTCAAAACTGACATTATGCAAGCTGTGTTCACTTTCACTTGTCCACTATAGCAACTTTGGTTTACATTAGATCGACATTGTCAGATGACCAGAGCTATCCAGAGGAACCATATTGAATTAAATCTGATAATGAGCTGCATGAAATATGATGGCAACTGACAAAGTTTGATATTAAGGAGCATCTTGAAAGGGTGTTAAACCACAGAGATGAGTTACGGAGGAGGAAATCCAGAGCTTTGGAGACTAGACAGCTGAAAACTGTTTGTTTCATGTTGATCTAAATAAGCTCCTTGACCTTGAATTTTAAATGCCAAGTTGCTTTTTCCAACAAGTCCGATCACTTTCTCTTCCTTGAGCTGTTGAGCTCAGACTCTTCCAAACAAGTCCTCAAACTAATTATCATAACTCAGATTATTTTCATTTTTTAAATAAATGGATCTTATGCTGAACTGCAGCAGATATTCTTTTGTAAACTTTGTACCCCCTTTCATACGATCCAACTCTGGCTTCTGGACACACCATCTTTCATCTATTCTAGTAGTTATTGTTTTGAGTCATCTTAGCCCCACTATTGTTCTTTTAGGCAGATCAAAAAAGGTCATCTTTTGATTTTTGATGCTGTAAGATATTTGTCAGCAAATTCTTAATTCACCAGTAAGTTGGATATTAGAGGATCTAAATGCCACAAACATAGTCTTTCTGGTTGATTTTGAAATTGTTCTGTGAACAATTTACAAAGCTTTGCAAAGCATATATTAAAGACAATTTATTTAGAGAAATGCCTGGTTTCTGCTGATGACATGAGCAGAGAACCTGACTGCGAGAGTTTGAACTTGAGTAAAATGAGGGGTGAAAGAACTTAATTTTTAGGGCAGAGTAAATTATTTGCTGATCAAATGTATCATTTCATCTGTTAAGCTTGTTATTTTACAGAAAACTCTAAGCCAATTTCTTTATGTATGTTAACATCAATTTCATTTCCAAGCTAACTCTCTTTTTGGGATGAAAATAGGTTAAATTTGGATGCCCTAAACTTGTGGAGAAGGAAAAAATTAAAATTGATAAGAGTGGATCTTTGCAACTGTTAAATTCTCAAGACATTTAAGCTGTATAAACCGTTAGTGTAAAAATAGTTTTTACTGTTGAAGTTCATAAGTTTTGCTGTAGTTTGTATATTGGTGTTTTTTGCTTATCGGGGTATGACCATAGTTGGCGAGGCCAACATTTATTGCCCATTCATAATCCACCTTAAAATTAGGATGAACTGTCATCTTGAACTGTTGTGGTCCATCCATTCTAGCTACATCCACCATGCCATTTTGGAAGGGAATTATGTACCATTCACAGAAAAATAAATGTAAATACTAATAATACTTCAGAACAGTATTTTGCTGATTTGGTGACATAGTGGGCCTAGTTTCTTTAAAGGAAAACTGTCAACTTAAGAACTGATGTGAAACTCTTGGTCCATTGATAAGTAACTAAAAATGGATTGTCAAGTAGTGAATGGTTGATATATATCTATAATGAATGATATATACCGCAGTCAATATGTTAAACAAATATCAAGCTACTTATACACTGCAAATATGCGAAGCATCCGTCCCTTAATAAAAACAGGTGCTCCAGTAATGACAGAGCAGAGACCTTTGTCACCAATAAATGGGTAAAGTTGCATTGCATTTGCTGCTTTTGCATAAAGCACATAGTCATAGAGATGTACAGCATGGAAACAGACCCTTGGGTCCGACCTGTCCATGCCAACCAGATATCCCAACCCAATCGAGTCCCACCTGCTAGCACCCGGCCCATATCCCTCCAAACCCTTCCTATTCATATACCCATCCAAATGCCTCTTAAATGTTGCAATTGTACCAGCCTCCACCACCACCTCTGGAAATTCATTCCATACCTGTAACTCCCTTTGTGTGAAAAAGTTGCCCCTTGGGTCTCTTTTATATCTTTCCTCCTCACCCTAAACCTATGCCCTCTAGTTCTGGACTCACTCACCCCAGGGAAGAGACACTGTGTCTGTTTTACTTATCCATGCCCCTCAGATTTTGTAAACCTCTATAAGGTCTCCCCTCAGCCTCCGATGCTCCAGGGAAAACAGCCGCAGCCTGTTCAGCCTCTCCCTACAGCTCAAATTCTCCAATCCTGGCAGCATCCTTGTAAATCTTTTCTGAACCCTTTTCAAGTTTCACAACATCTTTCCGATCGGAAGGGGACACAGAATTGCAATATTCCAACAGTGGCCGAACCAATGTCTTGTACAGCCGCAACATGACCTCCCAACTCCTGTACTCCATACTCTGACCAATAAAAGAAAGCATACCAAACGCCCCCTTCACTATCCTATCTACCTGCAACTCCACTTTCAAGGGGCTATGAACCTGCACTCCAAGGTCTCTGTTCAGCAGCACTCCCGAGGACCTTACCATTGAGTGTATAAGTCCTGCTAAGATTTGATTTCCTGAAATGCAGCACCTTGCACTTATCTGAATTAAACTCCATCTGCCACTTCTCAACCCATTGGCCCATCTGATAAAGGTCCCCGTTGGACTCTGAGGTAACCTTCTTCACTGTCCATGACACCTCCAATTTTGGTGTCATCTGCAAATTCACTAACTATACCTGTTTTATGCTCACATCCAAATCATTAATGTAAATGACAAAAAGTAGAGGGCCCAGCATCGATCCTTGTGGCACTCCACTGGTCACAGGCCTCCAGTATGAAAAACAACCCTCCACCACCACTCTGTCTTCTATCTTTGAGCCAGTTCTGTATCCAAATGGCAGGTTCTCCCTGTATTCCATGAGATCTAACCTTGCTAACCAGTCTCTCATAGGAACCTTGTCGAACACCTTACCAAAATCCATATAGATCATATATCTTACCACTCTGCCCTCATCAATCCTCTGTTACTTCAAAAAACTCAATCAAGTTTGTGAGACATGATTTCCCATGCACAAAGCCATGTTAACTATCCCTAATCAGTCCTTGCCTTTCCAAATAAATGTACATCCTGTCCGTCAGGATTCCCTCCCACAACTTGCCCACCACCAACGTCGGGTTCACTGGTCTATAGTTCCCTGGCTTGTCCTTACCACCCTTCTTAAACAGTGGCACCACGTTAGCCAACCTCCAGTCTTCAGGCACCTCACATGTGACTATCAATGATACAAATATTTCGGCAAGCGGCTCAATAATCACTTCCCCAGCTTCCCACAGAGTTCTAGGGAGCTCGGGTCCTTGGGATTTATCCACCTTTTATGCATTTCAAGACATCCAGCACTTCCTCCTCTGTAATATGGACATTTTACAAGGTGTCACCATCTATTTCCCTACAGTCTACATCTTCCATATCCTTTTCCACAGTAAATACTAATGCAAAATACTCATTTAGTATCTTTCCCCATTTTCTGCAGTTCCACACAAAGGCCACCTTGTTGATCTTTGAGGGGCCCTATTCTCTCCCTAGTTACTCTTTTGTCCTTAATTTATTTGTAAAATCCCTTTTGGATTCCCCTTAACTCTATTTGCCAAAGCTATTTCATGTCGCCTTTTTGCCCTCCTGATTTCCCTCTTAGGTATACTCCTACTGCCTTTATACACTCCTAAGGATTCACTTGATCTATCCTGTCTATACCTGACATTTCTTAACCAAACCCTCAATTTCTTTAGTCATCCAGCATTCCCTATACCTACCAGCCTTTCCTTTCACCCTAACAGTAATATACTTCCTCTGGATTCTTGTTATCTAATTTCTAAAGGCTTCCCATTTTCTAGCCGTCCTTCTTTTAACTGCGAACATCTGCCTCCAATCAGCTTTTGAAAGATCTTCTCTAATACCATCAAAATTGACCTTTCTCCAATTTAGAACTTGGACTGTTAGATCTGGTCTATCCTTTTCTATCACTATTTTAAATCTAATGGAGTTTTGGTCACTGGCCCCAAAGTGCTCCTCCACTGACACCTCAGTCACCTGCCCTGCCTTATTTCTTAAGAGGTAGATCAAGTTTTGCACCTTCTCTAGTAGGTACATCCACATACTGAATCAGAAATTTGTCTTGTACACACTTAACAAATTCCTCTCCATCTAAACCCTTAACACTGTGGCGGTGCCAGTCTATGTTTGGAAAGTTAAAATCCCCTACCATAACCATACTATTATTCTTACAGATAAGTGAGATCTCCTTACAAGTTTGTTTCTCAATTTCTCTCTGACTATTGGGGGGGTCTATAATAGAATCCCAATAAGGTGATCATCCCTTTCTTATTTCTCAGTTCCACCCAAGTAACTTCCCCGGATGTATTTCCAGGAATATCCTCCCTCAGCACAGCTGTAATGTTATTCCTTATCAAAAATGCCACTCCCCCTCTTTTGCCTCCCTTTCTATCCTTCCTGTAGCATTTGTATCCTGAAACATTAAACTGCCAGTCCTGCCCATCTCTGAGCCATGTTTCTGTAATTGCTATGATATCCTAGTCCCATGTTCCTAACCATGCCCTGAGTTCATCTGCCTTCCCTGTTAGGCCCCTTGCATTGAAATAAATGCAGTTTAATTTATTAGTCCTACCTTGTCCCTGCCTGCCCTGTTTGTTTGAGTCGCTTCTATTCTCAACTGTACCAGTCGGATTGATATTTTTTTTCTTCACTATGTCCCTATCTATCTTCTCTTTTTTTCTCCCACCCCCCAGCCTCCAAACCTTACTAGTTTAAGTCTTCCAGAGCAGCTCTAGAAAATCTCCCTGCCAGCAGATTAGTCCCCTTCCAATTTAGATGCAATCCGTCCTTCTTGTACAGGTCACTTCTACCCCAAAAGAGATTCCAATGATCCAAAAAATGTGAATCCTTCTCCCATACACCAGCTCCTCAGCCACGCATTTATCTGCTCTATCCGCCCTTCCTGCCCTCACTAGCTTGTACCACCAGAAGTAATCTAGATATTATTACTCTGGAGGACCTGCTTTTTAAATTCCTGCCTACCTCTCTGTAATCTCTTCAGAATCTCAACCTTTTCCCTTCCTATGTCGTTGGTTCCAATGACCTCTTGCAGCCCCTCTCCCCCGTGAGAACATTCTGCACCCTTTCTGAGACATCCTTGATCCTGGCACCAAGGAAGCAACACACCATTCTGATTTCTTGCTGCTGGCAACAGAAGCTTTTCTGTACCTCTGACTAGAGAATCCCCAAACACAATTGATCTCTTGGAACCTGATGTACCCCTCGTTGCATTAGAGCCAGTCTAATACCAGAAACATGGCTATTCGTGCTATATTCCCCTGAGAATCCATCATCACCTACGTTTTCCAAAGCAGCATACCTGTTTGAAATGGGTATAGCCACAGAAGGCTCCTGCACTAGCTGCCTGCCTCTCTTAGCTTTCCTGGAGTTAACCCATCTATGTGACTCTATCTGAGACTTTCTCTTTCTTCTTCCCTCCTTTTTTTTTCCTCCTCTCTTTTTTCCCCCCCCCCCACAAAAAAACTGCCATCCATCACACACAGTTGCTGTTGCAAATTCCTGATCGCTTCTAACTGTCTCTCCAACCAATCCATTCGATCTGATAAGATTTATAAGCAACAGCATTTATTGCAGATCTAATCCACAGTAACCTTTAGACTCCGTTTAAACTCCCACAGGAACGGTACCTCAGTGGTTAGCACTGCTGCCTCACAGTGCTAGGGACCCGGGTTCAATTCCCACCTCTGGCAACTGTCTATGTGGAGTTTCTCACATTCTCCCCATGTCTGCATGGGTTTCCTCCAGATGCTCCGGTTTCCTCCCACAGTCCAAAGACATGCAGGTTCGGTGAATTGGCCATGTTAAATTGCCTGTAGTGTTAGGTGTAGGGGAATGGTCTGGGTGGGTTGCTGTCCGGAGGGTCGGTGTGGACTTGTTGGGCCGAAGGGCCTGTTTCCACACTGTAGGGAATCTAATCTGACAAGAAGCACATATCACTCCACTGAAGGCCATGTTTGCTCCTTCACAATCTATAGACCCTGAAAATAACACCATCTTATTCCTCTACAAAACACTGCCCCAGGTTAAATTAATAGTTATGGCTTATCATTTAAGTTTAATCAGGGCCTGTTGCCGCACTGTTTTAAAAAAAAAAGACATATCTCATAATCCTTGTTGGTGCAGAGTAAAATTTCATATTCCATGATGGCAATTTGAGTGAATCCCCACCTTACTGCATGCTGTTCTACTTAAATGACTGTGTTGAATAGGCACCAGCGTCTAATTGTGGTCATAAGGTTGACCGCTGTTGAAAGATGAATGCACACCTTTTGTTCTGCCAATTGTTCTACTGTTAGGCATGAACAATGTGAAGCATCTTGTTTACTAAATTAAAAACTTCAGTTTATAACAGGTCTTCAAGTTCAAAGTGGCACAGATGAGCCAAAGATTGATTGATTTAGAATGGGTTAGCCAATATGTGGGTTTTCTGGAAAGCATTAATGTGACCAGTGAACTTGGAGAAGTGAAGGGTTTTCTGGAGGAGTGCGTTTTTTATTTTTGCTGAAGGTATGTATACTGAGGGAGAAGGAAAATGTAGAACAAGTTGGAGTCAGGAACAACAATCCCCTAAAGTGCACTTAATGTCTCTGCTCATTTCAACTCCCCCAACCACTCCCTTTCCAACATGACCATCCTTGTTTTGGCAATGGAAGAGACCAAACCACAGCTCCACTTGGAGGAACAACACCTTGCCTTCTGCCTGGGCACCCGACAGCCCAGAGGACTCAACATTTGAGCTCCCCAGTTTCAAATAACCTCTCTCCTCATCCCCGGACTCCCTTCCCAGCCCCTCCCCTCTCCTTCCACTGCTCCCTGCCACCCAACAGGTTCATTTCCCCACCCCCATTTAACCAAACAGGTTGTACACTCTACCTGTCTTCACCTATCCCCACTTCAGCCCCCTGTCCCCACCTCACCCCACACCCACCCCCAGCCCTGAAGAAGGGTTACACCTGAAACATTGACTTCTGCACCTCCTGGTGTTTCCTGGCTTGCTGCATTCGACCAGCCTCCTGCTTATCTGCCTAAAATGTCTCAAGGCACCTTTGTTTACTGTGCCTTAAAGGCTGCACTTGCTTGGAATTTCAAATTTCTAATGTGGGTCGTCATGTGACAGAACCGGCTGATTCTTGACTCTTGGATCTTTTGAGCAATGGGGTAGGATGTCCTCAAGGTACTGAGATCTTGACTGCAGGATTTAATTGTTTTGCATTCCTTTTCTGTCACTGTCACTGCTCTGCTTCATCACTTTTAAGACATTTAGACTCGAAACATGATGCACTTTGGACAAGTTAATGCCATTTGAACAATTGATAGAAATCTCCTTCCTTTCATCCATTATTTCATTTATCATTCCTTCCATCAGTGCTGCCGTCCTTTAAGAGCTTCAGAGTGTCTTTTACAATTTTTTTTTGTTTCTGGAATGTTGGTAATTTGACGGTAGAGAATGCTGGACCTAGAGGGGGTTGAGATTACTTTAGAGAGATCTGGACAATCCAGTTAAAAGTAATGATTTGGTAGAAATGTCACCTGAATGCTTATAGAGAAAGTTTTATAAAGCAGGCCACACTTTCTTCAATCTTCAAACAGAAAACAGACTATGATGGAGGCATGAAGAGCTTATGCTCAAAGTCGACTCTCCTACTCCTCAGATACTGCCTGACTAGCTGTGCTTCTCCAGCACCACGCTTTTTGACTCTGATCTCCAGAATCTGCAGTCCTCACTTTCTCCAAGCCTAACTGTTTACTGCCCCTGTTTTTTGAATCCCAGAAGCATAATTATTTTAGATGTTTTTCAAGTAAATATGTATAAGCAAATGTACAGTATAGTGTAAAATTTAATAGAGCATTCAACAGTGGAGAGAACTTCATGGCTGGGAATACTGTATTTTTCTCATTGCATTGCAGACTCTTCAGAGCTTCTGTAACACTCTGAATTGTAATTAACAGAAGGTCTGTGCATAGAAAAATGAGATAAATAGATTAAAATAAATCATTCTTCAGTCTCTCTTTTCTTGGCTTAAATTCGGTGCAAAATCCGATCCCTTCCCTGTTGTCAGTCTGGCTAAAGTTTTATACTGTCGTTATTTATTCTATCTCTGCAACAATTTGTCTATGTCGTACCTTAACACCACTGGAATCCAAATTATTTTGGATTTGATCATTTTCCCCTCCAATCTGTTTACTTGATTCTGTTCTATTTTAAAGTCCAACTGGTTCAAAGCTTCACTAGTGTTCTATCCTGTTGTGCCATTTGTCCATCCTCCTTACTGATCCTGTCTTGTGACATTACACAAAAGAACACAACCAAGGAGTCACGACATTCTGACCAGCTTTTAGCCCTCAACTCCCATCCTTTTCCAACATAAAATTACTCATTGGTGTCTCATGGTGCTGTTTGTGGGATCTCAAATGTTTTGTTTGGCCACATCACATCAGTGATTACACTTCAAATGGAATTGGCTGAAACATGTTTTTAGGATCTGACAATGTTCTGAGGATATAAGGATTTCTACATCACCTTCTATTTCCAATAATCTAAAGAGCATTGATTGTAAATTTTTATCAAAAGAACAAGCAGCTTAGGAGGTCATTAGTCAAGTTACACTTAACTACCACCAGTCCACCATGTAAACTTGCAAAAGTTTCAGGAAACAATTGGGATTGAATACTACTCCAGTACATTATACAAATGGATAACCATTTGTATAAAGGTTTCAAAGCATATTAACTTGTAACATTCTCTATCTCCATTCATAAATGGAAAATGTTGCTGCCATCAAGGTATCTAAATCTGTTATCAAGGTAATTACATTGCTAAGAAGCTTGTTAAGAAACTGAACTCTTGTTAGCAAGTGCTGTTGATTCACAACTTACTCTGAGCACCTGTGCTGTCATAAGTTTGTGTTCCTTACAACTGCGAACTTTAACTTTATTGACTTAACGATATCACAATTGAAACATGTAATCACTGCCTATAATGCACTTTCCAAACCTTATTCCCACTGTGGGGACTTGAGCAACAAATCTTGGCTGAAATCCCCAATTTGATCCTGATAGAATGCTGTAATGTTGTAAGTGTCACTTTTTTCAGATGCAATATTAAAGCCAAGGCCTTAACCACCCATAGATGCCATGGCACCACTTGGAAGAAGAGTTATCCAATGTTTCCTGGTCAGCCAACATAGCTGGAACGAATAGGTTAGCTGGTCATCACACTGGAGGCTTGTCATGCATAAGATTGACTGACTGTGATGTTTCCTGCGTTGCATTTTGGAAGATGGTCTATTTGGCTTTAGTGCTTTGGGTTGTTTGAAGATTGCTAAAAGCCAAACGCTCTGGAAGATGGAAATCTGAAATAAAAACAATGCTGTGGAAACCCAGTAGCCTCCAAAACCGTTGACATCCAGCATCTGCTATGATTCCCCTTCTGAAGTTTACTTGGACATAATTGTAAAACTCGCTTGAATACCAAACGCAAAGCTGTATTGTTTGGTCTGCATTGAGATAACTGGTGACTATTATTTAAGAAGCTGTAAGGAAAAGCAGGGAACTACACTGGTGAGTTTTCACTGGGCAAGTTGTTGGAGAGGATGTTGTGGGATAGGATTTGCATGCATTTGGAAAGGCATGGACTGATTTACAGAGTCAACATGGCTTTCTACGTGGGAAAATAATGTCTCACTAGAGTTTTTTTGAAGAGGTGAAAATAAAGATTGAAGGTAGAGAGATGAACCTTGCTGAATTGTCTATATGGACAAAGTGTTTGACAAGGTTCTGTGTGGTAGTCTGGTTAGATCACATGGAATCTGGGGAGCCAGTCAAAATTGGCATGCAGGAAGGAGGTGGGATGTTGGTAGAGGATTGATTTTTAGATTGGAGGCCTGTGTCCAGTGATGTACCACAGAATCAGTGCTGAGTCCACTGCTTTTGTCATTTTATAAAAATGATTTGGATTTTAATGTATGGAGGCATGGATAGTAAGTTTATGTATGACACCAAAGTGGGTGGTGTAGTGGACAGTGAAGAAGTTTATTGGAGTAAAAGGGGACACTGAGCCAGGCTGTGGCAGATGGATTTAATTTGGATCAAATGTGAGGTGTTACCTTTTTGGTAAGGCAAATCAGTACAAGAGTTAAATAGTTAATGGTAAGGTCCTGTGAAGTGTTGCTGAACAAAGAGACCTCGGTGTGCAGGTGTATACAGTAGTTCTTGAAAGTGGAGTCACAGACAAGGTAATGAAGAAACCATTTGGTAAGCTTATCTTTTGTTAGTCAGTGCACAGAGTACAGGAGTTGGGAGGTCCTTGTGGCAGTACAGGACTTGGTGAGGCCACTTTTAGAATGTTGCATACAATTCTGTTTGACCTTCTATAGAAACAACATTGTGAAAGGAGTGTGCAAAAAAAAATTTACAGGGATGTTGCCAAGGTTGGAGGGTTTGAGCTGAATAGGCTGGGGCTTTTTCCCTGGGGGTTTGGAGACAGTGGGGCGAATTGATAGAGGTTTATAGAATCATGAGGCACAGGGTAAAGAGGAAAGATCTTTTCCAGAGGTGTGGGGTACCAGAGCTAGAGGGCATAAGTTTAGGGTGGGGGTGGGGGAAGACTTAAAAGGACCCAAGGGGCAGCTTTTTCATGCAGAGGGTGGTGCGTGTAAGCAGTGAACTACCAAGGAAGTGGTGGCAGCTAGTACAATTACATCATTAAAAGGCATCTGGATGGATACATGACTAGGAAGGGTTTAGAGGGATATGGGCCAAATACTGGAAAATGGGATTAGGTTAGATTGGGATTTCTGGCCGGTATCGATGAGTTGAACTGACGGCTCTGTGACTCTGGTGGAATTCCAGCTCTCTTGGTTCACTGTGGCAGCTGATGGGTCAAATCTCATGAAATTTAAATTCCATCAGCCTCTCGTTTATTAGTTTTAATGATGTCACCAATACAACCTGTACCTCCCAAACATGAAGTTCCAGGAAAGACCAGCATTTACGAAGGCATGTTGAAAGACTTTTGGGTTGCAAGGTAGAGTGAAGGGAGGACTAATAGGAAACTGATTTGAAAGCAATGGGGGGCAATACCGGAGTGTTAATATCTCAAGTTATGAGGGGAGAAAGGTGAGTTGTTGATTTGTTTAGAGGGAGACTATGCATTACGTTAGAAGGAGAAAGTGTTGGTAGAGTTCGGAAAGAAGATCACTAAGAATACAGTTAAATAATTTCATAGAGCTTGAGAATGGTTGAGGATGGTGTGTGGCTAATTGTGTTTTAGTTCTGCAGAGAATCATTGCCAGGGTCGGAATGTTTCTTTTTGGTTTGGGCCTTCAGTAAGGCACTGAAAAGTACAACAATGATTTGTACTCTGTCTGAGTGAAACTTGGTTAAGGATCTTAGAGGTAACTTATCAAGGAGGTAGATGCAGTATTTTAGCTAGATAGGTATTAAGTCTTTTTGAAGACTGTCACAATTATGCCCTTTTAAAGGGGAGTATACTGGCCAAAGAATTTATAATATCACCTACTAAGACTGTCAGGAAGGGGAGAATTTGCTTTCAGTTCATGTGTATAAAGTTTGTAATTTCAGGGGTGATCTTCGCAAAGTTGCGGTCATGAACTCCAATTAGTATACTGTAATGGTATTGATAGTTAGTGGCCCAGAAGTATGTCCTTTTCCAAAATGGTAGAAAGTCTGGGAACAGTGGTCAAACTCTGAATTGTAAACAAGAAACACATTTTTAATCAGTAATAATGTTGGGAACTTGGCTGCTTGCTGATCATTTGAATAAGATGCGAGTGTTGCAGATCTAATGTTGGGAGAGTTTGTATGTCCACCAATGTTTTGGGTCTAGAATTTTCTCCATGGTATGTTCAAATGTGTATTTTCTTAGATATTGGTACTAAACTCCTGCTCAAAAAAAGCATGTGAACATCCAACTTACTGAGGACCCTCTTTCGATTTGGCTACGATACAAAGTTAATGTGAATTCACTCAGTAATTTAAAAAAAAGTAACCTTGGATGTAAAATATTCCCACAGTTATACAGGCACAAACGCTTGGCAAAAGAACGTTCACCTGCCCTTTATTCACTGGAGCTGGCAGGTCTGGAAGAAATTATAAAGCGTTATGGGCAGGACTCTCAGCAGTTCCGTGATGCTGTCCAAATCCTTGCTTCAGTCATCCAGAAGGTAAAATAACGTTTTGGATTTTCACTTTACTCATTAATCTTTACTCTGCTACTCCACTAATTTGAATTTTCAGTTATTACCAAGTTAGATATTGATGTTTTTGAAGGATTTTTAAAATTCTTATCTTGTTGCATCTAGAGAAATAGCTGAAAATGTGTTGCTGGAAAAATGCAGCAGGTCAGGCAGCATCCAAGGAACAGGAGAATCAATGTTTCGGGCATAAGCCTCACCTGCTGCACTTTTCCCGCATCACACTTTCAGCTCTGATCTCCAGCATCTGCAGTCCTCACTTTCTCCTCAAAGCATCTAGAGAAATGCCTCATTACTTCTGTTGCTTCCCAACCTATACATATGGTTAGAGTATTTTTGCAAGAGAAGTTTTCAACATTGTATCTGAGGTTAATAAGATGTCAAGTGCAATATCTTACAGAATGTAGTCAAAATCTTTGCTTTGGACAAAACAAATCTCATGATTCATTTGCCAATTTGGATTTACATCAGTATAATTTGGTGAATCCTGATTCAAATCTGCTACGAGAATTCTACACTGCACATGCTTTTTTGATCTTTTAGATCTTTACCTGCAGATTAGGCAAGGGGAACTGTGATTGAATTTGGTTAACTTGCTCGCACTAATTATATATGAAATTTAAAGGTCATTCTCCTAATATTTTTCTTCAGAAAGGGGTGATAGGTATTTTTTCTTCAAAAACTGAGGGAGTCACATGCCAGGAAGGAATGAACTTGAAATTCATTTCAACTGTTTGTGAATATGACATTTTAGTGATTTTTGACTATTATTTAACTGTCTTGACCATGGACGCTCAATTCTGAAATCTCCATCATATTTCTGTAGAGGTATATAAAACAGGTTGGGTTTTACACATGTAAATGGGTTTCAGGTGGCCATTATGGATGCCTGAAAAATAAGTCAGTTGTCTTTCAGCATCCTTAAGGCATAGGACACCTGTTTTTTGAGGTGCCTATAAAACGCACTTGAGCAGATTCAATTTTAACTCTTCCCTTATTCAGATAGGTAGCAGTTCAATACATACAGCTAAAATGCCTTGGCTAGTAACAAATCTTTTGGAAGAGTATTTAAGATCTTTGTCGTCATGATTTAAAAATAGCTACTTTGCATGTTTCGTAATTGTTAAACGTCATTACGTCTGTTGGGAGTTGATATAGTATTAGAAATTGTTTTTAATTTAATACATTTTGCAATCATTGTACAAAAATTGTGATGGGGAATATATTAAATTCAAATTCATCTAAGCTATTAAATGAATACAAATTTGTGTCTCCTTTTATAGTCCACAAGTGCTTATGTTATAAACTGCAAATTTTTAAACTAAACTGAAACCACTGAGTTTGGATTTATTAATTGTGCTTAATGTATTACTGTTTCAAAGCAAGAATTTGTGGTCATAACCAATTCTAAAGCAATTTCAAAGGAGCACTTGACAAATTCAGTAGATATTTAGTTATGTTAGAAATCTCTCTCACCAGGTTATAGTCCAACAGGTTTATTTGGAAACACTAGCTTTTGCAGCGCTGCTCCTCACTTATTGAAGGAGCAGCACTCCGAAAGCTATTGCTTCCAAATAAACCTGTTGGACTATAACCTGGTGTTGAAATTTTTAACTTTGTCCACCCCAATCCAACAACGACACCTCCAAATCAAAGTAAATATTTAGGTTGAGATGATTTGAAGATTAGCATTCATGCATTCAGAAGTAGCCTTTCATCTTTGTTACTTCATAACTAGTTAATCCAAAAGTTGAAACAAAGTACTGGTCAAGTTAACTAGGTTTAAAATGACTCTTTCTCTTCTGTTCTTTGTATTCCATAAATATATTTAAACTGCATTGATTCAGATTGTATTCTAATTTATTAAGCAGTAACTGCCTTGTTAAAAGCTTTTCACGTTTATATGCACAATATGGTAACAGATTGGTTCTTGCAGTATAAAAACTGCAGCGCTTCATATTTTACATCCATTCATCTTGTTGGGAAGAGAAGTCTTACTGCCTGCCACACTCATGGCCCCATTCCCAGTACACAGGATCTTGAATAAGAAGGCATAGTCTAAAGCAGTTAGTGAAAGTAAAATTTATGTTAAGCTTTTTCATGCAACATCTAGATAAAGTAGAGTACTTTTGAAAGTGTGATAGTGACAAGTTCAATTGCATTCAATAGTGAGTTGAACTGTAATTTTTTAAAGGACAAGTGTGAACATGAGAGAAGGCAAGAGAACTACATTCAGTGAAATGCTCATTTAGAGAGCCAGTGCAGATATAGGCTGAATGGCTCCGTCCCTAACTGTCATTGTTCTGTGGTTTGCTCATTTTGCTCAATCTAAGGCAGAAAAAATTGTTTTAAAAGTAATCAAGGCAGGTTTTTTAAACTAATGCATTCACAATCCACTTCAATACTAGCAATTGTATCTTGGAATGAATAGTAAAATATGTCTCACTGCATTGATGTTCATCTGCTCAGGTGTGATGCTTAGCAGAAGTTTCCCTCTTCAACGTAATAATGAAGTTAGTTTTGAGTTTATATGCTAAATAACTGAACAGAATGTGATTCTGAACTCTAGAATAGTTCGACCATTTTTTGGTTTAGCAGCCTAATTAATGGCTTTACCAAGCCCCCCTCCCAAAGCACATCATTAGCATCCCACCTCACCAATTAGTGAGTGCAGGCAGATTGTTGTAATCCTGTCAAAGGAGGAATTTCTAATTAAAGGAACTGACATAAGTTGCAAGGGCTCTCCAACACTTGAATTTTGAGGCTGCCTGTTTAGTTTTTTTTCTTGAGATACTTACACACTTGATGCAACTGCAATATGCCGACTTCTGTGAACAGCAACCATTTTATTAAGTACAGTACAAACTTTGGGGAAACATCTCTCTGAACAAACGAAACAGTTCTTCCTTTATACAAATCTTTACAGTCAGTAATGCCCACAAAACGACCCCCAGCCACTCCCTTCGTCACATGCCACTCAAGAAACCATGCAGTGACCGCATAATTTCCAGAAACAATATAATGTAAATCATCCCTTATTGGTCAAAACTCTTGCAAATCATTTTTAAATTACGGGGAGTAGTCAAATTCCATCTGTAATATTCTGATTTGATTTCTAAGTTGGGGATGAAAATGTAAATAGATGACAATGTAAATTGGCTTTTGAATAACTAGAAAATGGCCATGGGATCTGAATGGCAAGGGACGGGATTGTAAATTCCTTGCATTCTACCTGTAGAACAGAAACATCCCACCCTAGCCTCAGAGCATCTAATTTCCTGCAGGTCAGCAGAGCAAGTTAACTCTTTAATATTTCATGCCAAAACTGCAAGAATAGAGGGGAGACTAGGAAGGCTCACTCTAAGCTAGCATTTCTACTTATGGGTCTGAGGTGACATTGGACTTCTCCAACCAGGCAGATGTGGAAGGAAGTGATTAGGGAAGTTAGCAAGACCGGTGTGCTCCCACTAACCTAGAGATGTGAGAACCTGACTGGTGTGACACATTCTACAAACTGGATTACTAGACATATGTCTGTATAATGCTCTTCAGATCAATGCGCCTTGAAGTTACCTCATTCTTTGCGCAGCCACCTCTCATCTCCATCTGTCAGTAAATACTCAATCTGCATATTGCTGTTGCGGTCCTATGTCTCTGTGACCTTGCATTTCTGCATACTAATGTACATTGACATATTGCTGCTTTTTCTTTCTCCTTGCACACTTGCTGAGGTGCAGAGGCCCATTGGAGCCTGGCAAAGACAAGTACCTTAACTACTAATAATACATGCCCACCTGTTACACTTTAAAGAGGTCTTATTCCAGAAAGCTACAGATGTCAGCAGCAGTCTGTCATGAGAATCTGAGGCACTGCTGCTTATACTCATCAGGAGAACTTATTCTTTGTCTATAAAGAAGTATTTTATTTTAAAGCTAGTTCTTGGTGTTAATTCTATTTGTCCTTGGACATGCATTTGACAAGTATAAAGATGCTGCAATTGCTGTTTTGAAGTATTGGTACAATATTACTTCTGGCTCTTCCCCTCAGATGGAAGATGGAACTGCATGAGCTGTTTCTATTCTATATTTTTAAAAAAAACTAGCAGCCATGAAATGTAGTTGAAGGTGAGTGAAGTACTTCCAACAAGTTAGCAATCACTTGTCAAGTATTTAAAGCACTCAGAAGTGCTTTGAACAGAAATCTCTCAATGCCATGGCTGGTGCTGTTCTATATAACTAATTCAAGTCTTTTCAACTTGTCAGCTTCACTGAAGAAACTCTCTTCCCGCTGTGCACTTGCCTTGGTGACTCTAGTAAACTGCAGACACAGCATGGGAGCTGTGCATTGTTGGCAAAGAAGGAATTTATGGTTGAAAAGTCTCCATTGCTTTTTCAATCACCTAATTCACATTCTCTGCAGACCCATTGGGAATCAATGACTGACTGAATTCTGAGTTCAGATCAGAGAAAGAGGCAGGATGATATCTAGTGCCTATTTCTATGACTCCCACTTGGAACACAACGTAAACTGCTTCTGCCTCACTGGGGATGTTCTGCCTATTGTCTCTAAACCAAGAAGAGCATGTTTGTTTCTAGCTGATGTTACTGGAGAGGTCAGATCCAGACTAAAATCTGCTTGACAAATGATATTTTGTTCTGTTTGGTGTAATGATGTGGCCATTCATCAAAACAAACATGCAATGCTGCACATTTGACAATAAAACAAATTTGTTCTGCAAAATTACAATTAGCACAAGTTTAAGGCTTCAAAATGTCTGAAATACAATCATTAAAACCAGTAATGCACACTTTACAGTATTCATACCTGCAAATTCCCTTTTAAGCATCTTTTTATAAGGTTTAACCTGATAGGTGCTTTAATTCCTGGTCCTGAGAATCTGAGCCAGTTTCTTTTAATATAACTGAACTTAAATCTTTACAAATTCTCATAACCCCTTCAGAGTTTTAATCAGGCACTTTTGATTGTGCGCTTTCAAACTAACTCCTTACACTGAAGTAACTCATTCCTTAACCGTTCTAAACTATCCTCCTTCAGGAGAAATGTTTAGCTTCAATCACCACTTCTGCGTACTATAATCAGAAGCTTTCCTCCAGCTATGAATGTTTACCTAAGCTCAAGAAAAGCCATTCTGGATCCTTCTAATAGAAACATAATGTACTACACTCTTTATTTTGTTCACTTGTAAAATCCCTCAGTGAACAAGTTCCTTTTAACCTCAAAGAACTGTTCCTGCCTTTTTTTATTTAAAACAAATCATGGCTTTACGAAGACTTGGTGACTAACCCCTACACTCAAATTCCACATGCTACAAGTTCAAAATCTAAATGGAAATAAATGAAAAATATATAAAAATCTTGCTTCAGAAATACTACAGCTATCTACAGTCACCCTGGATTAGGGAAGGGGCAGAATTTTCCACTTCTAATTGCTGTTCAGTAATCCTATTAGAAGTGTACATAGTTCTCAATTTTTCCTTGTCAAATAAGACACAGGAGCAGAAATTAGGCCATTCAGCCCATAGTCTGCTCTGCTATTCAATCATTTCTAATCCGTTTCTCAGCTCCATTCTCCTGCTTTCTCCTTGTAACCTTTGGTCCTCTTGATACTCAAGAACCTATCTAGCCTGACATTCAAAAGCGAAAAATGCGAGAGAAACTGCACAAGTTCGACAGCACCTGGAGAGAAATGGTTAACACTGAGTACTGAGTAATTCACTACCTGTCTCCCCATCATCTACAAGCGCAAGTAAAGAGTGTGATTATTACTTAGTACTCCCCTTGGATGTACAGCTCCAGCAATACTGAAGTAACTCAGCACCACCCAGGAAGACTGCCTGCTTGATTGGCAACCCTTCACTGTTCACACCTTCACCAGTGCCTTCTGAAACCATAACTTCTATCACTTGGAATAAGGGTAACAGATGTGTGGTGATAACATTGCTTGAAAGTTTCACACCATCCTGACTTGGAAATATATTGTCACTCTTCCAATGTCACTGAGCTAAACTCTCAAAGCTTGTTACTTATCGCATCATGACTGTCCTTGCGGCAGTTCAAGTGGGAAGTAAATGTTGGCCCAGTTAGTGATGCCGAAAATGTGTCGCCGGAAAGGCGCAGCAGGTCCGGCAGCATCCAAGGTGCTGGAAAAGCGCAGCAGGTCAGGCCAGTTAGTGATGCTCACGTCCCATGATTTTTTTAAAAATCTGACATCAGTTGCTGTTGGGATCCAGCAGAATGGGCAACCTTATTATCATTGTCCAACAGCAACACTTGTTTTCAAGTGGAGTGGGTTATTGTCGACCTGATTCAGCAAGGCATTTGCAGCAACTTCAAATAAGTCAGCCATTCGCAGAAATTTTAGGAAGTAGTTTGACTCTTACTCAAATGTCTGGGTTTCATTTTTCTAATTTTTGACTTTCACTGTGGACAAATACGTTGGATTGATTTTGAAAGTCTAGTCACCTAATGTAATGTGCAAATGAATCTTTTGAATCGTTGCCCAAAAAGCAAATGATCCTGAACCTGACTGTAACTCAGAACAGGACAAATTGAGGATTGCAGATGCTGGAGATCAGTCGTAAAGTTTGGCATTGGAAAAACGCAGCACATCAGGTCGCATTCGAGGAGCAGGAGAATCGATGCTTTGAGCAGAAGCCCTTCAGGAATGTTTGGAGTGGGGAGGGGTGCCATGAAGCAGGATGGGGAGTGGGGCTGGGGGAAGGTAACTGGGAAGATAAGGAGGTGGGTGTTGGAGGATCATTTGGGGGGAGTGGAGCAGATAGGTGGGAAGGAAGATGGACAGGTGGGACAGTTTGAGAGGGCGGTGCTGAGTTGTAGGGTTGGATCTGGGATGGGGAGATGAGGAAACTTGTGAAATCAATATTGATTCCATGTGGTTGGAGTTCCCAGGCAGAAGGTGAGGTGTTCTTCCTCTGGGCATCGGGTGGCTAGGATATGGCAGTGGAGGACACCTAGGGCTTGGTGGAGTAGGAGGTGGGCCACAGGGCAGTGTAGTTGTTTGGTGTGTGTGTCCCTGAAATGCTCTCTGAAACATTGAGAGTTGGTGTCCTGTCTCCCCAATGTGGATGAGACCACATTGAGAGCAACAGACAAAGTAGATGAGGTGTGCAGGAAAATCTCTGGCTGTGGAAGGATCCTTGGTGCCTTGGATTAAGGTGAGGGTGGAGGTCTGGGTGCATGTTTTACACTTCTTGTGTCAGTAAGAGAAGGTGCTGGGAGTAGAGGGAGAGGGGGCATAGATGTAATAAGGGAGTTGCAGAGGGAATGGTCTCTAGAGCATTGATGGGGTGTGGAGGGAAATATATCACTGGTGGGGTCTGACTGGAGGTTGCAGAAATGGCAGAGGATGATACATTATCCAGAGATTGGGGTGGAAAGTGAGGTCCAGGGGTTCTATCCTTGTAACTTTACATTTGACTATACCAATTTTCTTGAATGCCTTCTAGTTCAAAGGACTGGTTTTGTTTGGTTCCTTTTTTTGCTGTTGGGTTATAGTCAGTGTCACCAAACATAGCTTCTCTTTCTGCTCCCTCAACAATGCTTTTATCCCCAAGAAACCATTCTTGGCTCTTTGTTTCTTATCTGCATGCTATGCTTTGGTCACAGCATTTGTAGATACTCCAGTTAATACTCTCTCTTACTTTCTACTGTGTATCAACTAATATTCAGTTCTGGAAGAGGTGTGAATTACGGCAGCTAATTATTGATAAGATATCTTTGTACTTAAACTACACTTTTTTTTAACCTGCTGATTGTTTCATTTCCAAGGCCATTGTCTTGGGCTGAAGCAGTTCTTGTCTACAGGACCCTATTCTATTCCATGCATATCCTTTTGGTCATAAAGCTAGGTACTTCCATCTTGGCTTTTTCATTCTCCTGTGGGCTGTGCACAGATAAGCATTTATTACCTGACACTTCTGCTTTTAAAGTGGTGGTAAACATATCTCTGTGAACCTCTGTTGCCAGTGCTGCTGATTAGTGTTCCAGAATTTTTACCCAATAGGGAAAAGCAATAGATTTCACATGATGCTTTGTGACTTGGAGGGGAGGTTTCGGATATTCCCCATGTACTTTCTGCCCTTGTTCTTCCAGGTGGTGGAGGTCACTGGTTTAAATACGTTGTCAAAGGAACCTTTGCAAGTGATTGGTACGCATTACCCTCCACCAACCCTACCTTAGCCCACCTCTTAACAAATAGAATATTGAAATAGACAAGTTGATTTCCAGTTTCCATTAAAACGTCAGCTTCATCTAAAATTCTGCAGTCAGTATCCTTGCAGCTCCATATCCTGCTAATCCATACAGATCACTAGCCTATATTTGGCTCCCAATCCCACAAATCTTCATGTAAAAATCTCCTTGTAGATAAATCCCTGCCTGGCTGTCAATCCCTTTTGCTTTGACAAAGCAACCTTCTAAACTCTTGCTTCAACTCTGGCCTTTACTGCATTCTACATCTTTTTGACCTACCAATGCCAATGAACCATTTAAGCTTGCTGAGGTTCTACATTGTAAAATTCCTCCCTAATCCTGTCTGTCATTACCACCTTTAATCTCCTGTCATCACCTCCCTCCTATTTAAGATGCTCCTTAAAATCCACTTAATTTATCAATTTTATGGTGATTATTACTACTTTTGAAGCCTCTTTAACAATTTAAGAGGCATATTTATAACTCTTGATGTTACAGCTAATACATAAAAATAAGTGGAATGCAAGTGCTCCAGGTAACTAATATTTCATTCTACAATTTATTGTATGTACTGATACTTTTAATAGTCTTAACATACTGAGTTTAAAACTTTGTTCAGTCATTGTTTCATGACATTGTCTCTTTTAAAATCTGTTTTAAATAAATGAAGTTTCATGGAGTAGCTATAAGGTTTCATCCTTTTATTATGACTTGCACATAACTTGCATGACCCCACTGTTGCTTTAAGTTAAACGTGTAGAACTATGCTGCAGTTGGCATCTGTTGGGAAATATACATTCATTCCAATGTTTTACTTCTGCTAGTTTGCAGATGACGTATTCTCCATTTACAGTGGAAATGCTGTGATTGAATTGTTGACTGTAAAGAATTTTGATGCACCACTTGTGAGGAAGAGTCGATCTATCCTAGAGGTTCCATCCAAAGTAAGTATAGTATACTCATAGTTCAACTGTCTAAAGCCTCCTTAATAACTTCGCACTGTATTCGCACATCTTTTGATGAAGCAAATACTAGTTTCTTTTTGAGGCTAGCTTTGCATCTCTTTCAACAAATATTACTTGACTTGAGAAGTTGTAGTGTTCTCATTTTATTTGAGATTTATAACATCTGAATATTTTCCTTTTGAATAAGTACTTGCTTAGACAGCCATTTAAAATATTTAAATGAATATACTTGCAAGTTAATGTATTTTTTTCAAAACTGTCTAATGAAGTAACAATATACCAGTGACTTTTTTGGTTTCCTTTTATAGAATAATCCAATCCATACATATGGTTTGGCCTACCAATACAACTATAACTATGCTGTCGTATTCAATATTGTCCTCTGGTTGATGATAGGCCTGGCTTTATCTGTGATCATCGTTGCCTACAATCTGTGGAATATGGATCCTGGATATGATAGCATTATCTATAGAATGACTAGTCAGCGAATTAAAATGGATTAAGCCATTTGCTTCGCATCTAATCAATGAAAATGTACACTTCTAAAGTTCTGGGAAAGTATCAAGAAGACTAGTTTACTCCTGCTTGGGAGTGTTTTTTTTCACAATTATGGTAATGGGAGAATAATAAAATTCACTCTTGGGTATGTAAAGATAAATATTCCCACAGTACCACCTTAAATTATTTGTCTGTCATGGCTATTATTCCTAACTCTGGAATTAAGCAGGTTGCTTGATCAGAATTTTCTTTGATTTCTTGTCATAGTGTTTTAAGTACAAGCAGAGAATTTGTTCTTACATTCTGGACTAGAGAAAAATAGCCAATAGTGAACTTATTTTTCACTAATGCATTCCATTGGATAAAAGCCACCTAACTCCATTTGCAGTATCCTCTATTTTGGAATTAACTTTGTATGTGTTGGTATTGTTTCTGCTTTTGTAAATCACTACTGCGCAGCTTACTGTTTTAGGTTCAGTCTGTTACTTTCCTATTGAAATAGTTTCACTATCATGGATAGACGTGGCAGCTGTGATCAAAAATGCACTGCAACAGGTAATCTGATTGTAGGAAATGTGAAATGATTTGACTTTATTTTCATAGTAAATGTGGTGTAAAGATTTTAAACTGCTATGCAGACTCCTGAATGGTGGTCATGTGTTTGTGTGCTTCAATTGTAACTGTTTTGGCTATGTTTGACATAGAATAAATCTGGTACTTGACAAAAATAATGATTAAAAATTCGTGATCAGCACTGCTATTTATGTTTGGCTGGTTTTACTGATGTGCAATGAAAATGTTAATAAAGTTGACTGTAAATATTCTGATTAAATTTATTAAGCAAACTCCTTTGCAGTTATGTGATCAATAAATGTATATTTGTAGTGTACAGCCCATCAAGTCTCAAATTTCCCATTTTGAAAGTTAGAAATTCATAGCAAGTATGCCATGGACTCTTCAATTGACTCCTGGTGACCTTTTTCAGAAAATCATTTCAGTCACATTTGGGAAAAAATGTTGGTCCTTTTTGCATGGTATTTTGTCGATTTTTAATATTGAATATTGCCAGTTTATCCTCAAATTTAGGAAGTGCAACTTGAGATGTTTTACCCACGAATCTGTTCTACAGCATTGATTTTGCTTCCAGTTTATGGACCAGGCCAGACCCCCCCCCCCCCCCACCCCCCTCAAAAAATATTTTAAGGTAGCCTAGACCAGAAGGGGGAACCTTTTCCTGTTGGAAGGCCACATTGTTGTAATCTAATAAGGCTGCATCCAAGAAACTTCAATTATATATTCTTCAAATTCACATTTTTATAATTATGGTCAGTCTAAGGATTATTTCATTGAATTTTCTTTTACACTCTGGGATTTTAAATATATTTTAAGATTAAAATAAAAATAATAAAGGATGAAAAAAATCATTAATAAAAAATTAAGATTTGTTCTGCAAAATTTGGATTCATTCAAAACGCCACACACAATGGCCTAGAAGGCCACATGCAGCCTTAAGGCTGCAGGTTCCCCACCCTAGCCTAGACCGTAACTACTTTTTTCTTTCTTTAAAAGTAGACGTGAAGTGAGTGTTCAAGGTGTGATGGGACTGATTACACTACTTGACATTGAGCGAAACACTTTATTTAAACATTTTTAGTTGAAGTACAAATGAGGAATTTAGAAAATCTTAACTATTGAAAAACATAACTGAATTATAGGTACAGTACCTATTACTAATTAACAGTTCCCATATAGTAATATCCCATAAACACTGCTTGGCAAAAATAAATTTAGATACTCATTCTCTCAGGCAATTCTCCAATCCAGAAGGAAACAACATCAAGAAAGATTTCCGAGAATGTAGCAGCAAAGAATCCTTTTACTGAAGCTCCAACTCTTCTGAGACCCAAACATCTGACTGCCACAGCTTGAAAACTAAAAGCTTGATCTGAGAACTGACAATTCTCCTTGCCTTTGTTGCAGCTGTTTTTTGTTAAAACCTCTAAATTTGTTGTTTTAGGCAATCTCCCAGTACCCACTCTGACACCTCTGTCTTTACAATTTCTCCCTGCTTTTCTCTCCCCTCCTTTTTTTTTCCCCCCAAAAATTAGGAAACTGTATATATTTGCAACTTTTTTTTTCACAAATTCATCACCTAATTGCTTTCATTGGATTTCATTTCCCACACTTTTTTATCCATTCTTTATCTTAGTTTCTTGGTCATCTAATGAATTCTCTCCTCTTTAAACGTAATCTGAAAATCACCTTAATATAAAGTTTTGTTAAACTAATCCTTCTGTTTTCGACCGTTTTGTGGGGAAAGTAATCTACCTTTTTAATTCCAAAGGAGAGTTTTGCTGGCTAACCAATGTAAAATCCAACTTATTGTCCTTCTAATTCCACAAATTTTTAATCTTCTACATTCCTTTAAACCTCAGACTATATCTACTGCAATTCCCATATTAACCATGGCTCAACAAATTGAGGTTTGCCAAGCATGATTTTCCAGTTTCAAATCCATGCTGGCTATTTTAATTTCTCAAAGTCTCTGCACTCACTGTGTCCAATGAGTTTTCTTAAACTGTACATGAATAGCTGTGCAAAACAAAGGGCAAGTGAGTTAACACAAAGCAGCTGCCCACTACAGTGAACTTGCAGGTTTGTGGCTGGCTGATTGTTTTGACCTTTTTCTTTTCTCCAAAGAGAGAGTACAGAATGGTCTGAAATTGTTGAAGACTAATGTACCAAATCAAAAGCCTATGTTGGCTTGTACTATTCCAGTAAAGCGCCAGTGTGAGTATGTTAATGAGAACAAGTTGGAGGACAAAAAATAATTGCAGACTAAATGGAGGTATTACACAAAATCACTTAATCTGCATATACCCTCAAATATGGAGGAGACTATATTTTGATCAGCATATGCAGTAAACATTTTAAAAAATAAGATGAATAAGCAATGGAATGTTTCAAAGGAGCATGAAAATCTTTCTACTTTCCGCCAACATTTATAGTTCTCTTTTTGACACCACGATGTTTTTTCCACTGCCCTGCTCTCCAAATCTTTTCCAGGGCATACAATAAATCCCTAATAATTGTAGTGAAGAAACGAGCAAGTGTTTATAGGACTGTTGATCTTGTACTGCATCATATTGAATCAGGCTGGCAATTAAAAATAGTGATAAACTGTTGAATGATGTTCTGACCTTCCTCCATTCCCCAACCATCTTTTGTCTAGTGGCCCAAAAAGAGAGTTTTAAATAGGTTTCAAACATTTTTGGTTTGAACACCCTCTGTTCCAACCTCTCCTTCATATAGGTTATTAATCTTGCATCCTTCTCAGTCTTCTCCCTATCCCTAAACAGTATATGATCATCATCTTTCTCCCTCCTTGATGTCAGTTTTTTTTTTCTCCTTCATGCCTGTGATTTTCAGCTCGAGCAACGAGTTGGTAATCCTAATTCAGTAACAGACAGTGAATCCATCTTTGTCCTTTCCCTGTAATGCCATTTTAAATTTGTCCAGCTTTCAAGTTTGTCTTGGATATATCAATCTACTTACTTTGTACATCCATTGCCCTTAGTAACAAATTCCCAGTTGTACCAAATTACCAAATGAAAAACTGAAAAGAACTGCTGATGCTAGGATGAAATAAAAACAGAAATTGTTCTGAAGGGTCATTGGACTCAATATTAACTTTGCTTTCTCCCCACAAATGCTGCCAGACCTGAGTTTTCCAGCAGTTTGTTTTTGTACCTTTGTTGGAATCCTTTTACTTCAATTTTATTTACGTCCTCTGAATTCTCAACTAGTTTTGATTTCAACTGGTTAATCAGCTGCTAATATCTGGCTTGTGACCTACTAATTAACTTGGTTAACTATAACTGATTTGCAAATGCACAAAATAAAATTTAATTTCCTTCAGTCTGAAATTTTAATCTGCTGCCCTTTTAGAGGATTATCATTAAACTCCATACCCTGTTCAAACTTTCTCCCCATACCCTGTGATCCCCAAGAACTATTACTTAACTTCTCCTTAAAGGTTCAATGTCTTAGCCTCCACTATTTTCTGTCACTGAATTCCACTGGCTCTTAACTCTTGAAAGGAAGGGGTTCCTCCTCACTTCAGCCCCCTAAAAGGCCTGCTCTATCCTGAGACTATAGCTGCTGCTTCTGGACTTCATGATAATTGAGATTATTCTTCCTGTATCGATGTTGTCTAGTCCTGTTAGAAATTTATAAGCTTCATGAGATTCTCTCATAAACTAAACTTTAAATTTGTGCATATTGTCCTAACCTATTGTCTTCATGCATCGGTTCTGCCAACCCAGGAATCTGTCTGGTAAACTTTGTTGTTCTGCAGCTATAGCCAGAACACACTCTGATAAGGAGACCTAAAGCTGTACATGATATTCCAGGTATGGTCTCACCAAGGCCTTGTACAATTGCAGCAAGACACCTCTGTTCCTGTACATGCATTCTCTTACTGTGAAGACTAATATACCATTTGTTGTCAACATCAGTCACCGAAAATAAACATACAAGGCAGCCAGATATTGTTGCATCTCCTTCCTTTTCCAATTTATCACCATTTAGATAATCTGCCTTGTGGTTTTGCTAGCAAGTTGGATAATTTTGCATTTGCTCACATTATGCTTTATCTACATGTCATATTGAAGCATCTTTGCATTATCCTCCTAGTTTACCCCTTCATCCAAATTTGGGTCATCAACAAACTTGCACTTATTTCATTTATATCCCTCACCTTAATTTTACTAGGAATGGATCTTGTTGGGATTTAAAGCTAGTCATAAGTGTGCTGTTGACTAAGTAATTGCACCATGTTTTTGCATGAGCCCTATGTTCATTATTTGCCAGGCTAGCAGTATGTAGATTTAAAATGAGCTTCACTGAAATTGGGCTAATGGAAAATTCCTAAAACCTTCAACAACCCAGCAGGATATGATGGAATTTGGAGGCATTAGTTAGGACAAGGTTAGATGGTCTTGTAGCATTTTATAACATAAGACTGTTGTACTTTACCCAGCTTCAGATAAATTTGCACAAGGGAGCAATATTACCTATTACCAAAAGCTTAATTAAGCCAGCCATATAAACAATGTCGCTACACAAGCAAGTCAAAGTTGGAGTATTCAGAGACCAGCATTCGTGTTTCTTATATTTGTTGCTACGTGTGCCTGTCAGATCCATGCACAGCCTCAGCTTTCAAATGAAAGCCAGTTATTGGCTCATCAATTTGTGTGTACAGAACTTCTCTGCTACTGCATAGCCATGAAACTTAAAAGGGAACATTGTCTGAGACTACGAACTCATTCCTAGCTCTCCCAATGCCTGACCATTACTTCAAGGCATATCATGGGTGTGATGGAATACTCTCTCCAGTTGCTTGAGACATGCAGCTTAAACAACACAAAAGCTTTGCATATCTAAGACAAGGCAGTCAGCACATTGTCCACCATCTTAAACATTTACTTTCTCCACCAATAGTGCAGCATGACAAGCAGGTACAAGATACGCTATAATGACTCATCGACCTCCTTTATACAGAGCTTTCCAAACCTTGACACCTATCATCCAAAAGAGCAGTGGCATCAGGCATAGCGAAGACTTCAACTGTAAGTTTCATTCCAAGTCATGCACAATCCTCTCTTGGAACTATATCCCTCTCCACATGGTTACTGATCCGAAAACCTGGAATTTCCTCCCTATCTTCCGAGTTCACTTCAGCCAGCTTCGTCTTCAGGACCTGATGGACTTATTCTTGGATCATAAAAGTGGCTGCAAAGACAAATGCTTAAGTTATAATTTTTTAAAGCTCCCTTAATTCTGAAAAGGAGGGAGAGAGACTGCAGGACTAGAAGTAAATTATCCTAATATCTGTAAAGGGAAAATACTCAAATCAATTATTAAATGGGTTACAGCAAAGCATTAAGAAATTCTTCATGGAATTAGGCAGAGTAAAATGATTTTATAAATGGAAATCATGTTTGACTAATTTATTAAAATCATTTGAAGAAATACAATTAATGTGGATTAAAGGGAATCAGGAGCTGTGCTTTACTTAGATTTCAAAAGGGCATTTGATGAAGTGTCGTATCAAAACTTACTGTGCAAAATGAGAGCTTATGGTGTAGAAAATAACATCATGTTTAAGAGGAAGCAGACAGCAGGGATAAATGGATCACTTTTGGGTTGGCACAATGAATATCTGAAACCAGTCACTGGGATCAATACTGGGCCTTGACTTGGAATGATGGGACTGAATGCACGGTTTCTAAATTTGTTGGAACACAAAAGTAGGGAACATAATAAAACATGAAGACATAAAGTGTCTTTACAAAATAATTTAGATAGTCTAACTGAACGAGCAAAGATTTTACTGATGTGTCAAAATATGAGATCATTCACTGACAGGGAGTCTAGAAAAATTGTATTATGGTTTCAATGAGAAAAGTTGCCAAACTCTCTGGTAGAGGAATCAGTGTCCTGATACATGAATCGCAAAGTTAGTGTGTAAGTATGGCAAGTGATTAGGAAACTAACTGGAATGTTATTGTTTATTGGAAGGGCAATGGAATGTAAAGGTGGGGAAGGTTTACCACACATGTGGGACATTGATGAGACCATATCTGGAATACGGTGCACAGTTTTGGTCTTATTTGAGAAAGGTTTGAATAGCAATGGAAGCATTGCAGAGAATGTCCACTTATCTGATTCCTGAATGAAGGAATTACCTTATGAGGAATGGTTGGACAGCTTTTATCTGTATCCATTGGAGTTTAGAAGTATTGGAAGTTATCTTATTGAAACAAGTAAGATCCTGGGGAAATTTACAGGCTGAATGCTGGGAGAATGTTTCCCTTGTGGGAGGAAGTAAAACGAGGGGAAACAGTGTAAAAAATAAGGGGTCTGTTCCATTTAGATGGAGATGAGAATTGTTTTTTTCTCAGAGGGTTGATATTCAATGGAATTCTCTTCCCCAGAGAATGGTAAAGCCAGGATTAGTATTTTTAAGTTAGTTAGATTCATCATTGAAGAGAGTAAAATGGTATAGTGTGTAGATAATTCAGGCCACAATCGAACCAGCCACAATCTCATCAAATGGCAGACCAGCTTGAAGACCAAAATGTCCAATCCTGCTCACATGGGGTATAGGTACTTTTGATATAAATTGAGCTTATGCATTGAGATCAAATATATCTTTGGAAAATAAATCCATACATACTTTTGCATAATGTCCATGTGGCTTCTTCACATAATCAAAAAGCAGGTCAGAGCCTGGGAATGCTGTGGCAAGTAATACACCTCCTGACTTCCAAAGCCTGTTCATCATCTACAAATCACAAGTTAGGAGTGTGATGAAATACTCCCCACTTGCCTGGATGGGTGCAGCCCCAACAACATTCAAGAAGCTTGACACCATCCAGGACAAAGCAGCCCACTTGATTGGCACCACATCCACAAACATTCACTTCACACTCAGTAGCAGCAATGTGTACTATATACAAGATGCACTGCAGAAATTCTCCAAAGATCCTCAAACAGCACCTTCCAAACAAATGACTACATCTAGAAGGATAAGGGCAGCAGATATACAGGAACACCACCACCTTCAAGTTCCCCTCCAAGCCACTCACCATCCTGATATGGAAAAATATCACCATTCCTTCACTGGGTCATCATCCTGGAATTCCCTCTCAAATGGCATTGTGGGTCAACCCACAACAGGTTAATTACAGGGGTTCAAGAAGGCAGCTCACCACCACCTTCTCAAGGGCAACCAGGCATAAGCAATAGATGTTGGCCAATCACATCACCCAAATGAATAAATTAAAATAATAATAATCTGGCTGGGGTGATTTCAACACTGTACCCTGAAGTGTCCATGGTTTCTGTAGAATGAGCTAGGGAGCTGATAGCATGCCTGCTTGGAGTCATAACCTAGTACAAAGAAAATGATTATGATTATTGGAGGTCTGTCACCTCAGCTCCAGGACTCTGCAGATGTTCCTCAGAGTCGTGTCCTCAGCACAATCATCAGCTGCCTCATCAATGACCTGCCCTCCATCATAAGGTCAAAAATGGGGATATTAGCTGAAGATTGCACAGTGTTCAGCACTATTCATGACTCATCAGATCCTGAAGCAGTTCACGTTCAAATGAACCAAGATTTGGACAATATCCAGGCTTGAGCCAACAAGTGGCAAGTAACAACTACACCACACAAATGCCAGGCAATGACTATCAAACCACTACCCTTCAACATTCAATGGTGTAACCAACACTGAATCCTCTACCTTGTGGATTAGCATTAACCAGAACTGAACTGGACTTGCCATATAAATACAGTGGCTACAAGACCAGGCCAGAGGCTGTAAAAATGTGGTGAGTAGCTCATCTCCTGACTCAGGACAATCAACACTCAAGAGGCTTGACACCATTCAGGACAAAGTGTCCTGCTTGATTGGCACCATAAACATGCACACCCTCCACCACTAAAACTCAGCAGCAGTGTGTACTTTCTTCAACATGTACTACAGAAAATCACCAAGCACATTAGACCGCACCTTCCAAACACACAACCATTACTATCTAGATGGACAAGGACAGCAGATACATTGGAATACCACCCCTGTAAGTTTCCCTCCAAGCCGTTCAGGATCTTGACTTGGAAATATATCGTCATTCCTTCAATGTTGCTGGATCGAAATCCTGCAGTTCCCTTCCTAACCACATTGTGTGGCTATGTACAGCACAGGGATTTCTCAGGAGCAACTAGATATGGGTAATAAATGCTGGCCCAGTCAGTAATATCCACATCTCATATCCTATGAGTAAATAAAAAAAGTACTACAAAATAGCCAGAAATATATTATTTGGTAACTAGGTTACTAAGGGATTGGCAAAAGAGTTAGATGAAAGTTCTTCAGTCTCATGATACAAACACACAGTGAATTATCTATTTAAGTTCTAAGGAATGTGATAACAGGAAAAGCAAGGAGAAATAGAGATTGTCAGATATAAAGTCAATGTGGAAGTCAGCTGAATAGCTGTGAAAAAAAATGTCACTTTCAAAGTTCAGCTAAACTTGTGAAAGATTGACTTAAGTTTAGACAAAGATCTGAGAGCATGTGTAGTAGTCTAACATCATTGCAAAATAGAAAATAAATGAGACTGTAATCTTCTGTTATACAAGTCTAAGTTGTGCAATGTCCATGGATATGTGTATCACTTCCATTTAGAGGTGGGTCTGCATTTCTTGAAGGACTATATAATTCTCAGTTTATGGCATATGCATTCACAAGGACCTCACCTAATCTGGTATTAGGGGCAGACAGGAAATCAATGTCCAGCAATTACTTTCAAAGAGATATCACATTTACAGGTCACCTAATCAGTAGTTCATCCAAGCCAGGAACATCATTCAGGCTCTCAGATTGGCTACTGGCAGCGAAACGTTATAGCCATTCAACCTTTTCCCAGTCAGCCTACGTCTCGTGGTCAGTCAGACTTCCTCCCTTGCTCAGACATGCTTCATTGATTGGTGCCTGTTACACTCCGGGCTCTCTTCTTCAATCATTCTCCATGCCCTATGGAACATGAGCTACTGCCACCCAATCTCAGTCATAGTCTGACATAGTTTATTTTGAGGCTATGAGGACAAAGTAGCAGCTACTCACGACAGTACCATGCCTGCTGTACAATTCTTAAATCCACTCAGGACTTCAAAGGCATCTACTGTTCACTGGTGGAGAACTTAATTGGGAAGGGGAACTTAATTCAAGTAAACTGATCTTTCAGTGGGCATGCATGACATGCAAATGCATACAAAAGGCGTTCCTGTTATCTACTATACAAAGCTTGATTTACCTTTAAAGTTCTGAGAACTGAATTGCAAACTTATATCCTGCTTGAGTTTTGGTCTTTTATGTAATGAAATTGCTTGCTTGGCTTGTTTCCCACTTCCAGGAGCAGCACAAGATCAGACTTCCAGTGTGTAAATCAAAGGTCTAAATACAACTATCTAATACTAATAAAAAGTTAAGACTTAGTGTAGCCTCAAAATGAAAAGCATAATCACATAAGGGACAAGATTAAAATTATACAATAATGCTGAGAAAGCTCTGGATAACATAAATAGGTATGAATTTCTGTTGATGAAGACTTCAGTGGGACAGAGTGGAATCACTTGCCAGTTTAGGAAGGGAATCTATTTTTAAATTTCAAGGTGTAATTTCTAAAAAGAAGTACTGCTTGCTCGTAATTAATATCTTAAACGTACCGCTTTAAAGTTTTGAATAGGCTCTTCATGTTCTCTAGGAGAAAGCGAGGACTGCAGATGCTGGAAATCAAGAGTTGAGAGTGGGGTGCAGGAAAAGGACAGCAGATCAGGCATAAGCCCTTCTGAAATGTCGATCCTCCTGCTCCTTGGATGCTGCCTGTCCTGTTGTGCTTTTCCAGCACCACACTCTCAATTATTCATGTTCTCTGTGAGAGACATGGTATGGTCAGCTAATTAAACTACATCTATAAACTAGATCAATATCTACCAGATAGTATACCAGTCTGAAGCATAGTGGAATAAATATGGTGTAGTAACATGTATGGAGCAGAATCATCACAAGTTTAGTGAGGAAGTGTTGGATTTAATTCTCTTTCTTTGCCAGCATCCAGCAAGCTGCATGAGAGGGCTGAGTTTGAAAGAAAAACTGAGTGATATCACAGAACTGTAAATTCATTGATCTCTAACCTTCCATTTACAATTAATAGTACAAAGTAAATTTGAAACTTAGCCCGCTGAGTCATAGAGTCATAGTAATAGAGATGTACAGCAGGGAAACATATCCTTTGGTCTAACCCGTCCATGCCAACCAGATATCCCAAGCCAATCTAGTCCTACCTGCCAGCACCCGACCCATATCCCTCCAAACCCTTCCTATTCATATACCCATCCAAATGCCTCTTATAGTTGCAATTGTACCAGCCTCCACCACTTCCTCTGGCAGCTCATTCCACACATGTACTACTGTCTGTGTGAAAAAGTTGCCCCTTAGGTCTCTTTTATATCTTTCCCCTCTCACCCTAAACATATGTCCTCTAGTTCTGGACTCCCCGACCCCAGGGAAAACACTTTGCCTATTTACCTTGTCCATGCCCCTCATAATTTTGTAAACCTCTATAAGGTCACCCCTCAGCCTCCGACACTCCAGGGAAAACAGCTCCAGCATGTTCAGCCTCTCCCTATACCTCAAATCCCTCCAACCCTGGCAACATCCGTGTAAATTTTTTCTGAACCCTTTCAAGTTTCACAACATCTTTCCGATAGGAAGGAGACCAGAATTGCACATAATATTCCAAAAGTAACCTAGCCAATGTCCTGTACAGCCGTAACATGACCTCCCAACTCCTGTACTCAATACTCTGACCAATAAAGGAAAACATACCAAACGCCTTCTTCACTATCCTATTTACCTGCACTCCAAGGTCTCTTTGTTCAGCAACACTCCTTAGAATCTTACCATTAAGTGTCCTGCTAAGATTTGCTTTCCCTAAATGCAGCACCTCGCATTTATCTAAATTAAACTCCATCTGCCACTTCTCAACACATTGGTCCATCTGATTCAGATCCTATTGTAATCTGAGGTAACCTTCTTCACTGTCCACTACTGCAAACTTATCTGCAAACTTACTAACTATACCTCTAATGCTCAAGTCCAAATCATTTATATAAATGACAAAAAGTAATGGACCCAGCACCAATCCTTGTGGCACTCCATTGGTCACAGGCCTCCAGTCTGAAAAACAACCCTCCACCACCACCCTCTGTCTTCCACCTTTGAGCCAGTTCTGTATCCAAATGGCTAGTTCTCCCTGTATTCCATGCGATCTAACCTTGCTAACCAGTCTCCCATGGGGAACATTACTGAACGCCTTACTGAAGTCCATATAGATCACATCCACTGCTCTGCCCTCATCAATCCTCTTTGTTACTTCATAAAACTCGATCAAGTATGTGAGACATGTTTTCCCATGCACAAAGCAATGTTGACTATCTCTAATCTGTCCTTGCCTTTCCAAGTACATGTACATCCCATCCCTCAGGATTCCCTCCAACAACTTGCCCACCACTGATGTCAAGCTCACCAGTCTATAGTTCCTTGGCTTGTCCTTACCACCTTTCTTAAACAGTGGCACCACATTAGCCAACCTCCAGTCTTCTGGAATCTCATCTGTGACTATTGATGATACAAATATCTCAGCAAAGGGCCCAGCAATCACTTCTCTAGCTTCCCACAGAGTTCTGGGGTACACCTGATCAGGTCCTGGGGATTTATCCACTTCTTTGAGTTTCAAGACATCCAGCACTTCCCCCTCTGTAATATGGACGTTTTTGAAGCTGTCACCATCTATTTCCCCACATTCTATATCTTCCATGTTGTTCTTCTCCTCAGTAAACTCTGATGCAAAGTACTCACTTAGTATCTTCCCCATCTCCTGCTGCTCCACACAAAGGTCACCTTGCTGATCTTTGAGGGGCTCTATTCTCTCCCCAGTTACCCTTTTGTCCTTAATGTATTTGTAAAAACCCTTTGGATTCTCCTTACCTCTATTTGCCAAAGCTATCTCATGTCCCCTTTCTGTCCTCTTGATTTCCCTCTTAAGTATACTCCTACTGCCTTTATACCCTTCTAAGGATTCACTCAATCTATCCTGTCTATACCTGACACATAGTTCCTTCTATTTCTTAATCAGACCCTCAATTGCTTCAGTCATCCAGCATTCCCTATACTTACTAGCCTTTCCTTTCACCCTAACAGGAATATATTGTCTCTGGACTCTCGTTATCTCATTTCTGAAGGCTTCCCATTTTCCAGCCATCCCTTTACGTGCAAACATCTGCCCCCAATCAGCTTTTGAAAGTTCTTGCCCAATACCGTTAAAATTGGCCTTTCTCAAATTTAGAACTTCAACTTTTAGATGTGGTCTATCCTTTTCCATCACTATTTTAAATCTAATAGAATCATGGTCGCTGGCCCCAAAGTGCTCCCCCACTGACACCTCCTTCACTTGCCCTGCCGTATTTCTCAAGAGTAGGTCAAGGTTTGCACCTTCTCTAGTAGGTACATCCACATACTGAATCAGAAAATTGTCTCGTACACACTTAACAAATTCATCTCCATCTAAACCCTTAACACTATGGCAGTCCCCGTCTATGTTTGGAAAGTTAAAATCCCCTACCATAATCACCCTATTATTCTTACAGATAAGTGAGATCTCCTTACAAGTTTGTTTCTTAATTTCCCTCTGACTATTAGAGGGTCTATAACACAATCCCAACAAGGTGATCATCCAGGAATATCCTCCCTCAGCACAGCTGTAATGCTATCCTTTATCAAAAACACCACTCCCCCTCCTTTCTTGCCTCCCTTTCTGTCCTTCCTGTAGCATTTGTATCTTGGAACATTAAGCTGCCAGTCCTGCCCATCCCTGAGCCACGTTTCTGTAATTGCTTGTTTGAAGCTCTCTGTTAACTGTATATTCAACCATCACATCGAGGAATGGGAGTCTGTTGTCGTTCTCCTCCTCTTTTGTGAACTTTATGCCTGTCAGGATATTGTTGATGGTGTTGTATATTGCCTCTAATTTGTTCTGTTTTGTGATGACAAAGGTGTCATCTACTTAGCGGACCCAAAGTTTGGGTTGGATAGATGGGAGGGCAGCTTGTTCAAGTCTGCATTACTGCCTCCGTTATGAGCCCTGATATTGGTGATCCCATAGGTGTTCCATTGACTTGTTTGTAGGTTTTGTTATTGAATGTGAAGTGGATGGTGAGGCACAGGTCCACTAGCTTGAGGATGTTGTCTTTGCTGATAAAGTTGGTGCTGTCTGGTGTTTGTGGTCCAGGTTTTCCAAGTAGTGATGCCAGTGTTTCTTTGGCCAGGTCGATGTTAATCCATGTGAAAAGGGCTGTAACGTCAAAGGACACCATTATTTCATTGTCTTCTATTTTGGTGTCTTTTATGGTTTCCTGTTTGGAAGTCTGTTCTGTTTAATCGCTGTTAAACAGAATCTCATCCTTTTTAACAGCACTTTAAATCAGGAGAATTAAACAGGACAGACTTTCAAAACATGAAACCAGATGGATCCAACACATCATGCTTCTATGGATGACCAAAAATACACAAACCAGCGACCCCATAAACCCCCCCAGCACCATAGTCTCCCTACCTGATAAGCCAACATACAGACTAGCCAAAGAACTCCACCAAAAGCTAAAACACCTAATTGAAGATTCACGCCATTCCATTCACTCCACCCAAGAATTCCTGAACACCATCAAAGATACCAAGATAGAAGAGGATGAAATAATGGTGTCCTTTGACGTTACAACCCTTTTTACATGGATAACATCAACCTCGCCAAAGAAACACTGGCATCACTACTTAGAAAACCTGGACCACAAACACCAGACAGCACCAACTTCATCAGTAAGACAACATCCTCAAGCTAGTGGACCTGTGCCTCACCACCCACTTCACATTCAATAACAAAACCTACATCGGGCAAACTAGCAGGAAACTTGCTACCAGGATACATGAACACCAACTGGCCACCAAAAGACATGACCAACTAACACTAGTTTCTATACATACAGACAAAGAAGGACACCACTTTGACTGGGACAACACACACATCCTAGGACAGGCGAAACAAAGACATGCAAGGGAATTCTTAGAGGCATGGCATTCTAACCAGAACTCCATCAATAAACACATTGATTTAGACCCTATCTACCTTCCCTTGAAAAAAAGAACCGGAAATGACATCACCCACCTTAAGAAACCAAGGCCAAGAGAGGCGGGATATACCACCAACGCTTCACCGGAGACTCACTGATGATGTTACCTAGTATGGTGATGAGACATCTGAAAACAAACTTTCAAGCTCAGCGAACTAACTTAGTTCCTTGCAAGGCATTTTGCTAGTGCTGTTGGGGAAGCTTTAAACTACCTCTGCATGGGTGTGAGAACTAGGAGAGAATATTAGTATCTGCAATACCAGAGTGAGCGCTGCGAGAGGCAGATAGCATTAGAATAGAAGTTAGTTAATAACTGGAGGTGGAGTAATGGAGAAGTGTAAACATTCTGGATCAGGTTGACACAGCCTGATTGATTATGCATTGAGTACAGAAAATAAAAATGATGAGTTACAGATGCAGATTGCCATGTAGAATTACTACATTGTGGCAATTCGAGAGACCTGGCTCCAGGAACACAGGGTTTACTGTTAAATATTCCTGAATACAGAGTGTTCAAGAAACATAGGTAAAGGAGAAAAGAAGGAGGGGTGTCAGTTTAGTTTAGGAGAGTATTGCCGTACTGAATGCAAGAACAGAATCAAGTTGGTTACAGCTAAGGGATAAGAAAGATGCACTTACATTGCTCAGCGTACAAACTACAATTCATGGGAAGGATGTAGAGGATAAATCTACAAGGAAGTTACAGAGAGATGCAAGCACTACAGAGTAGTTATAATGGGAGACTTTAATTACCTAAATATAGACTGAGATAGTGGTAGTGTTAAGGGCAGAGAGCAGGAAGTATTCTTAGAACGTGCTCAGGAGAATTTTCTACAACAGCGTGTTCAGTCCAAAAGTAAAGGAAGCACTGCTATGCCTGGTTTTGTGAAAGGGGTGGGCCAATTAGATCAATCACCAGTGGGGAAAAATTTATGGGACTATGATTTTATTTACATATGTTTAGGATGACAGTGGAAAAGAGGAATGAACAATTCAGGATAAGAAACATTAAGTGTGAACAATCAACTTCAGTGAATGGTGTTGGGCCAAATAGACTGGAGCCAATTGTTGATAGGAGATACTGCAGTTGAACAATGGGCCGCCTTTAAAGAAGAGATGGTTCTGATACAGTCAAATGATATTCCCTCAAAAGGGAGGGGGGGGGGAATGAACAAATTCAGCGGTCTCTAGATAAAAAAGGAAATAGAAATTAAGATAAAGAAGAAAATGTGTGCTTATGATGGGTGTCAGGTAGAAAATTCAAATGATCTACATTGCAGACTGATCAGAAAAGTTGAAGCTTTTGAAGAATGTGGTGAGTTGGATTCAAATTTGGGTCAGTGACAGGAAATAAAGGGTAATGGGTGAGCAGATGCTTTTCCAAATGGAAAGTGGTTTCCAGTGGTTTTTCACAGGGTTCAGGATGGGTCTCCTATTGTTTGTAGCATATATTAATGATTTAGATTTAAATGTAGGAGGCATGGTTGGGAAATTCGCATACAATACAATAATTGACTAGGTACTTAATAGTGAAACGGTTGGCTATCAACTGCAGACTGATAGCAATGAATTGATTGAGTGGGCAGGAAAATGGCAAATGGAATTCAAACTGGAGAAGTCTAAAGTTGTGCATTTCGGAAAGGCCAAATAAGGAATACACAAAAAATAGTTGGGTATTCAGAGTGGGAGAAGAAATGAGAGGCTTTGGAGTGCATGTCCATGGGTCCCCAAAAATGGCAGAATAGATAGAGGTGGTGATAAAGAATTCATTTGGGTGCTTTCTTTCATTTGCTAGGTAAACACAAAAGCAGGGATGTATTAATGGAACAATATAAATCAGTGGTTAGGGCACAGCTGGAGGTTTTTTTTCCATAAATTTCTGGTCACCACATAGAATCATAGAATCTCTACAGTGTGGAAACAGGCCCTTCAACCCAACAAGTCCACACCAACCCTCCTAAGAGTAACCCATCCAGACCCATTCCCCTACCCCTATGACTCTACATTTACCCCTCACTAATGCACCACACTTACACATCCCTGAACACTATGGACAATTTACCATGGCCAATTCACCCATAGCAGGAAGGACATAATTGTTTGAGAGAGTATAGAGAGAAGATTTACAAGAATGTTCCAGGTTTGAGAATTACAAATATGAGGAGAAATTGGGTAAGATGGGGTTGTTTCCTCTAAACAGAGAAACCTGACGGGTGACTTAATTGAACAAAATAATGAGGGGCCTGGATAGCGTGGACATGGAAGACCTTTACCCTAGCAAAGTGGTTAATTATTCAGAGGCAGAGACTTATTATGATTGGTGGAAGGATTAGAGGAAACACGAAGAAAAACATTCTCACCCAGAAGGTGGTGGTGTCTGAAATCTGCCACTTAGTTTGATGGTAGAGGTAGAAATTTGAAAAGAATGTGACCTGGATCTGCATCTGAAATGTTGTAACCTGCAAGGCAATGGGCCAAGTGCTGGAAAGTGGGATTAGAATGAGCAGTTTATTCAGCTGATGCAGATATGATGGATTGAATGGCCTCTTTCTGTGCTGTAGTTTATCTATAATTGCTATGGGAGATGAGAAACCTCAGTAATGAGAATAGATTGAAGAAGTTGGGACTGCTTTTCTTGGAGAGGAAAAGGCTGAGAAGAGATTTGAGAGAAGTTTTCAAAATTATTAGAGTTCTCAACAGAGTAGACAGGGAGAAACTGTTCCTCTCATAAATGGATCGGGAATGACAGGCACAGATTTAAAGCAATTTGCAAAAGCCATTAGAAGAAATTTTTTCATGCAGTTTGGGGTCTGGAATGTACGGCTTGAAAATGAGGTGGAGGCTGTTTCTACTTAAATAATCATCCAACGGTCTCTTTAATGCCTCAGTTGAAACTATGTGCAGGGATATGGGGAAAGGTATGAGGACCTCATTGAGTCATGATGCTCATTCAGAGAGCCAGTGCAGACACAATGGGCCAAATGGCCTTGCTCAGCTTAAAACAGGTTAGCACAATCTCTATTTGACATCCCGATGATAGTGTCAGTGATTCTGTGAAATTAAGTTGTGGTTGAGAATCCAATCAAACTAATATCAGAAATAAAGCAAGGTTGCTTCAATGTTAAAATTTTTGCTACCAGAAAGTTTGTCATCTAAATCCACAGAATATCAGGCAGAAGAGTAATTCCACAAAACAAGACAACATAAAACACATTTCCTTACCTCCTCGGGTTTGCTTTAAAACATAATTTCAAAGCTCCCAGATCCTGTGAGCGTTTTGTCTAGTAAATTATTTTTTAAAGTCCTTAATATGACAACTTTATGTCCTTTGGTCTTACCACCCTGATTTCTTATGAAACAATCTGTTACATCTGAGCTACTCTAGTGTGAAGATCACCTTAAGGTTCTTTCCAGATCTTGCCTGTGGAGCTTCAACTTCTCTAATCTCTCCCTATAATGTATCCTTTTTACACTTGAATTCATTTTTATTCTTCTTGGTGCATGTACATCAAGACTGTAGCTTGGTCTGGCCAATATATTAAAAAGCTTAGCACAATCTAGATTTATTTTGCATGCCACTAGTGCAGTGTCAGAAAGAACATTACAGTATTGCTTCCAGTATAAGCTTGAATTGCACTGAACTTAAATAACCTCACTCAGAGGTGCTGCACACCAAAATCTTATGGTTGCCCTTTAATAGTTGCTGCTCACCCATAATGTTGGGTCAAGAGGGATCAAAGTAACTGGAGCAAGAACATGAATCAAAATTATCCAGTAAATGAAACAGTTTGAGGTCATCTTGTTGCAGAAAGATCTGCAAAAAATGCTGGAATATTTTGAAGCTGAGAGCTATTGTCAAGTAAGAACAACGTAAACTAATCTGACTGGAACTTTCTGCAAGCAGTAATGTTTCTAATGGGTTTGAAACCTGGTAACAGGTGAACAAAATAAAGAAAATAAAATGCTGGTCTTGGCAGGTTTGCGAAGGAAATTTTACTGCCAAGCTCACTTAATTATAGTATGTTTTCTGACAGTGCATCTTTTCAGTATTGCACTCAGTTTAGATGTTTCATCAGAGTAATCTGATTAGCTTTTGTGTCAACGTATTTGTCTTGTGAACCATTAAGTATGACAATCAACAACCAGTCAGCATAAGGTGAACACTGCACATTTGCACACCCTCTGAACTAAATGTCACGGATGTTATCTGATATTCTATTTCCAACCAACAATACCTTATTGCCCAGAGGCCAACTTGAGGACATTGGGCTGCTCAAAGATTTCAATCTAATTACCTGCCTTTGAGAGGGTACAGAAGAAGCCTAATATCAGGTACCAAGCTTAAAGGATTTCAGCACGTGGAGAGATTGGAGAAGCTTAGATTGGTCCCTTTAGAACAGAAAAAGCTAAATAACTGTTTATTAGAAATGTAAGTAAGGAGAAAATATTTCCAGTGGCTTAAAGATCAGTAACCAAATAAACAAGAGGTAGAGACAAAACAAGGATTTGTTTAAACACAGTAAATTCAAACTCCAATCTGAACACAGAAACACAGCAAGTCTGGCACATCTGTGGAGAGAGACAGATTGACATTTTGAGTTCACTGTTTCAGAGCTGCAAGGTGTTGGGAAAATGTTTATTTAATTATTTTTGACAGGCAAAGAAAAACAAAGAGGTTGTTAATAGTGGAGAAATAGTAAGCGAGATGTAAATAGGGCATAAATTATGTTGTAAGTTATGGGAGAAAATGTACTAAGAGCAAGTCCTTACTTCCCACCCCACTAGTCTTCACATTCAAAGGATGAAGCTCAGGCTTTTGTGCCACTTCCAGCAGGATGCCACCACCAAACACATCTTCTACTCCCCTCCACTGGCAGTATTCCGCAGGGACTGTTCCTTCTGTGACACCTTGGTCCACTTCTCCATCACTCCTAATGCTTCCTCACCCCCACCCCGCCATTACACATTTCCACACAATCGCAGAAGGTATAACACTTGCCCATTCACCTTGTTACTCCTCACTGTCATCTACTCACATTGCAGTCTCCTTTACATTGTAGATACCAAACATAGACTTGGACAGTCACATTTCTAAATTCTAGAGAATAAGTGTTTAATTTATTTAATCTCTCCTCATAACTTAACCCCTGAAGTCCAGGTATGATCCTTGTAAACCTGCGTTGAACTCCGTCCAGGGCCAAAACATCCTTCTTAAGGTGTGGTGCCCAGATCAGCCCTCAATACTCTAAGTGGGGTCTACCTAGGGTTTGTTTAACTGCAGCATAATATTTGCATCACTGTACTCCAGTCTTTCATTAGCCTTCTTGACTATTTTCTGCATTTTATGTTCATGGCATTTTAAAGGGTAATCCACCTGAACCTCCAGATCCCATTGGACATCCACTGTATTTAACTTTGTGTCCATTTTCAGCCCGAAATGGATAACTTTACACTTGGTTATATTAAAATCCATCTGTCACAGCTTTGCCCATTCACCTAATTTATTGATACCTTACTGTAATTTTACTCTGTCATCAACACTGTCTATAATGCTGCCCAATTTTGAATCACCAGAAAGTTTAAATATTTGACTTTTTGCGGCATTATCCAAGTTATTAATGAACATTGTGCATAATTGAGGCCCAACACCGATACCTGTAGGACATCACTAGTCAATTCCTTCCTATTTGAGTACTTATCCATTACTCTCTATTTCCGGCCACTCAACTAATTTCCTGTCTTCTACTTGAAATGTTAACTCTGTTTCAATCTCCATAGGAAGCTGCCAGACCTGCTGAGCTTTTCCAGCAATGTCTGTGTTTATATCAGATTTCCAGAAACATTTTGCCTTTATTTAAGTTGCAATTTGAAATAGAATTGCTTGAAAGGGTGGTGAATGTAAATTAATCGGTAAATCTCAATTGGAAGTTTAATAAATAAAAGGAGGGAAGAAAGAAAATACATCGTTATGGGGAAACAGTAGGTGTTTAGAGGTACATTTTGGACTTTACAATAATCTGAACATTTTGCAATCATAATTATCATGCCAGATTTTTCAAAATTAAATGATCACACTTTTATGTAAATTTGAACTTAATGTAATTAGCAAACTACATATTCCTTTGTTAAAGATAAAAATGGAAGTATAGTTGTAAAGTGGGATAAAGCTGATTAGAGACCCATACTTCAGTGTCCCAAAGGCATCCCTGGCCAATTACTGTCAGTGAGGACTGACTAATAGAAGAGAAGTGGAGCCCTTCCTACTCATATGTCACAGATCAGTCATTTTTAGGCTAGTTGCTGTCAGGATGGGACCACATTGGGTCCTAAAGCCCAAAGCCATGAAATGGACTAAGTGAACATTGTCTTAAATGCTAAAAATCACACAATACCAGATTATAGTCCAACAGGTTTATTTGGAAGCACTAGCTTTCAGAGCACTGCTCCTTCATCAGATAACTGTCTTAATGTGCTTTTTTTCAAATTCGTTTTTGTTATTATTTATTGTGAACTGTTATTCTGAACTTTTTATTTCTCTATTTCTTCATTTTTCTGATTTATTACAATAATTATGTACCTTTGAAGGTCTGTAATGCTGGACTTTTCTTTATTTTTCTAATTAATTTTTCCCAAAGAACTTATACTGAAGAATCTGTACCCTGGGACCTTTGTATCTAAGATGGCACCATAGGTGGAGACCTGTAAACTTCTCACTGTACTCATGCGAGTACGTGACAATAAAACTAACTCAACTCAATTCAAAAGACATTGGGTGTCTCTGAAAATATTTAGTTACTAAACTAGGATGCTATAGCCCTTCTCAAACTTTGCCCAACAAACATCTAAAATTGCATTGTACTAAAATATTCTAATGATCAGCTGGTACACATTTGACAACAGTTTTCAAGCAATCACAGGAAACAAAGACTAAACTTATGCTGAAACCAAAAGAGAAAATACTGGAAAATCTCAGCAGGTCTGGCAGCATCTGTAAGGAGAGAAAAGAGCTGATGTTTCGAGTGTAACTGACCCTTTGACAAAGCTTTGTCAAAGAGTCAGTTACACTCGAAACGTCAGCTCTTTTCTCTCCTTACAGATGCTGCCAGACCTGCTGAGATTTTCCAGCATTTTCTCTTTTGGTTTCAGATTCCAGCATCTGCAGTAATTAGCTTTTAAACTTATGCTGAGTTTCCTCTTTGCAATGGAGTTTCTCTTCTGAGCTATGTGTATTCATGGAATGGAACATTCCAATTGTTGAAGCAAATTGTTAAAACATTTGTATGGAGATAATCTCTTTTTTATGCAATGGCAATAGATTACATGATTTTATGTTTCTGTTGGATCATACTGTTAAAAGTCAAGTTGCTATGTTCCCACTCTCTCATTAGAAAGGGATGACTGGTGGTGTCTGAACCTGAGGATCACCAGGCCTTAGGTGAGAGGAAAGGTTGAGAAGGAGAGTCCTTAGCCAGTGCAAGAATTTAACCCACACTGTTGATATCACTTTAATTGCAAACCAACCGACTCTCGCTTTTGAGATAAAGTTGCCGTAGATTGTAGAACTGCTGCCTCATTACAGAGAGAGAGAAAGAGAGATGACTATTGGTGCTTTAACCTCAGGGTCACCACATCTCAAGCATGAGGAGACGTTGAGAAAGAGAATCCTTTGTGGTAACCTCAACTAGTGTGACAATTGAACCCTCTCTGTTAGAGATACTCTGCATTGCAAACTAACTATCAAGCCAACTGAATTAACCAAGATTTGGAGATGCCGGTGTTGGACTGGGGTGTACAAATTTAAAAATCACACAACACCAGGTTATAGTCCAACAGGTTTATTTGGAAACACTAGCTTTTGGAGCGTTGCTCCTTCCCCTGAAACCCAAAGTTAGCGCTCAGGCTGAACACAATGCTATTTCAATAGTCAATGATCATAATCAAGTTTATATGGGTTTTTCAACAATTGGTTACATTTGGTATTAAGGTAATGTACAAGTACCAAAAATAAAGTACAGTGCATGCAATTTCAGATGAAGCCAGATAGAGCAGTATACTGAAACCAGGGAAGATTTGTTTATAAGAGTTTCCAGCAGAGGGCAACAAACCACGTACATTTCAAGCTCAGCAACACAGAACTCTGCTTGTCCTTGATGCAGTTGCACCTGTATTGCAGGGGGCCAAACAGTCTATTTTTGAAAGACAAGCCTTTCTGTAAAAAGGGGCAATGTTGCTGTCTAAAACTCACTAAATTGATAGAATTGGCAATTCTCAAGAGGACAGATGCCTTTGCTCATAATTACCAGCAATTGTTCTTCCAGGAGGAAAACAACACATTTCTGATTACAAACTAAAACAAAGAAATACAGATGCTAAAAATTTGAAACAAAACAGAAATTGCTGGAGAAATTCAACAGGCTTGTCAGCATCTGTGGGAAGAAAGCACAGTTAACACTTCCCAGTTCCAGTGACTCTTCAGATGGCAGTAGCTAGAGAAAGGTAGTACTGTATATATGCTGAAGATGGGACAGGGGAGGGTGAGGGAATACAGTAAGCAATAGGTGGAGACAGAATCCAGTGGGAGACAAAGACAATTAAGCAGACTAAGGGCTGGGTTTATATAAAAGTTTTGTTTTGGCAACATTCAAGAACCAGACAAGTCTCTGTATGCAGGACTAAAGAGATTGAGAGTGCAAATCTGGAGCAGAGTGGGCAATGACTCTATGGTCATTTCCTACTGTAGGTCATTAATGTCTATGGTGATCAGTGTTAAAAATCACACAACACCTGGTTGTAGTCCAACAGGTTTAATTGGAAGTGCTAGCTTTCAGAGCGCTGCTCCTTCATCAGGTAACAACCACCTGATGTAGGAGCAGCGCTCCAAAAGCTGGTGCTTCCAATTAAAGCTGTTGGACTATAACCTGGTGTTGTGTGATTTTTAACTTTGTATACCCCAGTCCAACACCAGCATCTTCAAATAATGGCAATCAGTTTAGGTTTGACATAGAAGCGACTGAGTTTAAAGGATTTATATCCAGGTGGTATTCAATATTGACACCAGAAGGCAATTGTTCTTTAACAAGGTGAAGAAACACTGTCAGATAGATTGTAAATAGTAGACCATAATTTATAGATGCTGATGGATTGCTGCAAAAGGCTATCATCTGAAAAAGCATATAGAACCTCGTCAAATATTTCATCTCACATACCAGACTCTCTGCACCACTGCAACATGTAGGACTCTGTGGTCTATGGTCTGTTCCCCATAACACACCAAGACAAACAACGATTGCATCTGGAAAATGATCAACTTGGAAAGACATTCTCAGAACTGCCTGAAACTTGTTGGTCTTCTAGTGCAAAGAAGTGACCTCGACCAAGTGTTGCTGACTTGCGCATTCCAGAACTAGGTACTGAGGGACGCACTAAAGTTTGGAGCAGCTGCCGACAAGACTGTGAGGAAAGACCAATGTCTAAGGTCTCTCTGCCAAAGTATAATCGGGGTCTGTTCAGTAATTGGACTTCTCGCTGCCTCAAATATGTGTAAGTAGCACCTTGCATAATTGAGAAATGCCTCTGGGTTTGTTGTGACTATAGAGGAAGTCAAACCCCAATGTTTGTTTGTTCTCAATAAGCAAAGACTGAACAGAACCAAACTGCTTTATAAACTGTATATGCACATAGAAGAGTTTCTTTATGAATAAAGTATATTTTTACAATAAAAAACAATTCATCTCACAAATATGTTAAAGGAGAGACTTTGGAATCTGTTGAGCACTCTCCGCACTTTGTATTCACCTCTTTCAAAAGGCTACCCATAATCCACAGCAGATCAGCTGCATTAGCCCAATCTTATGCAAAGCACAGCAGCAAGTGTTTGACGATAAACACCTCTGAAGTCAACAAAAGTCATATTGAAATAGCTGTATGTGTTTGAGGAAGTAGACATTCCATTTTACTTCAATATAAGAGTCTTAGTTTGAAAATTCCAAATCAAAGTGTTTAATTAAGAAACCTGAAGGGGTTATTTGAATCTAAAGAGAATTTAAGCTCAGTTGTGTGATTAATCAAATAACAGATCATCAAGCTCTCAAGACAGGCAATTGAAAGAAACAGTTCAGACAACCCTATAGATTTGATAGAAAATGGAATTCTTTTTCTGATAGTTGAGTATTTTAAAGTAATGGTGTTGAGCTAGATAGAATTTTTTTCCTATGTGTGTTTTGAAATATTTCAAATTGTATTATATGTAAATAGCTTGGTTTGTTCTACGTTATTTTAATTTTTTCTATAATAAATTTCTGTTTTATTATTAAAACCAAATCTGTAGCATTGTTTGTTTATGTTTTACTGAAACACCACCATACTAAATAAAGAAAAATATCAGGCCAAATTTAAGTCTAGAATCCGACTTACGTAATAGTGGCATTAGCAGCTAAGACCAAAACAATATTTCTGGCTAGCTTTCTCTCATACTCATAATTTTTCCCTCTTTATTAATTTTTTGGTCATTCTTTGCTTTTTTTTAATATTGTCTCCAAACTTATGACTTGTCACCTGCCTTTGCCCAATTCAAATTTCTTTGCACAAAATAGAACTACTCAGAACATGTCCTCCAACAAAATTATCTTTTATAATGTGGCTTGTCCACTTCTTTAGAACTATTCTGATTAGATGGGAGGAATGCACCATCTTTCTCTCATCACACTGCTCAATATGTCACACAGAAATTGAATTATTGTACCTGATTCCTGATATGTTCAACTTTCTATTTTCTCTATATTAGACTTGAAGCTTAAAAACATCTGTCAACCAGGTTGATTTATTCTAGACAAATTATAATGGAAACTGATTAACACATTTTGTTTAAAATATGTAAATTTAAATGTTTGCCCTTTTAAATAACCCATAACATAGACACAAGCAAACACACACACACAAGGTAAAGAGCTTCACTTTGGGGGAGAAAACACTTTTGGCCAATAAGTCTTGGTTCTTGAAGTCAAAGGATAAGGTGTGATATGTTCAGACAGCTATTAGTCTAAAGTTCAGATGCACAGATTCACATGGCACCAACCACTTGCAGAACTCTCTAGGATCTTTGCCAATGCAGTTCATTCAGAAAACAGTAACAAGGATTCTTCCACGGGCATTTCAGGAGTAAGAAATCAGAGATCAGATGGGACCAGGGTTCCAGGTATCACACTAGTCCCAAAAGGTAAAAACAATGATTGCAGATGCTGGAAACCAGATTCTGGAGTAGAGTGGTGCTGGAAAAGCTCTGAAGGGCTTTTGCCCAAAACGTCGATTTTCCTGCTCCTCAGGTGCTGCCTGAACTGCTGTGTTTTTCCAGCACCACTCTACTCCAGAAACTAGTCCCACAAGGAGGTTGTCTAGAAACATGAGAGGTGGGTTGAGGAGCTCTCATCCTGCCCCAGACTGGCTATCAAGTGAAAAAAATCAACCCCAAAACAGAAGCTAAAACCTAACTGCTGTAAACCAAGGCAGTGGGTCAGCAGTAAATGAGTTATTAGAAGGCTTGTGACTTTCAAGAAATCCTTGTTAAAACAAATGTCCTTTCATTTATTTCTTTTTTAAAAAATGGTATCACAAATCTTCAAATACAAGTCCACAAAGATTAAGTGTAAAGCCACAATGACAGTATCTTAAGAAAATATTGATTTTTCCTCTGTTCTTCATGTCTAAATTATTTATATGTGTTGGAAATAAGAATAGATCCCCTGGAGGTTACCACTATACACAAACTGCCCATCTGAAAAATACACATTCATATTTCCTGATCACTTTCTGTTAGCTATCTGTCTTACGACCGATGTAACTACAATCCTTTTAAAACTACATGCTTGAATTTTCATAAGAATTTCCGAATTAGCAATAAATTTATTTTGCAGAACCTAATCAAATGTTCTCTAAAAATCCATGCATGCAATCTGCAATTCTTTTATTGGCATCTTTTAAAATTAAAATAAATTAACTAAGCTCTAACATAATGCTAAAGCTATTGGTTTCAGGCTTTCACTAGATACCCCATCAAAGCAAAGGCTGCAAAACATAGTTTCGCCAGCTGGCTGTTTTTGTAGGAACACCACCTCCACGTAGTACAAGGATCACTCAAGCACAGAAACCTGACCTGGCATTGCTATCTCACTCCTAAGTGACAGATGTAGCTGTCTTCCAACTGGATGGATAATGTATTGAGCTAGGCCATGGGTATTAGTGAAGTGGTGGTTGCTGACTGCTAAGCTGAGGGGTTGTCGAAGGCAGGGGGCTTGAAAAGGCTGCTGTAGTGGAGTCACTGGTGCGTATCATCACTGTTTCTAAGTCTAAATTCAGCCCAGGGTCAATATCTGTCTCTTGATCACCAAGAGCTGAATGGCTGGTGCTACTTTGTGATGGTTGTTTCCTCTCCTGGTCTTTGTACCCACTCCTGAATTCTCAGCCCCTGACTACCTTGGACATGCAGAATTTCAGTCTCCTTTGGGCCACATATACATTACAGAAGGTGTGACATTGTTCCACATGGAACGTAATGATGCCAGCCACACATACATAGAATAATTCTGAAGTAAGGACATCTATAGCCACTAACTGATGTCACTGGGCTCACTGTGCATGCACATGCCAACATTTTGATGGCCAAACTTGTGCTTGTGCTAATTACTCCATTTCCAGGCCCATCAATCAATTCTATAATGCTAGATTCAGTCTTGCATTACTTTAACTGTATCATTTCCAAGACATGGTTTAAGCAGAACTTATTTTACGACTTTAGTTACAACATTCTGAAACCAAAACAGAAATAGCTAGAGAAACTCAAAAGATCTGGCAGCATTTGTGGAGTTCTAAAGAAGGGGTACTGGAGCCGAAACATTAACTCTGCTTTCCTTACACAGGTGCTGCCTGAACTGCTATGTATACAAAATATTTTCTGTTTTAATTCCACATTTCCAGTATCTGCAGTTATTTATTTATGTACAATACTGGACAATATTTTCATGTCTCCATTCTGGTCATAGAGATGTACAACAGGGAAACAGATCCTTCGGTTCAACCCGTCCATGCTGATTAGATATCCCAACCTAATCTAGTCCCACCTGGCCCATATCCCTCAATCCCTTCCTATTCATACACCCATCCAAATGCCTCTTAAATGTTGCAACTGTACCAGCCTCCACCACATCCTCTGGCAGCCCATTCCATACACGTACTACCCTCTGTGTGAAAATGTTGCCCCTTAGATCTCTTTCATATCTTTCCCCTCTCACCCTAAACCTATGCCCTCTAGTTCTGGACTCCCCCATGCCAGGAAAGAGACTTTGTCTATTTATCCTATCCATGCCCTTATGATTTTATAGGCCTCTATAAGGTCACCCCTCAGCCTCCAACACTCCAGGGAAAACAACCCCAGCCTACTCAACCTCTCCCTATAGCTCAAATCCTCCAACCCTCACAACATCCTTGTAAATCTTTTCTGAACCATTTCAAGTTTCACAACATCCTTCCAATAGGAAGGAGACCAGAATTGCACGCAATATTCCAATAGTGGCCTAACCAATGTGCTGACAGCTGCAACATGACCTCCCAATTCCTGTCCTCAATACTCTGACCAATAAAGGAAAGCATATTAAACACCTTCTTCACTATCCTATCTACCTGCGACTCTACTTTCAAGGAGCTATGAACCTGCACTCCAAGGTCTCTTTGTTCAGCAACACTTCCTAGGACCTTAACATTAAATGTATTAGTCCTGCTAAGATTTGCTTTCCCAAAATGCAGCACCTCGCATTTATATAAATTAAACTCCATCTGCCACTTCTCAGCCCACTGGCCCATCTGATCAAGATCCTGTTGTAATCTGAGGTCACCTTCTTCGCTGTCCACTACACCTCCAATTTTGGTGTCATCTGCAAACTTACTAACTATACCTCTTATGGTCGCATCCAAATCATTTATATAAATGATGAAAAGTAGTGGACCCAGCACCGATCCTTGTGGCACTCCACTGGTCACAGGCCTCCAGTATAAAAACAACCCTCCACCACCCTCTGTCTTCTACCTCTGAGCCAATTCTGATTCCAAATGGCTAGTTCGCCCTGTATTCCATGAGATCTAACCTTGCTAAGCAGTCTCCCACGGGGAATCTTGTCGAACGCCTTCCTCATCTGCACATTCTGACTAATTCATTCTGGAATTTCCCCATCTTCAAATGCTCCCCTTAGCCTGATAGACTATTGGGTATAGGATCAGAAGTAGGCCATTCAGCCTCTTGAGTCTGCTCCTCCATTCAATGAGGTAATGGTTGACCTGATAACTCTCAATTCTACTTTCCTGCCTTTGTCAGGCTACACTAATAGCCATTGGAGTTTAGAAGAGCAAGAGCTAATACGATTGAAATGCAAAATTCTGAGGGAATATTGACATAGCGCTTTTAATAAGTATCTGATCATTTCTCATCCAGGATAGCTGTTGCATCTACATATTTTAAACATATGCCTTTTACACAAAAATGATTGAATACTACTTAGAAATTTTGGTTTGCCAAATTCTAATACTTTCCCCAATCCATTGGGATAACATTTTTTCAATTGTGTTAAGGAAGGTAGTCAGGCAACATCTCTCTATTACTGATTCAACAGCAATATTTCCTGACGAGGCAACTAAACTAGAAAATGTGAACCTACTGGCAATTAATAGGTACAGTACTCTCTGGTATGAATTCTGGCAGCCATGAATTTGAGAACAATTTGCAGTGACATTTTTTCAGTCATCAGCAATTGCAACTTCAGGTCATTCTACCACTCTTATTTAACTGAGCCATTGCTAATTAAGTTGTGGGCTGAGACACCAACCTTTGCTTTATTGAATGGAAGAAAATTCCTCCATGTGTGAAGTACACCATGTTTGAATGAGAGAAGAAAGGTTGTATGCACAAATGGTTTTCACCTGAAGGTGGAGAGGTGGTGGCAGAGTGATGATGTTATTAGACTGATGATCCTGAATCCCAGGCTAATGTTCTGGGAACATCGGTTTGAATCTCACTATGGCAGGTAGTGAAATTTGAATTCAATAAAAATCTAGAATTAAAGTGGTGAGCATTGTTGTGAAAATGAGAAGGCCGGACTGATATATAAAGGGATACTGGATTGGTTAGGACTATATTCACTGGAGTTTAGAAGAATGGCAGGGATCACATACGAATCTGCTAAATTCTAACAGAACTAGACAGGATACACACAGAAAGGATGTCCTGATGACTGGAAAGTACAGAACCAAGGTTCATAATCTAAGGATATGAGGTAGGATATTTACAACTGAAATGAGGAGAAGTTTCTTGATCCCAAGAGTGGTAAGCCTGTGGAATTCTCTGCCACAGAAAGCAATTGAGGTCAAAGCATATGAATGTTCTCTCAAGAAGAAGTTAGCTATAGTTGTTAAGGCTAATGAGATCAAAGAGCATGGGGAGAAAACGGGAACAGGGTAGTGAGTTGGACAATCAGCCGCAATCATATTTAATGGTGGGAACAGGCTCAAAGGGACAAATGGCCTACTCCTGCTCCTATCATCCATGTTTAAAATCCAGGTGGCTCATTACTTTGTTTCACAAAAGGAAATCTACCACTCTTACCTAGTCTGGCTTACATATGTCTCCAAGTACATGGCAATACAAATACATACCTGACTTTAACTGCCTTCTGGAATGGCACAGCAAGTCATTCATTTCAACAGTAATTAGGAATGGGCAATAAATGCTGACCCAGCCAACAATACCCCAATTCTATGTATGAAAAACATCTTTCCATTAAATGCAAATGGTTAACTCATTGAAAGTTGGTTCTCATGATTTAAGCCTGCAACATTTCAATAAATCATATAGCAATAAATGTAGCTTTCTGTAGAGGAATAATCATTAGAAGGTAATATAAACTTTTTTAATAAACTTAACAATGGTTTACAAAATTAACATTTTCAAACAATCTTTAAGGGATAGATACAAATTTTGACTTCAGCTCACTGAATCTTCACCACATGATTTAAAATTATGAATATGTCAGAAATACGATATACAGAAATTGAAATACACTTTCTAAAGTTTTTTTTACGCTGTGAGAAAATTCAATACACAATCTACTTTTGTTACCCATCACACTTCAACTAAAAGAATCATAATAATGCTGCATATTGCTTTAAAACTAACATGGTCAACTAAAAGAGGATCAAATTTTTATTTCGACTAGCTCCGTGAAGTAAAGCAGTGATTTCTAAAATTTCACATTTTTGAATTCAGTCATAGGACATAGGTATCACTAGTAAGGATAGCAGTTACTGTTGGACCTTGATTGCCCTCAAGATAGACAGGGGGAACTGAGTAGCTTGCGAAGTCACTTCAGAGGGCAGTTACTATTCAATCCCATTATTTGGGTTCCATAGATCAGAAGATTAGGCCTACAGATTTAATTCTGACAGATTACTGACCCTGATAGATTTTCATGACAAAACAATGGATTCATGGCCACTATTACTACTAATAGCTTTTTATTCAGACATACTGTACTTAATTAATTGAAATGAAATCCCCAGCTGCGATGGAGGGATTTGAATGGATATTTCCAGAACATTAGTCCAAGTCTGTGGATTACTGGTCCAGCAGTATAGCTACTATACTATTACATAGCTGGATAATTTTGGAAATGATCTGCAAATGATATATTGTGCTCGTCAAAATTTTTCAAACATACTTAAGGAAGACAAGGCTCCTAAATGAAAATTCAGAAACTAATTTGTGCAATCTTCCCCATCTTCACAGTGAAAGAAACTCTATTAGCAAAAAGTACAATTCCCAACTAGCTAAAGGAAAACCATGATGCTGCAAGTTTCTTGCATACCTTGATAGTCAACGTACATAGAAAAGAACCCCTTTCTATTCATAAAAAGTCATTACATGAATAGAGTCATAGAGTAATACAGGATGAAAACAGGCCCTTCGGCCCAAGCTGGTCCATGCTGACCACTCAGCTATTTTTCAATTGTCCACATTTGGTTCATACCCCTCTAAACTTTTCCCATCCGTGTACCTATGAAAATGTTTTTGTAAATATTGCTATTGTATCTGCCTCAACCACTTTCTCAGGCAGCCCATTCCACATACGCACCACTCTCTGTGTGAAGAAGTTGCCTCTCAGGTCCTTCTTAAATCTTTCCCCTCTCATCTTAAACCTACGCCCTATAGTTTTCAATTCCCCATACCTGGGAAAAACATTACATGCATTCATCCTATCTATGGCCCTCATGATCTTAAACACCTTAAAAGGGTAATTCCTCAATTCCCTACGTTCCAAGGAATAAAGTCCCATCCTGGCCTACTGGACCTGTGTGACGATGCTGCTCCTTTAACAAGATTATGTTGTCCTTGTTTTTTTTTCAGAGGGGTCAAAAAGTCATGAGTTCCAAGATATCTGGGTTTATCTACTTGAAGAAGCTTTTAGGTTTTAAAAAAACACTTGCACAATGAAAGGGGAATGGCCAGTTCTGCCAGCTCAGCTTTTCTCTGGTTTGTTTTGGTTTTAGCAGTCTGGCTGTTCAGAGCTGTTAGTCAGGTGTTATCTGGGAATCCAAAAAAACTGCTCCATGTTCCCTGAAGAATCTCTCTGCCAGCTCTCTCTCTTGGAAGACCCTGTATTCGATTTTACCTTTTTTGCCAAGGGATGTTTATGGGGATTGTTACAGGAATTTGGAACAGCATCATGATGTTGGGTTTTTGGATAGGTTAAGTTATTCCATATGCTGTTTTCTTTTGTTTGTATTTCATTACTTAGGAATGACCTTAGGAATAAATTCTGTTTTGTTAAAACTAAGTGGTTGGCCCAGCTACATCCCTCCTGGAATATCCACTGTACACCTGCTTAAAACAATGAGCAAAGTTAGGGTCCGTGCTACTTTCTTGAAATGTTTTGAGGGGGTCTGGTCTGGTCCATAACATCTGCAACATTTATAAGAATGTTCTTTGCATTCTTTCTGGTTAGCTATGTCTTTCCTATTATAAGGTGACCAAAACTGTACACAATACTCCAAGTGTGGCCTCACCAGCAACTTATACAACTATAACATAATGTCCCAACACCTATACTCAATGCTTCGACCAATGAAGGCCAGCATGATAACTTCCGTTTCCTGAAGAACGGTTCATGCCCGAAACATTGATTCTCCTGCTCCTTGGATGCTGCCTGACCTGCTGCGCTTTTCCAGCAACACATTTTCAGCATGATAACTGCCTTCTTCACCACCCAGTCTACCTATGGTGCCACTTTCAAAGAACAATGTATCATAGAATCATAGAATCCCTACAGTGTGGAAACAGGCCAATTGGGCCCAACAAGTCCACACTGACCCTCCGAAGAGTAATCTAACCAGATCCATTCCCCTACTACTCTACATTTCCTCTAACCAATGCACCGAACCTATACATCCCATAACATTATGAGCAATTTAGCATGGCCAATTAATCTAACCTGCACATCTTTGGATTGTGAGAGGAAACTGGAGCACCTAGAGGAAACCCACACAGACATGGGGAGAATGTGCAAACTCCAGACAGACAGTCGCCCGAGGCGAGAATCAAACCTGGGTCTCTAACGCTGTGAGGCAGCAGTGCTAACCACTGAGCGTGTATTTGTATTGCTGCGTCCCTTTGTTCCACAACACTCTCAGGACCTTACCCCTTACAATATAACTTCTACCTTGGTTTGACTTTCCACGGTGCAACACCTCACACTTATCCGTGTTGAAGTGCATTTGCCAATCCTCAGTCCACTTCCGCATCTGATCAAGATTACTTTATAGTTGTTAATAACCTTCCTCGCTATCAATGATACCTCCTAATTTTGTATCAACCGGAAACTTATTAATCATGCCTTGTACATTCACATTCAGATCATTTATGTAAATAACAAATAACAAAGTTCCTTGCACCAACCCCTGTAGCACACCACTAGTCACAGCCGTTTGGTATGAGAAACAACCTTCAACCATCACCCTCTACTTCCTATTTTGAGCCAATTTTGAATACAATTAGCTAGCTCTCCCTGGATCCCATGCAACCTAACCTTCAAGACCAACCTGCCATGGGGACCTTGTCAAAGGCCTGACGAAAATTCATATAGACATATTCCACTGCCCTACCCTCATCTATCATCTTGGTTACCTCTTCAAAAAAACTTTAAAAAGTTTGTCAAACATGTCATTCCATGAAAATCTATGCTGACTAACCCCAATCAGACATTGACTATTCAAATGTTGGTTGATCCTTATCTCAGTATCCTCTCCAACAATTTGCCTTCCACTAATGTCAGACTCACTGCCCTCTAGTTCCCTGGCTTGTCTTTGCTACATTTCTTAAACAATGGTACAACATTAGCCACCCTCTAGCCTTCCAGAACTTCACTAATGGCTAGAGGTGAAGCACAAATCTCTGCAAGGGCCTTTGCAATTTTTTCTCTAGCCTCCCATTACATCCAAGGACGGGCTTGATCAGGCCCAGAGAATTATCCACCTTGATGTGTTTTAAGGCTACAAACACCTTCTTTCTGGTAATATGTATACGGTCCAAAATAGAAGGTGCTGATATAGTCCAATGATTTCCTTGATAAAATAGCCCTGAGGAAAGTATTGAGTCCTTTAGTTAGGTTGCTATATCCAATGATGACAGGGTGTATCAATACACTTCCTTGGGTGGGACAAGTCAATGCAGGAGGGCTGGCCCATGTTCATTCTGGTCAAATTTATTCCTGTTCCCTGGCTTTGACTACAAAAGAAATTTCAAAGGACAGGCTGTCTTATTTAGAGTGCTTAGAAGTACATTAAAAACAATTCCCAGCATGTGAACACCATTGGCAGGATCAATGCTTATTAACCATTCCTAATTGCCCTTCAGATGTGATGGTGAACCACCTTCTTGAATTGCTGCATCCATGTTGTGTTGGTACAGCCACAGTGTTATAAGAGATGGAGTTCCAGAATTTTGACTGAGTAACTTTGAATGAGCAGCAATTTTGTTTCAAGTCAGAATGGTGTATAGCTTCAAGCAAACCTTGCAGGACAAGGTGTTCCCATGCCCTGCTGCTCTTCTAGATGGTAGAGGTTATAGGTTCATAAGGTTCTGTCAAAGGAGCTGTGGTGACCTTCTTCATTATCCTATCTACCTGCAACTTTACTTTCAAGGAACTATGAACTTGCACTCCAAGGTCTTTATGTTCAATGACACTCCCCAGGATCTTACCATTAAGTGTATAAGTCCTGCCCTGATTTGCCTTTCCAAAATCCAGCACCTCACATTTATCTAAATTATACTCCATCTGCCACTCCTCAGCCCATTGGCCCATCTGATCAAGATCCTGTTGCAGTCTGAGGTAACCTTCTTTGCTGTGCACTACACCTCCAATTTTGGTGTCATCTGCAAACTTACTAACTATACCTCCTATGTTCACATCCAAATCATTTATATAAATTACTAAAAGCAGTGGACCCAGCACCAATCCTTGTGGCACACCACTGGGCACAGGTCCCCAGTCTGAAAATCAACCCTCCATCACCACCTTTGAGCCAGTTCTGTATCCAAATGGCTAGTTCTCCCTGTTTTCCATGTGATCTAACCTTGCTAACCAGTGTACCATGGGGAACCTTATCGAACACCTTACTGAAGTAGATCACGTTCTCTGCTCTTCCTACACCAATCTATTTTTCCAACATCCTGCCTGAGCTTCATTTAAGAGGACAACTGCCTCATGTAACAGCCAAGAGTGAGTGGGTGTAGGAAATAGGAGGTGGAAATTTGGAGCAGAAAGACACAAAGAGAACTTTGGACACATCAGCACTAATGGAGAATGGTAGGTCCAAGGGACTTTGACCGGAGAGGATTCTTCCAATATCATGCAACTGGAAAATGGATGAATTACTGTGAGTATACCAGTACAGGAATAGGAAGACATGGGGATACTTTCTGGAGTATGGCAAAAGATAGTATGGGAAAATGAAGGTTAAGAAAGTACTGAAAGTGGCAGCAGAATAGAGGTCACTGAACTTGAGAAGAGATAAAGAGACTGACTGGGAGGTCAGGAATTTACAGAGCCAGAGAGATTCAGACCTTATACATATGAACCAGTATCAAATGCAGTGTGAGAAATTGATGAGGGAAAGGGAGAAAAGTGAAGAGAAAACTAAAATGGCTCAAGCACAGACATAAGAGCTAAAGAAACAGTGGTGATTTGAAAACAGCTAGCACACAAGTCGCTGTAGGAGTGTAAGGGGACCTCAGGCAATCATACAAAGTGCAGTTGCAGAATCAGGTATCAGCACAAAGAAGGATAATGTATCCTTTATGACTCCACCCTTTGAGGAAGGATGAGGGAAAGGTAGTGGTGTCAATTGGGGAGGGCTAGCAGACAAAATAGCCAGATATGAAGAGAAGGACCCAGGGGAATGGGGTCCTTCTCTGGAGGGAGGGGCAGGAGAAAGGCCCACTGCCCCATGCTCCTACCCCTCCCCCCCCCAACCCCTGACCACGAGGAGGCAACAGCCATCTGCCAACATCACATATACCACTACCTATGATATTTAATATAAGAGATATAGCTAAGTGTATAGCTAAGAGAATCTTATAGAATGATTCATGCATCCATACTATGCAGAAGAAATTTACAAGAATGTTGCCAGGATTCAAGGGTCTGAGTTATGGGGAAAGGTTGGTCAAGCCAAGACTTTTTCTTTAGATCGTAAGAGACTGAGGGGGAATCTTGTAGAAGAGTATAAGATCATGAGAGGCATGGATAGGGTGAATGCACTCAGTCCTTTTCCCAGGGTTGGAAAATCAAGGATTAGAGGTATCAGTTAGAAGGGAAATTTGTATTTGTATTATATTTCCACATACAAATCTAACCTTAGTTAGAGGGGAAAGAATAAAAGGGAACCTGAGGGCAACTTTCTTTTACAGAGGCAGAATGAGCTGCCAGCGGAAATGGTTGAGGCGGCAACATTAACAACATTTAAAAGGCATTTGGACAAATACATGGATCGGAAAAGTTTAGAAGGATATGAGCCAAGTGTAGGGAAGTGGAGTTAACATGGATAGGTATTTTGGTTGGTATGGACCAGTTTGGGCTGAAGAGTTTATGTCTGTGCTGTGACTCTATCTGATAAATTGTAATCCAATATCAAACTATATAGCATAACAGTTAAGCTCAGAAGTTATTAATTCCAATTACATTAAAAGAAATAAAAGTTTTATTCATAAGAGATTAAATAAACCATAATCCTACATATATATGTGCACAACAAAGGCATTTTACAATCTTTTCCTGATTTCTCATTTACGATGCAACAACTCACTAATTGTACTCCATTAACGTCCTCAGTCCGCATTAGGACACTGTTACCACACTAGGCTTGGTAACTGTGTAATAATGACAAGCAGTTGTATTCTAGGACCAACAATGAACCATTGTGTAGAATCACAGTTTGTCTTCTGACTCCGTTAGCACACTGTTTTCACAAACAAATCCACATGCAATCAGTGATACGGGTATCAGCATCATGTCTTTATGTCTGTTAATCAAACAATGTTAGATTAGTTATCAAATTTTGATCATTCTCCAATAAATAGATTAATTTAATGCCATCTCATGTCTTTACATTTATTTCTCTGCTCATATATTGTAATAAGTACACAGATAGGCTTGCTTTGTCAACAATAGGAAAACAGCCCCTCTGTTTAGGGTCAAACACACAATGGTTTTAATTTAACACCATAACATTCTCACTGACTTCATATTCAAACAGTCAGATCATTTTATCAAATCAAATTTTACAGTGGCACGATGGTTAGCACTACTGCCTCACAGCGCCAGAGACCTGGGTTCAATTTCCGCCTCAGGCGACTGACTGTGTGGAGTTTGCACATTCTCCCCGTGTCTGCGTGGGTTTCCTCCCACAGTCCAAAAATGTGCAGGTTAGGTGAATTGGCCATGCTAAATTGCCTGTAGTGTTAGGTGTAGGGGAATGGGTCTGGGTGGATGGGGGGTCGGTATGGACTTGTTGGCCCAAAGGGCCTGTTTCCACACTGTAAGTAATCTAATCATTTATTTCAGCTGAATTGCGGTTTCTCAAACTTTTAGGCTACGTCATGATTGATGAAATATAAAAACCAAAGAACTGCAGATGCTGTAAATCAGAAACCAAATCAGACATTGTTGTAAAAATTCAGCAGAATCTGGCAGCATCTATGAAGAGAAAGCAGAGTTAATAAACCTTACCTTTTGAGTCCAGTGACCCTTCAATTCTGAAATGTTAACTCCGCTTTCTCTGCATAGATGCTGCCAGCGCCATTTCTCTACATTTATTCCTGACTAACGCACTTAACCTACACACCCGTGAACACTATGGACAATTTAGCATGACCAATTCACCTACCTGCACATCTTTGGATTATGGGAGGAAACCTAACCAGACACAGGGAGAATGTGCAAACTCCACGCAGACAGTCATCTGAGGCTGGAATCAAACCCAGGTCCCTGGTGCTGTGAGGCAGCAGTGCTAACCACTGAGCCACCGTGCTGCTCAATAAGGAAACAGGTTCCTGGGAGGGAGGAATCATAGAATCCATACCTTGTGGAAATAGGTCATTTAGCTCTACAAGTCCACACTTATCTGTTCCTAGATAAAGTCTCCAATATAAAAATAGAGAGGTGCTGCTTCAACTGTACATGGGTTAGTGAAATCGCACCTGGAGTACTGTGTATAATTTTTGACCCCTTACTTGAGAAGGGATGTAGTTGCATTTGGGGCAGTTCAGATGAGGTTCATTAGATTGTTTCAGAGATGAAGAGACTTTGAGCAGTTTAGGTATATACTCTCTGGAGTTTAGAAGAATGAGAGCAGATCTAATTGAGGTTTATAAGATGCTAAAGGGGATGATCAAAGTAGACATAGAAAGGATGGTTCCTCATGCGAGGTAATCCAGAAGCAGAGGTCATAGTTTTAGGATAAAGGGTAGCAGATTTAAAACAGAGATAAGGAGAAATTAGTTCTCTCAAATCATTGGAATTCATGATTCCAGAGTGCAATGGATGCTGGGACATTGTATCAAGTTAAGGGGGAGACAGACAGATTCTTAATTAGTAATGGGTTGAAGTGTTACAGAGAGCAGGCAGGAAAGTGGAGTTGAGGGTGAGTTGAGATCAGCCATGATCAAACCAAATGGTGGAGGAGGTCGAGGGACTAAATTGTCTATTCCTGTTCCTCATTCTTATGTTTTAATCCGGGTGCACAGGTACGTCTGCATGAATCATCCTCCCCTGTTTTGCCATCCATAGTTGATAAGCCTGCCAAGAGATAGAGTTCATTGTTTATTTGAAGACTGTATCCTGTATACATTGGCAGAAACCACTTTTTAACCACTTTGAACTAAAGAGCAAAAGAATGAAGAAAATAAACACTATTTGTCTTTGCCACTATTACCTTCGTTTTCCTCCAGATTCCACTCCACTCCATCTTGACCTTTCACAGTCCCCACACCATGTTTCCATCTTTTCTCAACAGCATACAACTGCTGAACCTCTTTGTGAAGCACATTTTCAAGTTCCTTGTTTTGCTTCAAAAATTCTTTGAAAGTATTCAGACTGTTTATATGCTTTAATAGGACAATGTAATGAATTAGTAATGCAGCAATGTAAACAGGCAACAGAATAATTTTTACTTAGAAACTAAACATGCATAACTTCGAAAAAACTGAAATATTATCCAATGGCAGCATCAAGGAAAGCACAATTGTGAGATGATGCACTGACATCTGTTAAATAAAATCACATTACATCAGAAGTGAAAATAATCACTGATCATTCCACAATTGCTCAGCACAATGCATAACTCCTCTAATACTGAAGCAGTCTGTGTCCATGTGCAGCAAAACATGGACAATATTCAGACTTGGGCTATCAACTGACATGCAACATTTATGCCACCCAAGTGTCAAACGAAACCACTTCCAACAAGAGAGAATCTAACCATTGTCCCTTGATATTCAATGGCAATACCATGTTTGAATTCCCACACTGATCCTGGGAATTGCTATTCACCAGCTATTGGAATACTTGGCAACACAGGAAGAAGAGTGGGAGTATGCCATTCAGCCTCTGATACCCACCCCACCATTCTAGAACATCTAGCTGATCATTTGGTCAATGCCATTGCCCTACACCCCTTAATATCATTAGTCTCAGAAACCAAATGATTTCTGTCTTGAACAGCTCATTGATTGTCCAGCCCTCTGGGACAAAGAATTCCAAACATTCAGCACCCTCTGAGTGAAGAAAATTGGAATCTTAGTCTTAAATGGTGTAGGCCTTGTCCTGAGCTTATGTCCACTGCTTTAAGAGTCACCAGCCGGGGGAAACATCTTACCCATACTCACCATGACATGCCCTGTAAAAATTTTGTAAGTTTCACTGACATCACCTGTCATTCTTTGAAACTGTGAAGAACCCAAACATGGTTTTCTTGATCTCATCTCATGAAACAATCCTGCCAACCCATGGATTAATCTGGTGAGTCTCCAATGCACTCCCTTAATGGTAAATATATCCTGTCTTAGATAAGGAGACTGAAACTCTACAGAATACTCCTGGTGAGGCCTCACCAAGATTTTATATATTTGCAGTAAGGCATCTTTACTGCTGTACTGAAATCCCCTTGAAATGAACGCCAACATACATTTTACCTTTCCTATTGCTTGCTGTCCTGCATTTTGGCTTTTAGTGACTCATGAACAAGGATATGCAGATCCCTTTGGACACCATATTTCCAAACTTCTCACCATCTAATAAATCTTCTGACTTCTTGTTTTTTTTCCCAAGGTGTGCCCAACTAGTAACAGCCTGTCTCTTAAGAATGATGTTTATTCCTACTCTCTGCTTTCTGTCAATTCACCAATTCTCAATCCACATTAGAAATTCACCCCAAGCCCATGTGTTCTCATTTTATTCACTGACCTTTTACATGGAACCTTATCAAAAACCTTCTTAAATTCCAAATGCATCAAATCTACTGGTTATCTTTGGTCATGCTATAAGTAATCTTTTTCAAAACCCCAACAAGTTTGTCATAGATAATTTCTCTTCCATAAATCCATGTTGACCTTGCCCAATTTTGCTATTCCTTTCTAATTTTTCGGGTATCTCATCCATCAAGAAGATTCTAACATGGGCTCAGTGGTTAGTATTGCTGCCTCACAGCGTCAGGGACCTCGGTTCAATTCTACCTTCAGGTGACTGTCTGAGTGCAGTTTCATTATAGTCCAACAGGTTTATTTGAAATATGTGACTTCACCTGATGAAGGAGCAGCACTGCGAAAGTTTGCGATTTCAAATAAACTGTTGGACTATGACCTTGTGCCATGTGACTTCTGATTTTGTCCACTCCAGTCCAACACTGGCACCTCCACATCATGTGTGGAATTTGTGCATTGTCTCAATGTCAGTATGGGTTTCTTCCAGATGCTCCAGTTTCCTCTCACAGTCCAAAGATGTGCAGTTAGGTGGATTGGTCATGCTAAATTCCCCATAGTGTCCAGGGATGTGCAAGCTAGGTGGATTAGCCATGGGAAATGCAGAGTTACATGGAGAGGGTAAGAGGGTGGGGCTGGGAGGAATGCTGTTCAGAGTTTTGGTGTGGACTTCATGGGCCAAATGGCCTAATTCCACATTGTCTGGATTCTATGATTTTCCTCACTACCAGCATCAAACTGAAGGTCTCCATTCTCTTCTTAAATAACAGGATTACATTTGTCATCTTCCACTCAGCAAGAACATTTCCATAATCTGTTTCAGAATCCAGAAACAAAATATAATACACCACCTCTATTGTTAGTTCCTTCAACACTCTGGGTGAAGCTCATCTGGTCCAGGATATTTATCAACCCTCAATCCAACTAATCTTTCAAATACCACTTCTTTATTAATACTAATTTCTTTCAGCTCTTCATTCATACAAGATCCTTGGTTAAGAGAATTTTCTGTCTCTTTGTATGTGAAAACAGATGCCAGTAACTATTTAGTATCTCGTCATTTCTCCTGTCCCCACCTACAATGAGTCCACATTTATCCGTATTAACATTTCTCCTTTCATGTAGCAATAGAAGTTTTTACAGTCTGCCTTTATGTTCTTTGCTCGCTAGTATTCATATTTTCTTTTCCTTTATCAGTTGCTTGGTCCTCCTTTTTGGGCCCTAAACTGTTCCCAATCCTCAGACTAACCACCATTTCTGATATGCTTATAAACCACTTCCATTGATCTTTGAGTTCTCTTATTAATCATGGTTGATTCACCTTTTCTTTTGGATGATTGTACCTTAGAGGAATGTGGAGAAAGTGAGGACTGCAGATGCTGGAGATCAGAGCTGAAAAATGTGTTGCTGGAAAAGCGCAGCAGGTCAGGCAGCATCCAAGGAGCAGGAGAATCGACGTTTTGGGCATAAGCCCTTCTTCAGGAATGAGGAGAGTGTGCCAAGCAGGCTAAGATAAAAGGTAGGGAGGAGGGATTTGGGGGAGGGGCGTTGGGAATGCGATAAGTAGAAGGAGGTTAAGGTGAGGGTGATAGGCCAGAGAGGGGAGGGGGCGGAGAGGTCGGGAAGAAGATTGAAGGTCAAGAAGGCGGTGCAAAGTCCAAGGGTTGGGACTGAGATAAGGTGGGGGGGAGGGGAAATGAGAAGCTAGAGAAATATGCATTCATCCCTTGTGGTTGGAGGGTTCCTAGGCGGAAGATGAGGCGCTCTTCCTCCAGGCGTCGTGTTGTCATGGTCTGGCGATGGAGGAGGCCAAGGACCTGCATGTCCTTGGTGGAGTGGGAGGGGGAGTTAAAGTGTTCAGCCACGGGGCGGTTGGGTTGGTTGGTGCGGGTGTGCCAGAGGTGTTCTCTGAAACGTTCTGCAAGTAGGCGGCCTGTCTCCCCAATATAGAGGAGGCCACATTTGGTGCAGCGATGATGTGTGTGGAGGTGCAGGTGAATTTGTGACGGATATGGAAGTATCCCTTGGGGCCTTGGAGGGAAGTGAGAGGGGGAGGGGTGGGCGCAAGTTTTGCATTTCTTGCGGTTGCAGGGGAAGGTGCCGGGAGTGGAGGTTGGGTTGGTGGGGGGGTGTGGACCTGACGAGGGAGTCGCGGAGGGAGTGGTCTTTCCAGAACGCTAATAGGGGAGGGGAGGGAAATATATCCTTGGTGGTGGGATCTGTTTGGAGGTGGCGGAAATGACGAAGGATGATACGATGTATCTGGAGGTTGGTGGGGTGGTAGGTGAGGACTAGTGGGGTTCTGTCTTGGTGGTGATTGGAGGGACAGGGTTCAAGGGCGGAGGAGCGGGAAGTGGATGAGATGCGGTGGAGAGCATCGTCAACCACGTCTGAGGGGAAATTGCGGTCTTTAAAGAAGGAGGCTATCTGGGTTGTTCGGTATTGGAATTGGTCCTCCTGGGAGCAGATGTGGCGGAGGTGAAGGAATTGGAAATATGGGATGACATTTTTACAGGGGGCAGGGTGGGAGGAGGTGTAATCTAGGTAGCTGTGGAGGTTGGTCGTTTATAGTAAATGTCCGTGTTGAGTCGGTCGCCCGAGATAGAAATGGAGAGGTCTAGGAAGGGGAGGGAGGAGTCTGAGACGGTCCAGGTAAATTTGAGGTCGGGGTGGAAGGTGTGAGTAAAGTGGATGAACTGTTCAACCTCCTCGTGGGAGCATGAGGTAGCACCGATACAGTCATCGATGTAGCGGACTAAAAGGTGGGGGGTGGTGCCAGTGTAGCTGCGGAAGGTGGACTGTTCCACATATCCGACGAAGAGGCAGGCATAGCTGGAGCCCATGCAGGTGCCCATGGCTACTCCTTTGGTTTGGAGGAAGTGGGAGGATTGGAAAGAGAGGTTGTTCTGAGTGAGGACCAGTTCAGTCAGTCGAAGGAGGGTGTCAGAGGAAAGGTACTGGTTGGTTCGGTGGAAAAGGAAGAAGCGGAGGGCTTTGAGGCCTTCGTGATGGGGGATGGAGGTGTATAGGGACTGGATGTCCATGGTGAAGATAAGGCATTGGGGACCGGGGAAGTGAAAATCATGGAGGAGGTGGAGGGCGTGGGTGGTGTCCCGAACGTAGGTGGGGGATTCTTGGACTAAGGGGGACAGGTCCGTGTCGAGGTATGTAAAGATGGGTTCGGTGGGGTAGGAGCAGGCTGAGACAATGGGTCGGCCGGGGCAGTCAGGTTTGTGGATTTTGGGCAGGATGTAGAACCGGGTGGTGCGGGGTTGTGGGACTATGAGGTTGGAGGCGGTGGATGGGAGATCCCCTGAGGTGATGAGGTTATGGATGGTCTGGGAGATGATGGTTTGGTGGTGGGAGGTGGAGTCATGGTCAAGGGGGCAGTCGGAGGAGGTGTCCGCAAGCTGGCGTTTAGCCTCAGCGGTGTAAAGGTCGGTGCGCCAAACTACCACCGCGCCTCCCTTGTCTGCCGGTTTGATAGTGAGGTTGGGGTTGGAGCAGAGGGAGTGGAGGGCTGCATGAGGAATGTACCTATTGTTCACATTGTTGTATTTATTTAAAAAGTAACCACTTCCTTTCTTACCATCAAATCTTTTAATGCATTTTCCCAATCCACTCTAGCCAATCTATTCCTCTCATCCTCATAGTTTCCTTTACTTAGATATTAAACGCAGTTTATAATGAACTATGTTACCTTCAAACAGCATGTAAAATTCCATTATATCATGGTCGTTATTTTGCAAATATTCCTTTCCAGCAAAGTTATTAATTATCCATTTCTCATTATATGACAACACATCCAAAAATAGCCCGATTCCTAGTTGACTCAACATACTATTCCTTACACAGTTTCTTACAGTCAGTAATTCATTCTCCATTGCATCAGTGCTGACTTAGTTAGCCCAGTCTATACTAAAATTGCCAGTAATATTGTATTACCCACAATTCCTGTTTCTTTATATTCCTGATTTATAGCATGCCTAGTATTACAATAAGTATTACATTTGGTATTCCACAAAAAACTCAACAATGTTTGCTTCCATTTACTGTTAATTAGCTCCATCCAATTGAATTCTATATCTTGATTGTTTGGTCAAAGATCCACTCATTCTAATATACCAATATCATCTCTTATTAAGAATGCAGCCCCACCTCTCTTCCTTTTTGTCCAGCTCTCCTTATTGCAAAACATTCTTGGATAATTAGTTCCCAATCTCATCAATTTTTAACGAATGCTGCAGACATTCAGATAGAGTGTCATTCAGTTTCTTAACATTATTTTCTATTTGACAGCAGTTCAGAGGCTGGGAGTTCTGTGGTGAATAACTCACCTCCTGACTGACTCCTCAAAGCCAGCAAGAAAGTTACAAGGCATAAATCAGGCCTGTGATAAAATAGTTTCCATTCGCCTGGATTAGTGCAACTCCAACACATTCAAGAAGCTTAACATGATCCGGGACAAAGCAGCCCATTTGACTGGCATCCAATTCACGACCACAAGTGTGTACTATCCAAAAGATGCACTGTAATAACAAAACAAGACTCATTCAACAGCTTCTGCCAAACCCATGACCTCTAATACCTGGAAGGACAAAGGTACAGATGCATGGGAACACCATCACCTCAATGTTTTCCCTCAAAACTGTACACAATCCTGACTCAGAGCTATACTGCTTGGTCCTTCACTGTTGCAGGGTCAAAACCTTGGAACTCTTTTCCTAAGAGCATTATGGATGTGTCCATTCTTTATGAATTGCACAGGGAGGTAGTGGCATGGTGGTTATGAAATTGCACTAGTCATCCAGAGGCCCAGGTAATCGCTTTAGGGACATGAGCTCAAATCCCACCATGGTGGCTGCTGGGATTTAAATTCAAGCAATAAATCTGCAATTAGAACAAGTCTAATGATGACCATGAAATCAGTATGAATTGTTGTAAAAACTCACCTGTTTCACTAACTTCACCGACTATCAATGATACAAATACCTCAGCAAGCGACCCAGTAATCACTTCCCAACCTTCCCACAGAGTTCTAGGGGACACCTAATCAGGTCATGGGGATTTATCCACTTTTATACATTTCAAGACATCCAGCACTTCCTCCTCTGAAATATGGACATTTTTCAAGAGGTCACCAACTATTTCCGCACATTCTGTAACTTCCATGTCCTTCTCCACAGTAAACACTGATGCAAAATACTTGTTTAGTATCTCCCCCATCTCCTGCAGCTTCACACAAAGGTTGCCTTGCTGGTCTTTCAGGGCCTTATTCACTCCCTAGTTACTCTTGTGTCCTTAATGTATTTGTAAAAACCCTTTGGATTTTCCTTAATTCTATTTGCCAAAGCTATCTCATGTCCCCTTTTTGCCCTCGTGATTTCCCTCTTAAGTATACTCCTAATGCCTTTATACTCTTATAAGGATTCACTCGGTTTCTCCTGTCGATACCGACATATGCTTCCTTCTTCTTCTTAACCAAACGCTCAATTTCTCTCATCATCCACTTCCCTACACTACCAGCCTTTCCTTTCACCCTGACAGGAATATACTTTCTCTGGATTCTCGTTATCTCATTTTTGAAGGCTTCCCATTTTCCAGCCGTCCCTTCACCTGCAAACATCTGCCTCCAATTAGCCTTTCTTCAATTTAGAACTTCAACTTTTAGATCTGGTCTATCCTTTTCCATCACTATTTTAAAACAAATAGAATTATGGTCGCTGGCCCCAAAGTGCTCCCCCACTGACACCCCAGTCACCTGCCCTGCCTTATTTCCCAAGAGTATGTCAGGTTTTGCACCTTCTCCAGTAGGTACATCCACATACTGAATCAGAAAATGTTTCTTGTCCACTCTTAATAAATTCCTCTCCATCTAAACCCTTAACACTATGGCAGTTCCGTCTATTTTGGTTAAGTTAAAATCCCCTACCATAACTACCCTAGTATTCTTACAGATAACTGAAATCTCCTTACAAATTTGTTTCTCAATTTCCTGGTGACTATTAGGGGTTCTATAATACAATCCCAATAAGGTGATCATCCCTTTCTTATTTCTCAGTTCTACCCAAATAATTTCCCTGAATGTATTTCTGGGAATATCCTTCCTCAGTACAGCTGTAATGCTATCCCTTATTAAAAACGCCACTCCCCCTCCTCTCTCGCCTCCCTTTCGATCCCTCCTGTAGCATTTGTATCCTGGAACATTAAGCTGCCAGTCCTGACCATTTCTGAGCCATGTTTCTGTAATTGCTTTAATATCCCAGTCCCATGTTCCTAACCATACTCTGAGTTCATCTGCCTTCCCTGTTAGGCCTCTTGCATTGAAATAAATGCAATTTAATTTATCAGGCCTTCCTTGTTCCTGCATGCCCTGACCGTTTGACTCACTTCCTTTCTCAACTGTACCAGTCTCAGATTGATCTTTTTGTTCAGTATCTCCCTGGACTCTACCCCCGCCCCACCTTATTAGTTTAAATCCTCCTGAGCAGCTCTAGAAAATCTCCCTGCCAGTAAATTAGTCCTGTTCTAATTCAGATGCATTCCACCCATCTTGTACAGGTCACTTCTATCCCAAAATAGATTCCAATGATCCAAAAATGTGAATCCTTCTCCCATACACCAGCTCCTCAGCCACGCATTCATTTGCTCTATCCTCCTATTCCTACCCTCACTAGCTCGTAGCACTGGGAGTATTCCAGATATTACTATTCTCGAGGACATCCTTTTCAAATTCCTGTCTAACTTTCTATATTCTCCCTTCAGAATCTCATCCTTTTCCCTTCCTATGTCATTGGTACCAGTGTGTACAATGACCTCCTGCTGGTCCCTCTCCCTTTGAGAACATTCTGCACCCTCTCTGTGACAACCTTCATCCTGGCACCAGGGAGGCAACACACCATTCTGATTTTTCGCTGCTGGTTGCAGAAACTTCTGTCTGTGCTTCTGACTAGAGAGTTCCCTAACACAATTGATCATTTGGAACCCAACATGCCCCTCATTACATTAGATACCAGAAACTTGGCTGTTTACGCTACATTCCCCTGTAAGTCCATCACCCCCTATATTTTGCAAAACATCATACTCGTTTGAAATGGGGATAGCCACAGAAGACTCCTGTACTCCCTGCCTACCTCTCCTATCATTTTTAGAGTTAAGCCATCTACTTGACTGTACTTGCAGCTTTTCTCCCTCCCTGTAATTGCCATCCATCACACCCCCTTGCTCTTGTAAATTCCTCATTGCTTCTAACTGTGGCTCCAACCGATCCATTCGATCTGACAGGATTCACAACCAACAACATTTATTGTAGATATAATCATCAGTAACCCGTAAACTCTTTTGAAACTCCCACATCTGACAGGAAGAGCATACCACTCTTCTAAAGGCCATTTTGCTCCTTCCAATCAACAGACACAGAAAATAGCACTGTCTTATTGCTCTACAAAATATTGCTCATTCCTGAAGAAGGGCTTATGCCCGAAACGTTGATTCTCCTGCTCCTTGGATGCTGCCTGACCTGCTGCGCTTTTCCAGCAACACATTCTTCAGCTCTGATTTCCAGCATCTGCAGTCCTCACTTTCTCCTAAAATATTGCTCCAGACTAACTTAATACTTATGGCTTATATTTTTAAAAACTTAATCAAAAGACAGATCCCAATAAAAACACGCAATCAAGAAAGGACCCACTCTACTCACCATTGTAGATATACAGCATGACTATACTTAAAACTATTCATAAAGTCAGAGTGTCATAGAGATGTACAGCATGAAAACAGACCCTTCGGTCCATCTCGTCCATGCCAACCAGATATCCCAACCCAATCTAGTCCCACCTGCCGGCATCCGGCCCATATCCCTCCAATCCCTTCCTATTCATATACAGATCCAAACGCCTTTTAAATGTTGCAAATGTACCAGCCCCCACCACATCGTCTGACAGTTCATTCCATACACGTACCACCCTCTGTGTGAAAAGGTTGTCCCTTAGGTCTCTTTTATATCTTTCCCCTCTCACCCTAAACCTATGCCCTCTAGTTCTGGACTCCGCCACCCCAGGGAATAGAATTTGCCTATTTATCCTATCCATGTCCCTCATAATTTTGTAAACCTCTATAAGGTCCCCCCTCAGCCTCCAACGCTGCAGGAAAACAGTCCCAGCCTGTTCAGCGTCGCCCTATAGCTCAAATCCTCCAACCCTGGCAACATCATTGTAAATCTTTTCTGAATCCTTTCAAGTTTCACAACATCTTTCCGATAGGAAGGAGACCAGAATTGCATGCAATATTCCAACAGTGGCCTAACCAATGTCATGTACAGCTGTAACATGACCTCCCAACTCCTGTACTAATACTCTGACCAAAAAAGGAAAGCATACTAAACACCTTCTTCACTATCTTATCTACCTGTGACTCCACTTTCAAGGAGCTATGAACCTGCACTTCAAGGTCTCTTCGTTCAGCAACACTCCCTTGGACCTTACCATGAAGTGTATAAGTCCTGCTGAGATTTGCTTTCCCAAAATGCAGCAACTCACATTTATCTGAATTAAACTCCATCTGCCACTTCTCAGCCCATTGACCCATCTGATCAAGATCCTGTTGTAATTTGAGGTAACTTTCTTCGCTGTCCACTACACCTCCAATTTTGGTGTCATCAGCAAACCTACTAACTGTACCTCTTCTGCTCGCATTCAAATCATTTATACGAATGATGAAAAGTAGAGGTCCCAGCTCCGATCCTTGTGACACTCCACTGGTCACAGGCCTCCAGTCTGAAAACAACCCTCCACCACCACCCTCTGTCTTCTACCTTTGGGCCAGTTCCGTATCCAAGTGCCTGGTTCACCCTGTATTCTGTGAGATCTAACCTTGCTAATCAGTCTCCCATGGGGAACCTTGTCAAATGCCTTACTGAAGTCCATATAGATCACATCTACCACTCTGCCCTCATCAATCCTCTTTGTTACTTCTTCAAAAAAACTCAATCAAGTTTGTGAGACACTATTTCCCACACACAAAGCCATGTTGACTATCCCTAATCAGTCCTTGCCTTTCCAAATACATGTACATCCTGTCCCTCAGGATTCCCTCCAATAACGTGCTCACCACCAATGTCAGGCTCACTGGTCTATAGTTCCCTGGCTTGTCCTTACCACCCTTCTTAAATATTGGCATCACCTTAGCCAACTCTAGTATTCTGGCACCTCACCTGTGATGATACAAATATCTCAACAAGAGGCCCAGCAATCACTTCCCTAGCTTCCCACAGAGTTCTTGGGTACACCTGATCAGGTCCTGGGAATTTATCCACCTTTATGTGTTTCAAGACATCCAGTACTTCCTCCTTTGTAATATGGACATTTTTCAAGATGTCACCATCTAATTCCCTCCATTCTGTATCTTCCATTTCATTTTCGACAGTAAATACTGATACAATATACTCATTTAGTATCTCCCCCATTTTCTGCTTGCTGATCTTTGAGGGGCCCTATTCTGTCCCTAGTTACCCTTTTGTCCTTAATGTATTTGTAAAACGACTTTGGATTCTCCTCAATTCTATTTGCTAAAGCTATCTCATGTCCCCTTTTTGCCCTCCTGATTTCCCCCTTAAGTATACTTCTACTGCCTTTATACTCTTCTAAGGATTCACTCGATCTGTCCCATCTATACTGGACATATGCTTCCTTCTTTTTCTGAACCAAACCTTCAATTCCTTTTGTCATCCAGCATTCCCTATACCAACCAGCCTTTCTTTTCGCCCTAATAGGAATATACTTTCTCTGGATTCTCGTGAACTAATTTCTGAAGGCTTCCCATTTTCCAGCTGTCCCTTTACCTGCGAACATCTGCCCCCAATCAGCTTTTGAAAGTTCTTGCCTAATACCGTCAAGATTGGCCTTTCTCCAATTTAGAACTTCAACTTTTAGATCTGGTCTATCTTTTTCCATCAATATTTTAAATCTAATAGAATTATAGTAGCTGGCCCCAAAGTGCTCCCTCACTGAAACCTCAGTCACCCGCCCTGCCTTATTTCCCAAGAGTAAGTTTTGCACCTTCTCTAGTAGGTACATCCACATACTGAAGCAAAAAATTTTCTTCTACACAACTAACAAATTTCTCTCCATCTAAACACTCAATCTGAGACTGGTACAGTTGAGAACAGAAGAGAGTCAAACAGTCAGGGCAAGCATGGACAAGGTAGGACTAATAAATTAAACTGCATTTATTTCAATGTAAGGGGCCTAACAGGGAAGGCAGATGGACTCAGGGCATGGTTAGGAACATGGGACTGGGATATCATAGCAATTATAGAAGCATGGCTCAGGGATGGGCAGGACTGGCAGCTTAATGTTCCAGGATACAAATGCTACAGGAAGGATAGAAAGGGAGGCAAGAGAGAAGGGGGAGTGGCATTTTTGATAAGGGATAGCATTACAGCTTTACTAAGGGAGGATATTCCCAGAAATACATTCAGGGAAGTTATTTGGGTGGAACTGAGAATTAAGAAAGGGATGATCACCTTATTGGGATTGTATTATAGACCCCCTAATAGTCAGTAGGAAATCGAGAAACAAACTTGTAAGAAGATCTCAGTTATCTGTAAGAATAATAGGGTGATTATGGTAGGGGATTTTAACCTTGCAAACATAGACTGGGACTGCCATAGTGTTAAGGGTTTAGATGGAGAGGAATTTGTTAAGTGTGTACAAGAAAAATCTTCTGATTCAGTAGGTCAATGTCCCTACCAGAGAAGGTGCAAATAAATATTCATAGATCTGTTCCTGTGCTGATCTATGGATTCTCATTATGGATGAACAAACAGGTTCATCCAAGATCAGTTGTGAAATTTGCTGTTTGTTAAGTTTTCTTCATTTCTTTAAAATCATAAACGTAATTATCATACCTGAACATGCAAAGCCTCTTGTTCTTCCATTGTGAAACACAGCTCCTGGATCCATTCTCGAAGTAGTTCTAATTCAGCACTTAAGATCTCTCCAGTATCTATCTCATCTGTAAACTTCAGTGCATCCACTCCATCAGTTTCCATTAGCTGAACTTGCCAATCTGATGATGCAACCTATTGATCCAAAAATAGAATCTGTCTCAAATTATACATTAAATTTTATATTATGAATTCTTCATATTTAATATTGAGAACTTGAGTTTTGAAACATTAGGGAAATATTTATTTATTTCAAGTTGAATTAGAATCCCTAAAGTGTGGAATCAGGCCCTTCAGCCCGACAAGTGCACACCAACCCTCTGGAGAGTATCCCACACAAACCCGTTCCCAATTACTCTACAATTACCCTGAGTAATTCACCTAACCTACACATCCCAGAACACTATGGGGAGCATGGCATGACTAATTCACCTAACCTGCATATCTTTGGATTGTTGGAGGAAACTGGAGCACCTGGAGGAAACCCACACAGGTAGGGGGAGAATGTGAAAACTCCACACAGTCACCAAGGCTGGAATTGAACCCAGGACCCTGGCGCTGTGAGGCAGCTGTGCTAAGCACTGAGCCACCTTTACCTGGATTATTTTATTTTAAGATGGTCAATGAAGTGGCACATTGGAAATTTTAAGAACAATTTCTGAGAAATCACATAAGTAATTGCTAATTAGTGAGGCTAACTGATTGGCTTCATCTGCCTGGATGCTTTAATGCTGCCTTGCTTGGTTATCATTATGGATAGGCCTCCTGAGGGAAAGGCTGTCCAACTCATCTCTCTGCATTTTTGTAACATCTTTATCATGAGTCCATTGTGAAATCTGATTATACTCTTGAAGAGCATCTGGAAGATTTCTTGATGCTGTGTTTCCTCAGTAAGCTGTATCTGCCAAGACCCAAGAGATAACTGCATGTCTAAAGTCAGAATGATAGGATTGAAAGCCATCTGAAATTGCAGCACCTAATATTTTCTCCAACAAAATAACCCATTATTGGTCAATGGGTTTTTTTAACCCACAGCATGAATCCTTGCAGATAGCAAACATTTCTTCCCCTTTACCTGGTATGTAGGGGTGTGTTAACCAGTTTTGCAACTTTGTTGAATAATCTTGTTTTACAATAAATCAATAATTTTTAAGGTCTGTGAAGAAACTTACAGAATATTACACTCAGTCTTATATGGAGAAAGCATACAACTGGTCAATTGGGAACTGGGTAAGTAGTTTATGTTGTGACCTTTGGAGTAGTGGGGTTAGAAAGGAACAGAGCACTCTTCCCATCTAAGGTATAACATTATTTTGTTCACTTTAATCTCTAGTGTTAGTTATTACTATAAATATGTAGCTCACAAATGGCACAAAGTTTTATTTTTATTTTGTAGATTAGTCACTCATGTTTATACAACCTAACCCCATAAATGAACCCTTTAAGCCTTATTATCATTCTGTTAAATTTGTGCTGCACCCCTTCTCAGACCAACATATTCAGACACACAGAGATGCTCAGAGTCGTCATTATGGATGTTCCATAATGATTTCTAACCATTATTCACCATTCCCTTTGTGCATTAGTTGGTGGCTGTAGATTACAGGTGATATTGGATGGCAAATGTCTGATTTTTACAAATCCAATTGGCTACTGTTCACCATGTGACTGATTAAATGGTTCGCATTGACCAGAAACTCTATTCTCCACTTTTGATATTTCCTACTTCTCCTCACCACCTTTGTCTCTCAGTATCTATATTTTGTTTTCCTTGGTTTCGATTTCAGTAAAAGTTCATATGTAACATATAATCATTAACAGCTCATTAACAGGTCTGTGCCCTGTCTGCTTCACAACCATTATCACTCCATTTCTCATAAAAATAAAGAACTGTAGATGCTGAAAATCTGAAACAAAAACAGAGAGCACTGGAGAAAAACAGGCCCAGCAGCCTCTGTTGATAATTTAATTAAATGGAGTTTAATTGAGATAAATTCAAGGTGTTGCACTTTGTTAAGGCAAACCAGGGCAAGACTTATACAGTAGGATCCTGGGGAGTGTTGCTGAACAAAGAGACCTAACAATGCAGGTGCATTGCACCTTAAAAGTGGAATTACAGGTAGATTAGATTAGATTCCCTACAGTGTGGATACAGGCCCTTCAACCCAACACCGACCCTCCGAAGAGTAACCCACCTATACCTATTTCCTTCTGACTAATGTAATGGGCAATTTAGCATGGCCAATTCACCTGGACTACACATCTTTAGACTGTGGGAGGAAACCAGAGCACCCGGAGGAAACCCACGCAGACACAGGGAGAACGTGCACACTCCACACAGACAGTCGCCCGAGGCTGGAACTGAACCTAGGTCCCTGGTGCTGTGAGGCAGCAGTGCTAACCAGTGAGCCACCGTGCCATAGGTAGTTAGGGTATTGAAGAAGGCTTTTGGCACATTACCTTCATTGGTCAGAACATTGAATATAGGAGTTGGAATGTCACGTTGCGGCCGTACAGGACATAGGAGGCTACTTTTAAAATACTGTGTATAACACTGGTTACTTTTCCATACGAAGGATGTTGTTAAACTTGAGAGGGTGTAGAAAAGATTTACAAGGATGTTGCCTTGACTGGAGGGTTTGAGTTATTTTGTAGAATCCCTACAGTGTGGAAACTAGCTGTTTGGCTCAACAAGTCCACACCAACCCTCCAAAGATCATCCCACCCAGACCCATTCCCCTACCCTTTTACGCTACATTTCCCATGATTAATCCACCTAGCCTACACATCCCTGAACACTACGGGCAATTTAACATGGCCAATTCACCTAACCTGCACATCTTTGGACTGTCGGAGGAAACCAGACTACCGGAGGAAACCCATGCAGACATGGAGAGAATGTGTAAACTCCACACAGACTGTCATCCAAGGCTGGAATCAAACCCTGTGGCTGTGAGGCAGCAGTGCTAACCACTGAGTCATCATGTGGAGAGGCTGAATAGGCTGGGGCTTTCTTCCCTGGAGAATCGGAGGCTGAGGAGTGACCTTATAGAAGTTTATAAAATCATTTGGGGTTTGAATAGGGTGAATAGCCAAAGTCTTTTTCCTAGGGTGGGTGGTCGAAAACTGGAAGCCTTCAGTTTAAGGTGAGAGGGGAAAGATTTAAAAAGGACCTGAGGGGTAACCTTTAATGCAGAGGGTGGTGCATGTATGGAATGAGTTGCTAGAGGGAATGGTGGAGGCTGGTAAAATGACAACATTTAAAAGGCATCTGGATGGGGATATGAATAGGAAGGGTTTAGAGAGTGATATGGGCCAAATGATGGCAAATGAGACCAGGTCAAATTGGGATGTCTGGTTAGTCTGGTTGAGTTGGATTGTAGGGTCTGTTTCTGTGCTGTATGAATATGCTGTATGAGAGAATAACTGAATATGCTGTATGAGAGAATAACATAGTTGATGTTTCAAGTATAGTGACCCTTCATCAATCCATTTGCCTTTTGTTTTATGACATCTTTGATTTTCAACTTCCTTCAACCTTTCTTTGGTCTACACTTCTGTTCCACTTGTGACATTACCTGCTCAACAGCATCAAACCTGTGATTTTCAGTTCTGAAGAGCCATTGCACTCATTATGCTAACTCTGTTTCTCTCTCCACAGACATTACTAGATCACTGATTTATTCATTTCCACGGCAATAAAACTTCTTACATGCATATCTTTATATTTATAGGATTTCTAAATAAAATGATATAAGACCAGAAAACCAGAAGACATAGGAGCAGAAATTAGGCCATTTGGCCCATTGAGTCTGCTCCACCATTCAATCATGACTGACAATTTTTCAACCCCATTGTCCTCCTTCATCCCCGTAACCTTTGATCCCATTGACAATCAAGTACCCAGCTATCTCTGTCTTAAATATACTCAACGGCTTGGCCTCCACAGCCTTCAGGCAATGAATTCCATAGATTCACCACTCTCTGGCTGAAGAAGTTTCTCTGTATTTTCATTCTAATGGGTCTTTGCTTTACTCTAAAGGTGTGACCTCAGGTCCCAGGCTCTCCTGCAAATGGAAACATCTTCCCAACATATGTAAAGCCTTTTATTCCAGGGATCATTCTCATGAACCTCCTCTGGACCTGCTCTCTGGCCAATACATCCTTCCTGACATATGGGGCCCAAAATTGCTCACAATACTCCAAATGTGATCTGACCAAGAGTTTTATAAAACCTCAGAAGTACATTACTGCTTTTATATTCTAGACCTCTCAAAATAAATGCCAGCATTGTATTTGCCTTCCTAACTACTGACTCAAACGGCAAGTTTACATTAAGAGAATCCTGGACTAGGATTCCCAAGTCCCTCTGCATTTCAGATTTCTGAATTTTCTCCCCATATAGAAAATAGTCCATGCCTCTATTCTTCCTGCCAAAGTTCATGACCTCAAACTTTCCCATGTAGTATTTCATCTGCCACTTCTTTGCCCATTCTTTTCACCTGTCTAAATCTTTCTGCAGCCTCCCCACTTCCTCAATACTACCTGTCCACCTATCTTTGTATCGTCTGCAAACTTAGCCAAAATGCCTTCAGTTCCTTCATCTAGATCATTAATGTGTAAAGTGAAAAGTTGTGGTCCTAACAATGACCCTTGTGGAACATCACTAGTCACTGGCTTCCATCCTGAGGACCCTTTTATCCCCACTCTCTGCTTTCTGCCAGACAGCCAATCTTCCATCCATGCCAATATCCTGCCTCTAATACAACACCATCGGCCCTTATCTTGCTCAGCAGTCTCCTTCTCAAAGGCCTTCTGGAAGTCCAGATAGATAATTTCCAATAGCTTTCCTTGGTCTAACCTGCTCGTTACCTCCTTAAGGAATTCTAATAGATTTGTCAGGCGTGATCTCCCCTTGATGAAACCATGATGACTTTGCCCTATTTTACCATGCACTTCCAAGTATTCAGAAATCTCATCCTTCACAATAGACTCCAAAATCTTAGCAACAACCAAAGTTGGGCTCATCAGCCTATAATTTCCCATCCTTTGCCTTATTCCTTTCTTAAATGTGTGTGGGGAGATTATATTCACAATTTTCTAGTCCTTTGGGACCCTCCCTGACTCCAGTGATTCCTGAAAGATCACCACTAAAGCATCCACTATCTCTTCAGCTACGTCCTTCAGTGGTTAGCACTGCTGCCTCACAGCGCCAGAGACTGGAGTTCAATTCCTGCCTCAGGCGACTCTCTGTGTGGAGTTTGCACATTCTCCCTGTGTCTGCGTGGGTTTCCTCCAGGTGCTCCGGTTTCCTCCCACAATCCAAAAATGTGCAGGTTAGGTGAATTGGCAATGCTAAATTGCCCGTAGTGTTAGGTGAAGGGGTAAATGTAGGAGAATGGGTCTGGGTGGGTTACGCTTCGGTGGGTTGGTGTGGACTTGTTGGGCCGAAGGGCCTGTTTCCACACTGCAAGTAATCTAACTCTGGGGTTTAGCCCATCTGGTCCAGGTGATTGATCCACCTTCAGACCTTAAACTTTTTCTAGCACCTTTTCCTTGGTCATGGCCACCATATCCAGATCTGCCTCTATCGCTCCCCATCGCTTTTGAATTTTTGGGATATTACTCGTGTCTTCCACCATGAAAACTGATGCAAAGTACTTATTCAGTCCCTCAGCCATTTCTTTGTTCCCCATTAATACTACACGAGCGTCATTTTCCAATTACCCAATGTCCACTTTTGCCTCTCTTTTGCCTTTTATATATCTGGAGAAACTCTTGCAATCTTCCTTTATATTATTGGCTAGCTTACCTTCATATTTAATCTTCTCCCTCCTTATTTCTTTTTTTGTTGTCCTCTGTTGGTCTTTGTAGGTTTCCCAATCCTCTGGCTTCACACTGCCCTTCGCCATATTATATGCTTTCTCTTTTGCTTTTATGTTGTCCCTGACTTCCCTTATCAGCCATGGTTGCCTCATCCTCCCTTTAGCATGTTTATTTTTCCTCGGGATGAATTTGTGTCTCCTGAATTACTCCCAGAAACTCCTGCCATTGTTGTTCCATTATCTTTCCTGTTAGGCTCCTCTCCCAGTCAATTCTGGTCAGCTACCTCATGCCTCTGTCACCCTTATTCAATCCTCCTTCATGCCTCTACAGTTGCCTTTATTTAACTGTAATACCGTTAAATCTGATTCTATCTTCTCCCTCTCAAATGGCAGTGTAAATTCTATCATATTATGGTCACCACCTCCTAACGGTCCCTTCACCTTAAGCTCTCTTATCAAGTTTGCCTCATTGCACAACATGAAATCCAGAATTGCCTGTTCCCTGTTGGGTTCCACCACAAGTTGTTTCATCTCGTAGACATTCCACAAATTCGTTTTCTAGCGTTCCACTACCAACTTGGTTTTTCCAGTCTATCTGTATCTTGAAATCCCCCATGATCACTGTAATTTTGCCTTTCTTACATGCCTTTTCTACCCTCTTGGTGTATCTTGTGTCCCAAATCCTGACTACTGTTTGGAGACCTGTAGATAACTCCCAATGTGGTTTTTCATCTTCGTGGTTCCTCAACTCTACCCACACAGATTCTACATCACGGCGGCACGGTGGTTACCACTGCTGCCTCACAGCACCAGGATCCCAGGTTCGATTCCAGCTTCGGGCAACTGTCTGTGTGGAGTTTGCACATTCTCCCTGTGTCTGCGTCGGTTTCCCCCCACCATACAAAGATGTGCAGGTCAGGTGAATTGGCCACGCTAAATTGTCCATAGTGTTAGGTGTATTAGTCAGAGGGGGTGGATTACTCTTCGGAGAGTTGGTGTGGATTTGTTGGGCCGAAGGGCCTGTTTCCAGACTGTAGGGAATCTAATCATCTGATCCTACTTTGTTTCTTGCTATTGTTTTAATTTCATTTCTTACCTAATAAGGTAACCCCACCCCCTCTGCTCACTTGCCTGTCTTTTCAATAGGATGTATATCCTTGGATATTTAGCTCCAACCCTGATCCCTTTGCAACCATGTCTCCGTGATGCCCACCACATCATACCTGCCAATTTCAATCTGCACCAGAAGCGCACTTACCTTATTTTGAATATTGCTTGAATTCAGACTTTTATTTAGAATGGATACATTTTAAAATGAATATTATTTTATATTATATTATTCATGGTTTAATTTGATACTTGTTATATAGTAATTGCATACATTTCTATAATTCTATATATTGTATACGATTGAGAAATATGCGTCAAGCATGTTTCTTATGCGCACCTCTTACTAATTAGATTAGATTAGATTAGATTACTTACAGTGTAGAAACAGGCCCTTCAGCCCAACAAGTCCACACCGACCCGCCGAAGCGCAACCCACCCATTCCCCTACATTTACCCCTTTACCTAACACTACGGGCAATTTAGCATGGCCAATTCACCTGACCTGCACGTCTTTGGACTGTGGGAGGAAACCGGAGCACCCGGAGGAAACCCACGCAGACACAGGGAGAATGTGCAAACTCCATACAGTCAGTCACCCGAGTCGGGAATTGAACCCGGGTCCCTGGCGCTGTGAGGCAGCAGTGCTAACCACTGTGCCACCGTGCCGCCCTGATTATTTGAAATCAAAGCCAGAGGCAGGAATTAAATGCATAGAATTACTTAACTGCAAGAAGTATAGAACATATTTATTTAATTTGCCAGCATCCACAAATTTAGTTGTGTGCCGAGGTATGCAGAGGCAACAAATATTTGTCGACCCACAACTAATAGAGCACTCCATTAGATTATTTATCCATGGACAATGCCAATTAAAAACAGCTCAACTTTGTTTTTAGAAATGCCCGTAATAGAAACATAACCAGGAGAAGAAGTTGGGTATTTGGTCTTTGAGCTACTTTTGCCATTCAATAGGATCATAGCTGATCCTTGATCTCAAGGCCCGATTCCCACTTTCTCCCCTTACCCCTTGATGTCTTTAAAATCTGGAAATGTGTCTATCTCTTTCTTGAATATATTCAGTGGCTTGGCCTCCACAGCCTTCAGTAGGACAGAATTTCACAGTTTGACTATCCTTTGAATGAAGAAATATGTCCTCATTTCTGTCCTTAATAGCCTGGCCCATATCCTGAAACCATGTCCCCTAATTCCAGATTCCTCAGCCTGGGAGAACATCTTCCCTGCATCTAGACTGTACAGCCCTGTTAGAGGTTTATATGTTTCAATCAGTTTTCCTTCTCATCCTTCTAAACATAGGCCCAGTCAAACCAATCTTTCCTTCCAGGACAGCCCTACCGTCCCAGGTATCAGCTGAATGAACCTCCACTGCATGCCCTCTATAGTAAATACATCTTTTCTTGAATTTGGGATTCAAGAAACTACATGCAATACTCTAGGTGTGATCTCAGCAAGGCCACATATAACTGCAGTAAGACAACTCCACTTCTGAACTCAAATCACAGAAATATTACACTAGAAATCCTCCTGCTAGTGTCAATCTTCCACATTTTTCCCTTATCCCTGTACACCATTCCTATCTAAAGAAATGCCAATGTACTCTTTAATGGCTCAATTGAACCTGTCTCCACCATTTCCAGGCAATGCATTCCATAGCCTAATAATTCACCATCTGAGAAGTTTTTTTTCTTAAAATCTTAAAACTATGCCCTCTCATTCTTGTTTTTTTTTACAAGCAGAAACAGCTTCACCCTATATTTACTCTGTTTAGCCCACTCACAATTTTGAAAACCTCAATCCTCTTATAATGAAGGCCAAAATATTATCTACCTTCCTAATTGCTTGCTTTACCTGCCTATCTGCTTCCATTTATTGGAGTATAAGGACACCCAGATTTCTTTATACGTCCATACTCCCTAATTTATTACTATTTAAAATATAATCTTCCTTTGTTTTTCACATCAGTGTATAACTTTATAATTAGCCATGCTGCACTGCATCTGCCATGTGTTTGCCCACTCACTCAACTTGTTTGAATCACCTTGAAGCCTCTTTGTATTCTCTTCACAAATTATAATCCTGCCCAGCTTTGTGTAATCAGCAAACGTGGAAATACACTTGGTTCCCTCAACCAGGTCATTTACTTATATTATAAATAGCTGGGGCCCAAGCACCAATCTTTTAAGTATACCACTAGTCATTGCCTGTCACTTGGAAAAAGACCCAACTTATTCCCATTCTCTGTTTCTGTCTGACAACCAATTCTCGATCCATCCATACTAAGCTGTGAAGGATACCCACTTGTCTGTCCTTGAGATGCTGCAATGCTCCACTGAGTTCCAGCAAAAACTGGAGGAGCAACATCTCGTCTTCAAACTAGGCACTTTACAACCTTCAGGGCTCAATACTGAATTCAATACCTTCAGACTGTGAACCCAAGCTTTGCTTATTACAATCTCTGTCACCACTTCCCCTCTCCCCTCCCCCACAATCCCAGTGGGACTGTCTGTTCTTTCCAGTCTGGCAGTTAGACAAACCATTGTTCTTCCATTCTCACATTCCAATCACTTCATCTGAACTATCAACACCCTTTCCCACCTCCCCCCCTTCACTTCAACACCCCACCACCTCCCCACTATTACATAAATGCTGTGTCCTCCTCCACACTAAATTTCAGCTCTGATGAAGAGAGTCATCTAGACTCGAAATGTTAGCTTGCTTTCTCTTCGTGGATGCTGTCTGACCCACTGAGATCTCCAGGACTTTTTGTTCTCAGAACGATTTCCAAATGTTTTGTTATCGCATCTTTTATAATATTCCAGCATTTTCTTCACAACTGAGGTTAGGCTATACGCTGATTGATGATGCAGCTGCCACCCCCACATTGATTGATGACGTCACTTCCACCCCCATCATGGGCACTCCCACAACCACTTCCGCCCCTTACAATTCCTCATGCATCACACGTGACATCACTTCCGCCCCTCACATCATCGCTGATGCCACATGCTCAGTGACTTCTGCCAGCCCTACTGCCGTGGTCTATAATTTTGTTGTTGTCTTTCCCTCCCTTTTAAATAGTTACATTTGCCATACTCCAATTTGTACAAGTTGTTCCAGAATCTGTAGAGTTTTGAAAGGCGATCATGAATGCATTAAATATTTCCAGCATACTTCATCAGGCCCTTCTGACTTTAGATTAGCTTACCTACAGTATGGAAACATGCCCTTTGGTCCAACAATTCCACATTGACCCTCCGAAGAGTAACCCACCCAGACCCATTCCCCTACCCTATATTTACCCCTGCCTAATGCATCTACTGACTCATGGCCAATTCACCTGACCTGCACATCTTTGGATTGTAGAAGGAAACCTACATAGACATGGAGAGAATGTGCAAACTCTACACAATCACCCAACGTGGGAATCGAAGCCGTGTCCCTGGCACTGTGAGGCAGCAGCACTAACCATTGAGCCACCATGTCACCCTTGTCGGCCTTCATCCTCATTAATTTTACCAGTGCCATTTTCTTATCGGCTTCCTTCATTTCTGCACTGTCACTTGGTTCCCTAGTATTTCTGGGAGGTTACTTGTGCCCTCTTTTGTGTGTGTGCAATTCTCCTGCCATTTCTTTATTATCTCTTATACTTTCACCTGACTTTAAGGGACTTTAATTGTCACCTGACTTTAATTGTCTTTATTAATCTTTTTCACTTCACATATTTATAGAAGCTTTTATGGTCAGTTTCTATGGTTCCTGCAATTGTACCCTCACACTCTGTTTTCCTCCTCATGATCAAACTTTTGCTGAATTCTGAAATGCTCCCAATCCTCAGGCTTGTTGCTTTTTCAGATAATTTTGTATGTCTCATCTTTGAATCTAACATTATCCCTAATTTTGTTTGTATGCCATTATCTTTTCATTACTTCACAATTCAGATGCTTGAAGCAAGCTTTACTGAGGGTCAGCCTTTATTGTGGCCACTGGTTTTCTGAGTGCTCTTCAAGTAATATTTACTCATTGTTAAATAAAATCATTTTTCACAAAATATATTTATTGTATTATTACCTCTTGTATAATTCTGATGGCCTCTTTTGCTTCAGGGATGCATTGAAATGTCCGTAGAAGTACAAGGGTCTTCTGTATATAGTTATTTAACCATTCAGTGGACACTGTCATTTCGATGGAATGCATCAGGACATTGCGACATTTAATTATCTGAACATAAACACCAGAATCGTGTGTCAATATGAATGATGTTTTAGTGTTTCTGCCTATGATAGAATGCATCACTCATTAAGAATGTCTCCCCATTACATAAGATTCAACATAAATCAATGGCATAATTGGATTTTTAAATATGAATGAACTTTAATTTATTTTAGATTTAAATTTAAGTAACTGGTATTAGAACTGCATTTCACAAAACATACAAGAGAGAAAGAATTGTTAGAAGTGGAGGTGGAACCCCTTTGTGGAGACAGTGACCTAATATGAAAGCTGCTTCCGCGCCGCAGGGTAGAATTGTGTGGGCAATCTCCAGAAGTGGAACAAGTGATTTGAAATCTGTCGTCGCAACAAAATTGTAATAATTAACATTGACTTCCAGATTTCATTTTCCAAGTGGTGTGTGTGCATCTGCATGACACAATCTCAAATGATTTTTAAAAAGACAGTGCATAAAGAGAAATTGGAGGTTATTATGAGTTAAAATATTATGGATGCTGGAAGTCTGATAGAAGAACAGAAAACACTGGAAAAACTCAGCAGGTCTTGCACCAACCGTGAAGACAGAAATACAGTTACCATTTCAAATTGATGACCCTTCATCAGAACTGGATTAAAGTTAAATATGTATCAGGTTTTAAGCAAGTACATAGACTGTGAAAAGGGAGGGTCTATCACAGGGTGGAATACAAGACACATCAAGTGACGAGGAGGAATATAATGCAACGCAAACCCCTAGAGATGGTAATGCACAAGTGAAGAAACAAAGGATGGTTTAAGAGGAGATCTAAGTAGGAACTAACAGCATCAGACAGTTTAATTTACAATTGTTGAATTCAATATTAATTCCAGAAGGCTGGGAAGTGTCTAACAGGAAGGTAAAGTGCTGTTTAGCAAGCTTGGATTGAGTTTAATTTAAACAGTTTAGGGGGGCTGTGAACCGACAGGTCAGCAGGTTGTAGAAATGATAGGCATCTAGGAGTTTGGAGTCATGTTTATGAATGAAGATATTGCACAATAGATCACAAATCTGCATGTAGTCTTCCCAATGTAGCGAATACAAAATTGTAAGCGTTGTGAACATTACACTTAGGATATGGGCTCCTGGGTAGTGAGAAGGGAGGAGGTAAAAGGGAGGATATTGTATCTTTGCTGTGAAAAGACAAGGGGATTTTGGGTGTCTGAGGAGCAGTTGAAGTATCTGTGAAGTATCTACTTGACGGTGAAAAGTGATGGCAAGATGCATTTGATTGTGGCATCACGTAGAGGTGGTGTTAAAGTTGACCCATTGTTGAACAGGCTGATAGAAGGAAAAGGGAGGAAAAGGAGAGGGAGAGGAAAGGCAGAAGTGGTATAAGAAATAGAATGTCAAGGCTTCTGTCAACTATGGTGGAGAGAAATCCTCAGTTGAGGTTATCAGAAACATTGGTTTGAAATGTGATCTTGTTAGGACAGATCATAAAAAGTTTAGAGCACAGAGGAGGCCTTTTGACCTGACAAATCCATGCCAACAGAAGTAAAGGAATTGTGAGAATGGAAGAGAATATGGGAAGACTTGGTAGTATTATAAATTAAGGGTGATGGATACTTTCACAAGAAAGCCATTAGATGCAACAGGAAGCATGTCTAGGAGGTGCAGATATCTCCAGACAAGACAACCTCAAACTGTGGAAGCTATGCTCTTTTGTGAAGTCACAGAAACTCAGCCTCTGTCCATATCCCCTCTGTTGCGAGTCATACCTTCTGTGACCTCAGTCTCCTTCTGTACATGTTAATTCTAATCATAGTATGTCCTCAGGGCTGTGAGTAGTGATGGTTATCCTAGAGTCATACAGCATGGAAACAGACCCTTCAGACTAACTTGTCCAGGCTGCCCAAGTTTCCCAAACTAAACTGGTTTGGTTGCGTGCATTTGGCTCATATCTCTCTAAACCTTTCTTATTCATGTAACTATCAAATGTCTTTTAAATGTTGCAATTGTGGGGGCATGGACCTAACAAGGGAGACAGGGAAGGAATGGTCTCTGCAGAATGCTGATAGGGGTGCGGAAGGAAATATACCTCTGATGCTGATTGTAGGTGGCGGAAATGGCGTAGCATGATGTGCTTTATCCAGAGGTTCATGGGGTGGAAGGTGGGGACTGGGGGGGTTCTATCCTTGTTGCGATTGAAGGAGTGGTGTTCAAGGGCAGAGGTGCGGGAAGTGGAGGAGAGGTACTGGAAGGCATTGTTGATCACGTGGGAGGGAAAATAGGAGGCCATCTGGGATCCCTGGAGTGGAATTGCTCCTCCTGGGAAACAGCCCCAGCCTATTCAGCCTCTCCCAATACCTCAAACCCTCCACCCTTTGACTGGCAATTCATTCCATATATAAACCACCAACTGCGGGAAAAAGTAACCTCTCAGCTCCCTTTTAAAACTTTCTCTTCTCAACTTAAAATTATGCCCTCTTGTTTTGAACTGCCCAACTCCAGGGAAAAGACCTTATTTCACTTTATCTATGTCTCTCATTATTTTAAAAGCCTCTATAATGTCACACCTCAAATTTCTGTGTTTCAGTGAAAACGTCCCAGCCTATCCAGCCTCTTTAAAACTCAAAACCTCCAATCCTGGTAAATCTTTTCTGAACTCCATCCAATTTAATAATGTCTTTCCTATAGTAGGCAACCAGACTATGCGCAGTAGTCCACAAGTCGCCTCACCCCAACGACCTGTACAACCACAACATGATGTCCCAACTTCTATACTCAATGGTCTGAGTAATGTAGGCAAGCATGTCAAATGCCTTCTTTACCATCCTGTCTACCTGAGACACAACTTTCAAAGAACTATGTACCTGAACCCTTAGGGTTCTCTGTTCAACAATGCTCTCCAAGGCCCTACCATTAACTGTATAAGCCCTGCCCTTGTTCATCTTACCAAAATGGATTTGCTGCCAAACAAGTTCAGAGAGCCTCACTGACCCAGTACAATCCTGTCACTTTCAAGGTTAAAAGAAGTTACATCCAAATAAAGACTCTCCCAAACATTTGCTAGCAGGTAATAGGACAGCAATAATTTAGATGGTACAATGACCACTTTATTGTTCTATCCACGAGGGTAGTGTGCTGGAAATCAAGCTCTGCTATTTGTGCTATTAAGATGAGCACAAGGTAACTTGATGTTAAATGTAGAGTGATTCTTTCCACAAACCTTGTTTTTTTAAAAATAGTAATTGTCATATTTCAGTCCACAATTAAAATGCAGAAAAATAAAAATATATGGCCTTTACAATATCTACTTGAACAGCTGCTCAAGTGGAAATCGGTTTCAATGGTTAATTTCCAAAATCCTGGGAAATTTGTACTGCAAAGGATTAATTTGTAGTGTAGGTAAGGTAAATTTGCAAAGACCTTGATAACATTTGCCAAGAATATTATTTGAGCCAATAAATATCCAATCTGTGCAATAATTAATTCCCATCTTCCACAAGTATGGTTCGCATTGGTTCCAAATGCATTTCCATTCAACTCAGAAGTGGATATGGGCTTTGCTTCCCATGACAAAATATCAAAACATCAATTGTTGGATAATGTAGCAGAGAGTTTGGGGTATTTCCATTCAATTCAGAAGTGGATATGGGCTTTGCTTCCCATGACAAAATATTAAAATTTCAATTGTTGGATAATTTAGCAGAGAGTTTGGGGTACAGGCTCCTGAGAGACTAAAATCAATATATCATGGAGGTTAGAGGTTTGGAAGATGCTCTTGGAGGAGACTTAGCAAGTTATATTTGTACATTTTGTAAATGGTACTTGCTAGTGCCACTGTGGTGGAGGGAGTGAATGCTTAAGATGGTGGGTGGGCTGTTTTTCATGATGATGTCAAGGTTGAGTGTTGTTGGAGTTGCACTAATTCAGGCAAGTAAAGGGTATTTCATCATACCCCTGGTAACTGCCTTGCAAATGAGAGGTGGGGCATGAGGAGTAAACACTCTTCACCTCTGACTTGCTCTTGTCGCCATACTACTTTATGGTGTCCAGTTAAATTTATTTTGGTCTCCAAGGTGTTGATGGTCGGCAATTCAATGATGGCAAAATCACTGAAAGTTAAGGAAAGATAACTCTCATCAAGTGGTACTTTTGTGACATGAATGTCATTTGCCCTTGAATCTGAATGCTGTACAGCTTTTACTGTACAAAGAGACAGACTGCTTCAGTATGAGTATATGTGAGTGGTATGGATAGAAATAAATGGTCCTGGGAAGGGTGCACTCATGAGCAACCATCCCATTTCTAACCTTATTTTGGACAGAACGTCATTGACAAAGCAACTGAAGATGGTTGGACTTAGAATACGAAGAAAAATTCCCTTGTGGTTTCCATGGACTTCAATTTTGTTATGAGTCCTTAATGCTTCACCCGGTCAACTGCTGTCTTGATATCAAGAGCAGTCATTCGTACTTCACCTGTTGAATACAGCTTTCTTCTATACTTGCGCTAAGTTGTAATGAGGTCTGGAGCATTGATGAGCAGGTTGTAGGTGAGTAACTACACCTTGATAGCACTATTGATGACCCTACTTTGCGCTGATTGAGGGTGAGCTGATGGGGTTGTAATTAACTAGGTTGGATATGTAATATTTTTGAGGATAGGATATACTGGAACAATTTTCCATGTTGTCAGGTAGGTGCTAATGCTGTAGCTCTACTCTAACAGCTTAAAGGAGATATATCCAGTTGAAATTCATTAGGAGTCTGTCAACAGTAATATAAATACATAAAAAAGGGAAAACCTGGTGATGTTTTATTAGAAGAGAGAAGTTTTAAAACATAGAAGGAATGAAATATCGCAACAAGAAACAGATTATTTTCCATGATTGTACATCTAAAACAAGGTGACATAGGCTCTACTTAAAAGTTTTGAGATAAAAATTGAGGAAAGAACTTTTTTTTTCCCCAAATAGGGTGGACAGGCTGTGGAATTAATGAAGACCACATTAATCTCTAAGATTAAATGAAATAGGTGGTTGAAGGGAGGATAGGTGAGATGAATACCATTATTCATATGATAGATAAAAGCCAACACGGACAAGATGAATCAAACTCTGATTCCCTCTTGCCATTTCTAGGTTGGTATACACCAACCTTCAAATTTATAGTGATTTGAATTTTCATTTCTGTAGCACTACTCATACACAGAAAGAAAATGTACAATCAGGAGGATAGAACTGGATGAAATCAAGGTTGAGTGTTAGGCGGCACGGTGGCTCAGTGGTTAGCACTGCTGCCTCACAGCACCAGGGAATCAATTCCAGCCTCGGGCGACTGTCTGTGTAGTGTTTGCACATTCTCCCCATGTCTGCATGGGTTTCCTCTGGGTGCTCTGGTTTCCTCCCACAGTCCAAAGATGTGTAGGTCAGGTGAGTTGGCCATGCTAAATTGCCCATAGCATTCAGGGATGTGTAGGATGTGCACTAGTCCGGGGAAAATGAAAATGTAATATGGTAGGGAATGGGTCTTGGTGGGATACTCTTCAGAGGGTGCGTGTGGATTTGTTGGGCCAAATGGCTTGTTTCCACATTGTAGGGATTCTATCACTCTATGAACTGTGCATTAAGTAGGAATGGGAATAGGAAAAATTGAGAGGTTTCGGATACAAGAATCCAAAAATACAGTTGAAGGGAAGGGTTTGAAGAGATGTTCAGGAGGAGGAGGAGGATGATGACAAGGTAGAGGAAACTGGACAGTATATGAAGATATTAATGTACATCTTAACTATCCATAGCCAAAATGAAACCTGCTCACAACTCAGATGGCAAATGCAAAACTATCTCTCTATATAATTTTCCAAAATTATACGTTAAAATTCCCGAGTATTTTTAGAATTAAATGTATTCCCTGGATGGTACTAAATGAAACAGATTCAAAACATTCACAATCAATTATTAGCTTGTGCTGAATCTGCTCATGTTGGTGGTCATGTTGCTACAATTGACTTAGTACCGGCAGATATGTTGAGTGATGGAAGAGAAATAAGCCAGCATTACTAATCCTGATAGTTTTCCAGTGACAGTAGCTGTAGGTAGATATGAACTAAGGCTTTGGTAGAAAATGGCCCACAGTCAAATTGCCTGTTTTTCAGATCCAAATGAAAAATGGCTGAGCAATCAGAAGGCTGCCAGTAGCCATCAATCATGTCCCAAAAACAGCAAGAGGCTTAGGAGGAGGGGAAATGTTAGACAAAGGCAATGCTTTAAAAAGGAGAAACTACAGTCACATCAGTAATAAGGCGACTGTTAGAAAACATTGATGTTGATTCTCATTGTCCATATTAGCAGAACTTTGTTAAGTCTGTTAACTACTTATAGGAACATATTTACAAAAGATGTTAAAAGCATATGGAGTAAGAACAGGGAATTGATATCTAAATGATAAGAATAGCAACAACTAATAAAAATGGAGAAGTGGGCTCGTCACCCAAATAAACTGCTCTTGTTCCCAAATGTTCCAAACATCTACTGGTATCCATAGCAAAATCAGATAGATTGATAATAAATAAATATAGAATAGGTAGGGAAACATTGAGGTGGGAATTAAATCCCAGCACTGATCTAAATGCTAGGATTTTACCTCTATGTGCCATTGAAAGTTTGATTTCCCCAATCCCCTCCCCCAAAATCCCCCAAGAATAAATTGTTCATATAACCAAGCTTTCAAAACAGCCATGAACTCCAGCAGATATAAACATTGGATCATTTTCTGAAATAACTAATTTGAGATAAAGTATAAGGAAGAATAAAAGTTCAACTACCAAAGGATGTTATTAGTCAGGCATGTTCGTGCCAGCTCTTCAACTAAACCATTGTCTTATCCCAGACTCTTTTTCAGAGAATGAAAGGAGGTTTATTAGATGCATAGGGACATATAAATTCCCCAAAGATACTTCTGCACCAGCTCATTTAAGGCAAAGCTTTGCTCAATGGAAATTTTGCCGAATATCTAATTCATTCTGACGGAATAAAAACTTCCCACTTCACCAACTGCAATAGGTATTTGTCTAAAAAAAACTTGATTAGAAACACTATAGAAAATAGCAATGCAAAACAAAAAATAATTTACTCGAAATGTATTAGACACGTCTCCAAAATCTGCTCCCACTTTCTGACCTAATGCCAACCACATAGAGATAAATTACTACACCTCCCCCACAGATACTGCATTGACAGGGCAATCACCAGGATGTTCAGAGCACTCTGAACAGCATGCTACCAATCACACTGCTGGATAATGCATTCATTTCTAAAACTGATATACAGCAATAAAATGACCAGAAAACTACAAATGTTAAAACTCAGTTCGATAACAAATACATTTTAACAAAATAAATCATTGGAAGTAATTCATATCAACATATTTGCCTTCATACTGCACGTTTATCATAGAAAATCATCTAAATATGTTTGACAGAAAGTTAGACACAAAGTAGACACTGAATAAAGCATTTATTTGGTCAATTAAGTAAAATTTAAGGAGCATTTTAAAGGAATAGAGAGGCATAGAAGGAAAATACTGCAAATGTTAGAATTTTGAAATAAAAAAGAATTCTAGAGAAGCTCAAGTAGGTCTAGCAGCATCTGTGAAGATAAAACAAAAGAGTTAATATTTTGAGTCCAGAATGACTGCCATTCAGAAGAAGAACTACTTGAAATATTAAGTCTATTTCTCTCTCCATAGTTACTGCCATACCCAGAGTCATAGAGATGTACAGCATGGAAACAGACCCTTTGGTCCAACCCGTCCATGCCGACCAGATATTCCAACCCAATCTAGTCCCACCTGCCAGCACCCGGCCCATATCCCTCCAAACCCTTCCTATTCATATACCCATCCAAACGCCTCTTAAATGTTGCAATTGTACCAGCCGCCACCACTTCCTCTGGCAGCTCATTCCATCCACGTACCACCCTCTGTGTGAAAACGTTGCCCCTTAGGTCTCTTTTATATCTTTCCCCTCTTACCCGAAACCTATGCCCTCTAGTTCTGGACTCCCCGACCCCGGGGAAAAGACTTTGTCTATTTATCCTATCCATGCCCCTCATGATTTTGTAAACCTCTAAAAGGTCTCCCCTCAGCCTCCGACACTCCAGGGAAAACAGCCCCAGCCTGTTCAGCCTCTCCCTGTAGCTCAGATCCTCCAACCCTGGCAACATCATTGTAAATCTTTTCTGAACCCTTTCAAGTTTCACAACATCTTTCCGATAGGAAGGAGACCAGAATTGCATGTAATATTCCAACAGTGGCCTAACCAATATCCTGTACAGCTGCAACATGACCTTCCAACTCCTGTACTCAATACTCTGACCAATAAAGGAAAACATACCAAACGCCATCTTCACTATCCTATCTACCTGTGACTCCACTTTCAAGGAGCTATGAACCTGCACTCCAAGGTCTCTTTGTTCAGCAACGCTCCCTAGGACCTTACCATTAAGTGTATAAGTCCTGCTAAGATTTGCTTTCCTAAAATGCAGCACCTCACATTTATCTGAATTAAACTCTATCTGCCACTTCTCAGCCCTTGGCCCATCTGGTCCCGATTCTGTTGTAATCTGAGGTAACCCTCTTCGCTGTCCACTACACCTCCAATTTTGGTGTCATCTGCAAACTTATTAACTGTACCTCTTATGATGGCATCCAAATCATTTATGTAAATGACCAAAAGTCGAGGGCCCAGCACTGATCCTTGTGGCACTCCACTGGTCACAAGCCTCCAGTCTGAAAAACAACCCTCCACCACCACCTTCTATCGTCTACCTTTGAGCCAGTTCTGTATCCAAATGGTTAGTTCTCCCTGTATTCCATGAGATCTAATCTTGCTAATCAGTCTCCCATGGGGAATCGTGTCGAACGCATTACTGAAGTCCATATAGATCACATTTACTGTTCTGCCCTCATCAATCTTCTTTGTTACTTCTTCAAAAAACTCAATCAAGTTTGTGAGACATGATTTCCCACGCACAAAGCCATGTTGACTATCCCGAATCACTCCTTGCCTTTCCAAATACATGTACATCCTCTCCCTCAGGATTCCCTCCAACAACCTGCCCTCCATCAAGGTCAGGCTCACTGGTCTACAGTTCCCTTCTTAAACAGTGGCACCACGTTTGCCGACCTCCAGTCTTCCAGCACCTCACCTGTGACTATCGATGATACAAATATCTCAGCAAGAGGCCCAGCAATCACTTCTGTAGGTTCCCACAGAGTTCTCAGGTACACCTGATCAGGTCCTGGGGATTTATCCACCTTTATGTGTTTCAAGACATCCAGTACTTCCTCCTCTGTAATATGGACATTTTGCAACATTTCACCATCTATTTCCCTACAATCTATATCTTCCATATCCTTTTCCACAGTAAATACTGATGCAAAATACTCATTTAGTATCTCCCCCACTTTCTGTGGCTCCACACAAAGGCTGCCTTGTTGATCTTTGAGGGGCCCTATTCTCTCCGTAGTCACCCTTTTGTCCTTAATATATTTGTAAAACCCCTTTGGATTCTCCTTAATTCTATTTGCCAAAGCTATCTCATGTCCCCGTTTTGCCCTCCTGATTTCCCTCTTAAGTATACTCCTACTTTCTTTAAACTCTTCTAAGGATTCACTTGATTTATCCTGTCTAAAGCTGACATATGCTTCCTTCTTTTTCTTAATCAAACCCTCAATTTCGTTAGTCATCCAGCATTCCCTATACCTACCAGCCTTCCCTTTTACCCTGACAGGAATATACTTTCTCTGGATTCTTGTTATCTCATTTCTGAAGGCTTCCCATTTTCCAGCTGTCCCTTTACCTGCGAACATCTGCCTCCAATCAGCTTTCAAAAGTTCTTGCCTAATACCGTCAAAATTGGCCTTTCTCAAATTTAGAACTTCAACTTTTAGATCTGGTCTATCCTTTTCCATCACTATTTTAAAACGAATAGAATTATGGTCACTGGCCCCAAAGTGCTCCCCCACTGACACCTCAGTCACCTATCCTGCCTTATTTCCCAAGAGTAAGTCAAGTTTTGCACCGCCTCTTGTAGGTACATCCACATACTGAATCAGAAAATTGTCTTGTACACACTTAACAAATTCCTCTCCATCTAAACCTTTAACACTATGGCAGTCCCAGTCGATGTTTGGAAAGTTAAAATCCCCTTTCATAACTACCCTATTATTCTTACAGATAGCTGAGATCTCCTTACAAGTTTGTTTCTCAACTTCCCTCTGACTATTGGGGGGTCTATAATACAATCCCAATAAGGTGATCATCCCTTTCTTATTTCTCAGTTCCACCCAAATAACTTGCCTGGATGTATTTAAGGGAATATCTTCCCTCAGCACAGCTGCAATGCTATCCCTTATCAAAAATGCCACTCCCCCTCCTCTCTCACCTCCTTTTCTATCCTTCCTGTAGCATTTGTATCCTGGAACATTAAACTGCCAATCCTGCCCATCCCTGAGCCATGTTCCCGTAATTGCTATGATATCCCAGTCCCATGTGCATCTGCATTCCCTGTTAGGCCCCTTGCATTGAAATAAATTAATTTATTAGTCCTACCTTGTCCCTGCCTGCCCTGACTGTTTGACTCACTTCTGTTCTCAGCTGTACCCATCTCTTTCCTCATTATCTCCCTGGGTCCCACCCCCCCCACCTGACTAGTTCTAGCAAATTTCCTTGCCAGTACATTAGTCCCCTTCTAATTTAGGTGCAATCCATCCTTCTTGTACAGGTCACTTCTACCCCAAAAGAGATTCCAATGATCCAAAAATGTGAGTCCTTCTCCCATACTCTAGCTCTTCAGCCATGCATTCATCTGCTCTATCCTCCTATTCCTGCCCTCACTAGCTCAAAGCACTGGGAGTAATCCAGATATTACTACCCTTGAGGACCTCATTTTTAAATTTTTGCCTAACTCTCTGTAATCTCCCTTCAGAGTCTCAACCTTTTCCCTTCCAATGTCGTTGGTTCCAATGTGGACAATGACCTCCTGCTGGCCCCTCTCCCCCATGAGAACATTCTTGATCCTGAGACATCCTTGATCCTGGCACCAGGAAAACAACACACCATTCTGCTTTTTCTCTGCTGGCCACAGAAAAGTCTGTCTGTACCTCAGACTACAGAATCCCCTAACACAATTGATCTCTTGGAAGCTGATGTACCCCTCGTTGCATTAGAGCCTGTCTCAATACCAGAAACTTAGCTGTTCGTGCTACGTTTCCCTGAGAATCCATCACCCCCTACATTTTCCAAAACATCATACCTGTTTGAAATGGGTATATCCACAAAAGACTCCTGCACTAGCTGCCTACCTCTCTTACCTTTCCTGGAGTTAACCCATCTATGTGACTGTATCTGAGACTTTCCCCCTCTTCCTATAACTGCCATCCATCACATACTGTTGCTGCTGCAAATTCCTCATCGCTTCTATCTGTCTCTCCAACCGGTCCACTTGATCTGATAAGATTCGCATCCAACAGCATTTATGGCAGATATAATCCGCAGTAACCCTTAAACTCTCTTTAAACTCCCACATCTGACAAGAAGTGCATATCACTGCAAAGGCCATTTTTGCTCCTTCACAATCTACAGACTCAGAAAATAACACCGTCTTATTCCTCTACAAACATGCCCCAGATTAAATTAATAGCTATGACTTATATTTTAAGTTTAATCAAGATGTTAAGTTTCTCCAGCACTTTCAGTTTGTATTTGAGTTAGAGAGGCTGACAGATTCAGGGAGGGAATTTCAAAGTGTAGGGACGAGATGACTGAAGACACAGCTATGGAGAGAGGGGTAAGAAGATGGCTGGTGGAGGAAAAACTGCCCAAGAGACCAGATTGAGAGGAACTGAAAGTTCTGCCATGGAGTAGGGTTCAAGAAGGTAACAGAGTTATAATAGTAAAAGTCAGGAATGCATTTAAACACAAGACTGAGAATTTAAAACTGGAGTACTAGGCCACTGGGAACCAATGTAGATCAATAACATCAGGAAATGGTTGAGCAAGACTTGGTGAGGATTGGGGATACAGGCAAACAAAACAAAGTGATAACCTTTCAAATAATATTTCAAAATGTTATCTTTATTACCTCAATTACTTTTTGCCGTTCAACAAATTCAAACCGGTCACATGAAATAATTAGATTTAACAGAGCTGCCACATCACATTTTCCTGGTCCCCGTGTGTTGGCCTGTCCATGAGGCATATAGACCTGCAGAAAACAAAATACTGTCCATGATTCAACCACAACTCAAAATAAAATGCATCAAATCACTTTTAAAAAAAATTTAAATACAAAACACAGGCAGCATGGTGGCACAGTGGTTAGCACTGCTGACTCAGCACCATGGACCAGCATTCAATTCAAACTTTGGGTGATGTCTGTGTGAAGGCTACTCATTCTCCCTGTCTCTGCATGGGTTTCCTCTGGCATCCTCCCAAAGTCCAAGATGTGCTGGTGAGGTGGATTAGCCTTGGTAAATAGAATCATAGAAATGTATAGCACAGAAACAGACCCTTTGGACCAAACTGTCCATTCCGACCAGATATCCTAAATTAATTTAGTCCCATTTGCCAGCATTGGCCCATATTCCTCTAAACCCTTCCTATTCATGTACCCATCCAGATGTCTTTTAAATGTTGTAATTATACCAGCCTTCACCACTTCCTCTGGCAGCTCATTCCATACATGCATCGCTCTTTGTGTGAAAAAGTTGCCCCTTTTAAATCTTTACCCTCTCACCCTAAACCTATGTCCTTTAATTCTGGACTCCCCAAAACCAGGGAAAAGACCTTTTCTATTTACCCTAACCAAGCCCCTCATGACTTTATAAACCTCTCTAAGGTCACCCTTCAGCCTCTGATGCTCTTAGGAAAACAGCCCCAGCCTATTCAGCCTCACCCTATAGCTCAAACCATCCAACCCTCGCAACATCCTTGTCAATCTTTTCTGAACCCTTTCAAGTTTCACAACATCCTTCCTATATGAGAGAGAGACCAGAATTGCACACAATATTCCAAAAGTGGCCTAACTAGTGTCCTGTACAACTGCAATATACTCCTACTCCTATACTCAATGCTCTGAACAATAAAGGAAAGCATACTAAATGCCTTCTTCACTATCCTATCTACCTGAGACGCCACTTTCAAGGAGCTATGAACATGCATTCCAAGGGTGGGTTGTACAGCAGTACTCCCAAGGACTTTACCATTAAGTGTATAAGTATTGGTCTGATTTGCCTTTCCAAAATGCAGCACCTCACATTTATCTAAATTAAACTTGTGGGATTATCGAGTGGGAGTGTTGGGATGGGAGGATTGGTTCAGACTACATGGGACAAATTGCTTCTCTCTGCACTGTAGGGATTCCATTATATTCATCTGGAATAGAATCAATGTGCTTAGAAGTATAATTTGGGTAGGACATCCATACTATAGCCTTAAGGTTAAATTACAAACTGAGCTATTTATTCTGTCACAGACTTGAAAAGGAGACATATATGAGCTAGCACTGATGAACTAAACTTTTTCGGTGTTGAGAAACATAATTCTAACTCAGCCAATTTTAATGCACAATACAAGAGAGAATAGCTTCCAGGGTAGTGAGTTTTCCATCCTTAAAAAAAAGCTTGTTTGCCTACACTATATCTTTTCATGAAGTAACAATGTTAATCATATAATGAAGTATGGCAAGAAAAGCAGATTATAGCAGATGAACTGAACACATTGGGTGCACATTTATAGACAAATATATGAGTAAAAGCTTGTAAATTTGCAACTGATATGAAGTGAAATAAGTACCGCACTGTCATCAATTATTCTACTCTGCTTTCACTATGATACCGACTTGTTAGTAATGATGTCACAATTGGGTCACAATGAGAATGAATTAAACAGGAAAAGAACAAAGGGCACACCCAGACTTTAGAAATCTAAGATAAAATATTGTGGTTGAGGTTTAAGCACACTGCTTTAGAGCAAGTGACAGAATGTGTATTCTGCTTATGTGGTTCATAACATGGAAATTCTTGATTGAGATTGGTCCAGAATTTCAATTGTGCAAGAAAACAGGCACACAGGAACAGGGCCTGCACTACAGTTATTTAAAGTTGCAAGTAATTTTTGGCATATAGCCACAATATAATAAATCTAGCATTCAGCTTATGCTATCTGTGCTTTCCAGTGACCGCAAATCTGTTTTGGTAGGTTAGAAATATGTCATATCTTAAGCCACTTGAAAGAAGCCATCACCTCTTCACATACATGCGCACTAGCAATGGAAAAAATAAACTTTCCGTTGAGCACTTATAACACAAATGGCTGCAACCAGTACTGTGATAACATTAACATTAAGATATCTAATGTATTGAGCTCTCTGGTGCAGGGAATAGATGGGAAAAGGGAGATTACGTACCAATCTGGGGATAAAAAAATCCCTCTACACAACAATATCACTGCAATTGGGAAGAGATTGTAGAGAATGACACTGCAAGAATCAGCCAAAAGATTTTCAGTCTTTTTATTACGTTTATGTACAAATAGCTTGTGGATTTATAACATAGAGTCATAGAGATGTACAGCATGGAAACAGACCCTTCGGTCCAACCTGCTATGCTGGCCAGATATCCCAACCCAATCTAGTCCCACCTGCCAGCACATGGTCCATATCCCTCCAAACCCTTCCTATTCATATACCCATCCAAATGCCTCTTAAATGTTGCAATTGTACCAGCCTCCACCACTTCCTCTGGCAGCTCATTCCATACCCGTACCACCGTCTGTGTGAAAAAGTTGTCCCTTAGATCTCTTTTATATCTTTCCCCTCTCACCCTAAACCTATGCCCTCTAGTTCTGGACTCCCCGACCCCAGGGAAAAGACTTTGCCTATTTACCCTATCTATGCCCCTCATAATTTTGTAAGCCTCTATAAGGTCACCCCTCAGCCTCTGACACTCCAGGGAAAACAGCCCCAGCCTGTTCAGCCTCTCCCTACAGCTCAAATACTCCATAGCTACAAATAAATTGTTAAAGATTGTCCAATCTCCTGCTGCTTTTGGGTTCAAGCTGTCACAATTCAGCTGAATGTAATTCCCTGTAGTAAAGGTGATCCAATGGTTTTTGTGTTAATTTTGTTATTGCAATAGGGTCAAAATGATTAGTTAGATGCCTGGATGGCCAACAATTTGGCAACTGGATATTTGTACCAGGTATTTCATTTCTGGAAGCACTGTTCACAACAACATTCTGAGGGGCCGGGAAGAAAAGGGTCCTATTTACAAGGTTTCTGATAAGGCCAATCTTTTCGTGTGTGAATCTATAGGAATTTCAACACGTATACTGACCAGTGGTGATAGGTTTGCTGTAGACAGTAGTAGAGAACCTCTGACCAATTTATAAACTAGTTCATTGAGGAAAAGGAGCTTATTCATTTCATACCTAATTTTGCTGCTGATGTGATGCCAAACATATAGGTTGTATATCCCAAATACTGATAGATATTAACAGGCAGCATGTGCCTTTGGCTGTTTGTAACAAACAGCAAGTCTCTTCAGATTTGTTACTAACAAGTTACTAACTGTACTAAACAACCTACACTTGCAAAACTTGCAACACATTTTAACATTAGACATGTTTCTGCAATTAGAGAACAGTTGTTGGATACTTCTGAATTGTGGTGGAATTTTGCTGATAACCAATTTAAGATTGTCAGTTAGGATGCAGTGTGGCACACCTGTGTTTAATGGGTGACACATGCATTTATACAGAGAGCTGATCTTTGTAAACAAAGAACACATACATACAATTTAAAATCTTCAAATATTGGAACATTGTTTGAGAAACAATGACATCATGAATTATATATGACTGGCCATGTGACCGGAAGCCTATGGTTTTGAGCTTTCTTTCACAAGTTACAGAGAAAAAAAAGTACAAAAGGATCGGTAAAACTTGCATCTCTTCACAGATGGAAAATGGGAGAATTTTGTTTATTTTCTTGTGTAGTTAGAGTTCAGAGACATTAGATATATATGTCTTCATCAAATCCAATTAAATAATAAATTAAAATAATATTTGCTTGCCAGATTTGAATACTTTTACATTATCACTACATCCATGGGCAGAAGGAAAGAGAGGGAGGAAAGTGATTTTCATACAAAGTATTAGAACAGATTGAGAATATTTTGGGGCTACACAACAGGTGACACATTATATAGGAATAAAACCGTAGACTTCTGGTTAGTGTGTCTGCAGCAGTAAAGCTGCACTAGCCACTTAATGTATTCATTGACACATTGCTGGGGTTCGAAATGATAGCCGTCCCTCGCTATTCACGTGGCACCTCTGCGATAGAAAGCTATGGGCCACATTTCCTGAAAAGTCTGGTTGCTGTGTGCAACGGCTTGTGACAGACACTACACCGTTCCTTTAAGTTTGTGCCCTGCATCTTTGATTGCAACATTGCTTGATGAGGTCTGTATGAGATGGTTTTGAGAAAGAATGGAAAGTCATTTAATCAGCATCAATAGCAGCTATAAATCCGCTATATCTCTGGGACAGAGATATGTGAGCACTCCAGGAAATTCTCCACCCAGTTCTCCGAATGCTGACTAAAGTGATCTCTCTTTCAGAAAAGTCGTTCTTTTACAAAGCTCCCTGCAGCCTCAGGCTTGGTGTACTGAAAGCTGTCCATAGATTGTAATTTAAGATTGTATGCAGTTTCAGTGAGTCCTTTAACATTTTAAAACACATAACCTAGATCTCTCAGTAAGTGTTAATTTTATTGCAAGCACCCGTCTATACTGGTTTCGCTGTACTTCAAAAATGGATCATAGCAGTACCAAAACTAATTATTGTCCATAATTAAGCATATTACTGCTAATATGTGCAAATTTTAACTTGTCATCGTAGTCTATTGAAATGAACACAACCGTAAAGACAGACGAACATTTTCAGCAAAATAAAAGTCACAGAAATAGCCTACATTTTGAAATAAGAACCAGAACGAACAATGTGTTTGCACAGTACAGGTTCAGGTTTTACACATTAAGTTACTGCAATCAGAAAATTTACTAATAATTACAACTGTTTATCACATTTCTGTGGATAAAACTTAACATAAAACATACTTTTGCCACTTCCCAAGCCTGCTTCGGCCACAGTGGAGGAGAACAGTTGCCCCAGTATATCACATTGTTTTGAATTGTATGATGTTTCAGAATTTCTCTTTTCCATACTTCGCACAAAGGGCATGCTCCCTGAAACTGAAGAAATTCATGTGTTGTAAGGAATTGGATAAGTTTACAGAATTTTTTAAATGAGGAACATCAAATACAATATCAAGAAATGTTTGAAGTTACAAAATTCTGCAATTCAAAATCAGGTCAAAAGATGAAAAATTGTAACACATGATGTAAGGCTAATGTATACAGACATTACAAACAACTGCAATTGCAAGCTTGTACCGTTAACATGGGAACACCACCACTTGTAAATTCCCCTCTAAGGCACTCACCATCCTGACTTGGAAATATATCACTGTTCCTTCAATGTCACTGGGTCAAAATCCAAATTCCCTCCTTTAGGGCATTGTGGGTCAACCTACAATATATGGACTGCAGGGGTTCAAGAAGGCAGCTCACCACACCTTCTCAAGAGTACCTAGGCATGGGCAATGAAATGCTGGCCAGCTAGTGATGTTTACATCTCATGAGTGAATCGAAAAATTATCAGCTGAAGTTCCGTGATATTGCATCTAGAGAAATCAACACTACACATTCTTTTCATTTGTAGTTATATTTTTTTATTGACAGATGAGGGCATCGCTGGCTAGGCCAGTATTTATTGCCTATCCTTAATTGCCCAGAGGGCAGTTCAGAGTCAGCCACATTGCTATGGTTCTGAAATCACATGTAGACCAGACCAGAGAAGGATGGCAGTTTCCTTCCCTGAGGACATTGGTGAACCAGATGGGTTCTTCTGATGATGGTTTCATGGTCATCATTAGACTCATAACTCCAGATTTTTAAAAAATTGAACTCCAATTCCACAATCTGCCCTGGGTCCCCAGAACATTACCTGGGTCTCTGGATTAACAGTTCAACGATAATACCACTTCTTCAGAATATCACACCAAGTTACTTTGAAATAGCACATAACAGCCTTACATTGCTGCTTCAATAACCCTTTGTTTTAAAGGCATTTGTCAAAACCTACCAATTTGATTAAGCTTTTCTTTATCTGTCTTAATATCTCCTTATGTGGCTCAGTGTTGATTTTTATTTGATAACATTTTTGAGAAAAGTTACGAGATGTTTCATAGTATTCAGAGGTACTATATAAATGCAGCTTATTATGTTCATTCAGGTCAGTGACGCATCTGCACCAAAAGGTTTGGTTAAGGCAGAGGCTTAGCAGCTTTAAGAGCTTTGTATTTAGCAATGCAAGGTTTTAGCAGTCATCAAAACAATCGGTAGCTTTTCAAAGCTTAGGTCCAATTAATGGGTGACAAGGTCAGATGAGATTGGAAGAAATTTACGCAGCCATGGCACACTGGTTGGAATTTTTTTTAAAAAGTCAGTTTGGAAGTTATTCGAAGTTTGAGTCAGGTCATGGATTGCCAGACAAGAGGAGGCACTTAGAACATTTAACATAAATTTCTGACAACTTGGAATAGAGCAGTTTGTATTCACTTGAATTACACACCACACATAAACATTTGGAACTCTGGAGATTAAGTATTTAAAGCACTGTGTAACACAAACATGTTATATTAACCTTACTCAGAGAAGTCCGGAAAGTGGATTTTTTTCGAGTTTGGCGGAAATATCTGCAGTGGTTTCTTTATAAAAGGTCATTGAAGTTTTGGGCCCATTATCTAAGGAAATGATATATCTGCATTTGAGGCTGTCCAGAGGATGTTCCCTAGACGGATATCAGGTATTAGGAGAAAGTGAGGACTGCAGATGCTGGAAAGTGCATCAGAGTTGAGAAGTGCAGCACTGGAAAAGAACAGCAGGTCAGGCAGCACCTGTGGAGCAGGAGCTGTTCCAGGCATAAGCCCTTCTTCAGGAATGTGAAGGGGGAAGGGGGCTGAGAGACAAATAAAGGGGTGGGGGTGGGGGGAACGCAGATAGGAAGGTGATGGGTAGATGCAGGTGGGGGTTGATGGTGATAGGTCGGAGAATAGGGTGGAGCGGATAGGTGGGAAGTAAAATGGACAGGTAGGACAGGTCAAGAGGGCAGTGCCAAGTTGGAATGTTGGATCTGGGATGAGGTGGGGGAGGGGAGATTTGGAAACTGGAGAATCAGTGTTGGTGCCATGTGGTTATATGGCCCCGAGATGGAAATTGGTCGATGGCTTTGATTTGGCAGTGGAGGAGGCCCAGGACTTGTATGTCCTTGAGGGAGTGGGAGGGAGAGTTGACGTGATTGGCCACAGGGCAGTGAGACTGTTTGGTGCGGGTATCCCAGAGATGTTCCCTGAACCGCTCTGCAAGTTGGCATTCTGTCTCCCTGATGTAGAGGAGACCATATTGAGAGCAGTAGATGAGGTGGGTGGATGTGCAGGAAAATCTCCACTGGATTTGAAATGATCCTTTAGGGCTTTAGATGGAACTGAGGGAGAGGTGTGGGTGCAGGTTTTACACCTCTTGTGGCAGCAAGGGAAGGTGCCGGGTGTGGAGGATGGGTTGGTATGGGGGCATGGATCTAACAAGGTTGAGGGAATGGTCTCTGCAGAATGCTGATAGGGGTGTAGAGGGAAATTTATCTCTGGTGGTGGGATCTGATTGTAGGTGACGGAAATGGCGGAGGATAATGCGCTTTATCCAGAGATTTGTGAGGTGGAAGGTGAGGACTGGGGGTTTCTATCCTTGTTATAATCAGAGGGATGGGGCTCAAGGGCAGAGGTGTGGTAAGTGGAGGAGATGCACTGGAGGGCATTGTTGATCACATGGGAGGGAAAAAAGAATTGCTCCTCCTGGGAGCAGATACTGCAGAGGCAGAGGAATTGGGAGTAAGGGATCACTTTTTTATAGGGGGATGGGAGGAGGTGTAGTCCAGCTAGCTATGGGAGTTGGTGGGTTTGGAGTAGATGTCCGTGTTCAGTCAGTCACCGGAGTCTGAGACGGAGAGGGCCAGGAAGGGGCGGGAGGTGTCCAAGATGGTCCATGTGAATTTCAGGACAGGGTTGAAAGTGTTGGTAAAGTTGATGAATTGTTCAGCCTCCTTGTGGGAGCACGAGGTGGCGATGATACAGTCATCAGTCTAGTGGAGGAAAAGGTAGGGAATGGTGCCGGTATAACTGCACCAGATGGACTGTTCCACGTATCCGACGAAGAGGCAGACATAGTGAGTGAGTGCCCATGGCTACCCCTCTGGTCTGTAGGAAGTGGGAGGATTCAAAAGAGAAGTTGTTGAGGGTGAGGACCAGTTCTGCCAATCGAATGAGTGTGTCAGTGGAGGAGTACTGGTTGGGTTGGTGGGAGAGGAAGAAGCGAAGGACTTGAACGTTGGAGGTTGAACAATTCATCAACTTCACCAACACCTTTCGCCCTGACCTCAAGTTCACCCAGACCACCTCCCTCCCTTTCCTGGACCTCTCTGTCTCGGTCTCCAGTGACCGACTCAACATGGACATTTCAAACCCGATTCCCACAGCTACCTGGACTACACCTCCTGCCACACCCTCTCCTGTAAAAACACGATCCCTTGCTCCCAAATCCTCCTCCACTGCATTATCTGCTCTCAGGAGGTGCAATTTCACTCCAGGACATCCCAGATGTCCTCCTATTTCAAGAACCGCAAATTCCCCTCTCACGTGATTAATAATGCCCATCAGCACATCTCCTCCAATTCCTGCATCTCTGCCCTCAAACCTCACCCCTCCAACCACAACAAGGATAGGATCCCATGGTCCTCACCTTCCACCCGACCAATCTTTAGACACAGCGCATTTCCACCACCTTCACACAGACCCCACCACCAAAGATATATTTCCCTCTCCACCTCATCTGCGTTTCGCAAAGACCACTCCTTCTGCAACTCCCTCGTTAGGTCAATGCCCCCCACCAACCCACCCTCCACATTAGGCATCTTCCCTTGCTGTCGCAAGAGGTGCAAAACCTGAACCCACGCCTCCCCTTCACCTCTGTCCAAGGCCCTAAAGGATCATTTCAAATCTGGTGGAGCTTTTCCTGCACATCCACCCATCTCATCTACTGTGCCTGTGGTTTTTGATGTGGTCTCCTCTGCATCGGGGAGACAGGACACTGACTCACAGAGTGGTTTAGCGAACATCTCTGGGACATACACATTAAACAACCCCAGCCACATTGCGGCCAACCATTTCAACTCCCCCTCCCACTCCCCCAAGGACATGCAAGTCTTGGCCTGCTCCACCACCAAAACAAAGCCACCCACCAACTGGAGGAAGAGCGCTTTATCTTCTGCCTCGGGATGCTACAACCACACGGCATCAACAATTACATCACCAGTTTCCAAATCACCCTTCCCCCAACCTCATTCCAGATTCAACCCTCCAACTTGGCACAGCCCTCTTGATCTGTCCTACCTGTCCATTTTACTTTCTACCTATTCATTCCACCCTCCCCACGAACCTGTCACAATTACTTCCCAACTGCATTCATCTACTGCTTTCCCAGCTACCTTCCCCCCAGCTCCCCCCCCCCCCCCCCATTTCTCAGCCCCCTTCCACCCCTACATTTCTGATGAAGTGTTTATGTCCAAAACAACAACTCTCCTGCTCCTCGGGTACTGCCTGACCTGCTGGTCTTTTCCAGCGCCACACTTTTCGACCCTCAGGTACTTCAGGGACTATGTTATGGGAATAGGTTGCATAGATTTGGGTCTGTATTTGTTGGAATATAGAAGAATGACAGGTGACCTTATTGAAGTATACAAGATTACAAGAGGCCATACAGTCATAGAGATGGAAACAGATCCTTCGGTCCAACTTGTCCATGCTGCCCAAATATTCTAACCTAATCTTGTCCCATTTGCCAGCACTTGGCCCATATCCCTCTAAATCCTTCCTATTCATATACCCATCCAGATGCCTTTTAAATGCTGCAATTGTACCAGCCTCCACCACTTCCTCTGTGTGAAAACGTTGCCCCTTAGGTCCCTTTTATATCTTTCATCCTCACCGTGAACCTACGCCCTCTAGTTCTGGTCTCCCCATGCCAGGGAAAAAACCTTGTCTTTTTACCCAATCCATACCCCTCATGATTTTATAAACCTCTATAAGGTCGCCCCTCAGCCTCTGACACTCCAGGGAAAACAGCCCCAGCCTACTCGACCTCTCCCTATAGCTCAAATCCTCCAAGCCTGGCAACATCCTTGTAAATCTTTTCTGAACCCTTTCAAGTTTCACAATATCATTACGATAGAAAGGAGACTAGAATTGCACACAATATTCCAAAAGCAGCCTAACCAGTGTCTTGTACAGCTGCAACATGACATCCCAACTCTGTTACTCAATGCTCTGACCAATAGAGGAAAGCATACCAAATGCCTTCTTCATTATCCTATCTACCTGCAACTTTACTTTCAAGGAACTACGAACCTGCACTCCAAGGTCTCTTTATTCAGCAACACTCCCTAGGTACTTATATTAAGTGTATAAGTTCTGTTCTGATTTGCCTTTACAAAATGCAGCACCTCACATTTACCTAAATTAAACACCATCTGCCACTCCTCAGCCCATTGGCCCATCTGACCAAGATCCTGTTGTAATCTGAGGTAACCTTTTACACTGTCCATGACATCTCCAATTTTGATGTCATCTGCAAACTTACTAACTATTCCTCCTATGTTCACATCCAAATCATTTATGTAAATGATGACAAGCAGTGGACTCAGCACCGATCCTTGTGGTACACCACTGTTCACAGGCCATCAGTCTGAAAAGCAACCCTCCACCATCAGCCTCTGTCTTCTATCTTTGAGCCAGTTCTGTATCCAAAAGGCTAGTTCTCCTTATATTCCATGAGATCTAACCTTGCTAACCAGTCTCCCTTGAGGAACCTTGTCGAATGCCTTATGAAATCCATATGGACCATGTCTACTGCTCTGCCCTCATCAATCCACTTTGTTATTTCTTCAAAAAACTCTTATCAAGATCGTGAGACATGATTTCCCACACACAAAGCCTTGTTAACTATCCCTAATCAGTCCTTGCCTCTCCAAATACATGTACATCCTGTCCCTCAGGATTCCCTCTGACAATTTGCCCACCACCAATGTCAGCCTCACCAGTCTATAGTTCCCTGGCTTTTCCTTACCACCTTTCTTAAACAGCGGCACCATGTTAGCCAACCTCCAGTCTTCTGGTACCTCACCTGTGACTATCGATGATACAAATATTTCAGTAAGGGGCCCTAGCTTCCCACAGAGTTCTAGGGTGCATCTGATCAGGTCCTGGGGACTTATCCATTTCTAAGCGTTTCGAAACATCCAGCATGTCCTCCTCTGTAATATGGACATTTTTCAAGATGTCATCACCTATTTCCCCACATTCTATATTCTTGGCAAGATAGATGCAGAAAGTTTGTTTACCTTTCTGGGAGATTCCAGGACCAGAGGACACAATCTCAGAATAAAGGCTTGCACAGTTAAGACAGAAATGAAAAGGAATTACTTCTGTCAGGAGGGTAGTTGATCTGTGGAATTATTTATAGTCGAAGGCTGTTAAGGCTGGATCATTAAGTAATTTAAGGCTGAGATAGACAGATTTTTAATCACTTAAGGAAATCAAGGAATTGGGAACAAGACTGAAAAGTGGCATTCAGGACCATCAAATAAGCCACAATCTCACTGAATGTTGAGAGCTTACACAATACACTTCTGCTCGCATGTCTTCCAGTTTTATGGAAAGTTAAGTGTGGATCTTGAAGGCCTTCTTTTATAAAACAATGTCTCCTGCAAATCTGCTATCTGACTACTGCCTGCCTTGCTGTAGACGGTCCCACCCCCAACCCACAACCTGAAACATTGACTTCTCCACCTCCTGATGCTGTCTGGCTTGCTGTGTTCTTCCAGCCTCCTGCTTGTCTACCGTAGATCATTACTGGGGCTGTTTTAAACAATGACTGGTTGAGAGAGAGATTCTTGTCTTTTATCTCATTCAACTGGAAGAAATCCTGTTAAGAAAAAAAGCTGCTCAATTGATTGTTTGCATTTCTGAAAAGAAAACCCCCTTGTTGAGTTCAGGGCGAAGCCTTTTTATTCTTTGGAAGAATGACTATTAGAAAATCTCAAGGTTGCATTTCCTGCATCTGTATGACTTTGGAGGCATCTATGCAAAATTAGTGACTTGACAACATGTGCCAGGACACAAGTACCAGAGTCCAGAACATTCTACTCTATATCCTTTCACCCTCAGAATAGTTCATTAACCCAAGTATTTTCCTTAGACAGCTAATCTCTGCAGTCAAAAGTTTTTTTTTTCTCTTTTATTGAATAGGATCTGCACTTACTGTATATTTGCATTTGCTATTTTGGGTGCATTTAAAGGAATAAGGTTTGTACTTCTATTTTACAAACTGTGTGAATTACCCTAATATTGTATCTTCATTGAATAAATGTTTTGATAAATCAATAATTAAAATAACCAGATTGATAGATCTTGAAGGTTAAAATCTTACATAGAGTCATAGAGATGTACAGCATAGAAACAGACCCTTCGGTCCAACTCGTCCATGCCGGCCAGATATCCTAAACTAATCTAGTCCCACCTGCCAGCACCCGGCCCATGGGTATCATTATCATATAGATAACATTTAACTGGTCATTTAGGTAAAATAAAAATACTTTTTCCAGTTATGTTGTGACCCATAGGTTAATGGAACTAAAGTGACTAGAGCTGTTTTAATTTGTGCAATCCCTCCCAACATTTGATGACAGGGACACTGAGGCATTTTTCAATTCTTCAGGAAATGTCACTCATCAGATGAGATTGCCAATGAAACTGGATATTACTCAAGCAAAGCAAGTCAATGGACGGAACTCATGAAGTATATGTCTTGTTTTCTGAGGAGGCTTCTGTAGATTGAGGAGGCAAAAGCTTTTTGTGGTGCTTGTGTGTTTATTCCTGAGGATTACATGCAAAAGTTTTCAGATAACTAAAAGCAATCTGGGGAGAATTGTCTTCTGACCCTCTTCTCTCAGAAGGTGGTCAATATATAAAAGTCTTTACTGCAGTACACATACAAACACTAAATGAGAAATAATGAGATTTTTGGGGATGTACAGGTTTAATCTCACTTTTGTACACAATTTCAATAATACACCGCTCCACTGATGGTCATGTTCCTAAAGAATGTGAAGAGTGTGTGGTCAGGGGAATGTCAGGCATCGTCATAAAAGATGAAATCCATTTTGATCAATTAACTAATGCTGACTGCAACAAATTTCAGTAGTTCCTTCAAAGTAGCACTTATTGCTAGTGATTTGGCAGTGAATATAGTTCTGAAAAAAGTTGAATCAACCATAGTGAAGCCAGTAGGGTACTTCTCTAAAAGGTTAGAATCCCATCAAAAGTGATGGTCTACGGTGGAAAGAATCCGTGGATTTGCTACTGACTCAGACATTTTGAAATACATGTGCAAAGAGGGAATAAGAATGTGTGTGTGAATGTGTCAACTTTTCTCATTTTCTTTGTCCACACTTCACAATAAAAACACAGAATTGCCACAAAGATGCTTCATATTTAATATTTCTTGGAGGCTTTATGTTGTGAAGGTTTGTGGGTAATTGATTCATTTCACGTTTGGTGGAAATGTCTTGAATGGTTTATTTAAAAGAGGTCATTGTTATTAATTGGTTATGTGAGGTCTGGGAGCAAGAGCTAGGAGTGGAGATCTCTTCTGAAACGTGGGAGGACATATGGGAGAACATGCGAAAGATCTCAATCTGTAATAGGATACGCGATATGCATTTAAAAGTCTTGCACAGGGTTCATCTGGCACCGGACTGTCTAGCGAAGTTTAAAAAAGGGGCATCTTCAATGTGCCTCAAATGTACAATAATTGTAGGTACTCTTACCCATTGCTTCTGGACATGCCACAGGCTCCATGTTTATAGGAGCGCTGTGACGGAAGAGATAAGAAGGATATTAAGGACCGAAGTTAAAGTAGACCCGATACCTCTCCTCTTAGGTCTACTGAATTTATCACCTGTAGATGGGCATGGGAAGAAACTATTTAATATTCTTACTTACTGGGCACAGAAGAATATTCTGATGAATTGGGTGTCTGCTTGCTGGGATAGCGGAAATTAATTATGGAGCACATTCCCTTAGATTTTTTTACAAATGTCGTGCACCACACAACAGAGCCTTTTTATAAAACATGGCAGCCCTTTTTGAGTTATTTAGATACAGATTTGTCTGCTATCTTAACTAGGGTGTTTGTTTAACCAGGATGGTTATGTTTGCTGAGCCCTGGGCCCTGGAGGGGGGGAACTCCTGAGTTAATACGGGTATATATACAACACTCCTGTTCTTTTGTTTGGGAGCTTTGCACCGAGCATTGCAATTTTGTGTTTTTGTGTGTTCTTTTGTTTTTTTTTGTTTTATTAGTCACTTACTTAATTTTGGCGTTGTTTTGCACAGTGTTAGGTTTTGTTTTGTATTATAGAGTAGGTTAGCAGTTAGTAAACAGTAATTGTATTGTAATTTGTGTTTTTCTTTATTATACTGATATTTGTTATTTGTTATATTTTCAATAACTTTACAAAAAAAGGTCATTGTAAGTTCACTGTATACGTTGGAGATTTTTTTGCTGCTAAGACTTCCTGTAAGTTAAATGACTAGTAATAACTGCTTGCCTTGTTATAGACCCTTGCTGAGATGGTTTTGAACAGTAATTGGCTTAATGAAGTGCTTGGTTTCTTTGCCATGAAAAGAACAAATCGCCAAGTTGATTGTTTCCATATCTGAAAAACCTCTTATTGAATTTAAGGTGAAAACTATTTGTTCTTTTGAAAGAACGATTTTGAAAGGAACAGGTCAGGATTGTATTTCCTAAGCAAACTGTGTCTTTGAGACTTCAGAGACAACAATGCATGATCAGAGGTAGAGGGGTGACCTTATAGACGTTTATAAAATGATGAGAGGCATGGAGAGGGTAAATAGACAAGATCTTTTCCCTGGTGTGGAGGAGTCCAGAACTAGAGGGCATACGTTCAGGGTGAGATTTCAGGCAGAGGGTGGTGTGTGTATAGAATGAGCTGCCAGAGGAAGTAATGGAGGCTGGTACAATTACAACATCTAAAAGGCATCTGAATAGGAAGGGATATGGGCCAAGTGCTGGCAAATGGGACTAGATTAATTTAGGATATCTGGTTGGCATAGATGAGTTAGACTGAAGGGTCTATTTCCATGCTGTGCATCTCTATGACTCTATTAGTGACTTAAGCACATTTGGAACATTCTGTGCTTTATTCTTTAGCCTCCAAAAATAACACATTGGTCATTCGATAATTGAATTTCAGATACTAATAATATACTCTTTCCCATTCTCCTCCCAGCAGGACATCTCCCCAAAACTTTACCCTGGCACCTATGGAATTCTTTTCTTATCCATTTGCAGATAATATGTTGGCCATCGATGAGGGTAAACCTTTATCTCCTCTTCCTCGGTGATGGCAAAACTATACTTCAATTCTCCAACTACAGTTTAACTGGGAGGTAGGCCTGGCCTTGTCGTAAAAATGCAACTTTACGACAGAAAGCCTATCCTTGATATATTGTGATGTACACATCTGCGGTTTTATCTCGAGGACTTAAAGTGGGAAGCTCGATGAAAAGATTTGTAGTTTTACATTCCCATGTTTTTCAAACAGCTCGGGACAATAAATCCCAAACCGAATCCCTGGATACTGTACATGGAATTATTTCATTGAAATATAAAGTGTCTGACTTTATACTCGACAGGAAATACTTCAGAAAGTGCTAAAAGATGAAGAGTAAAGCTTTCATTTTGATGGTACAAAACATAACAGTTGATAGTTCCAATCCTGCTCGTTTCCTTATGTGCAAAGATATGTAGTTCCTTGGCTTTATTTTACTCACTTTCGTTCCTTGGGGACGGCAAGAATTCTTGCAAATTTCTCGCCGCAGCAACGAGTTATTGTGAAGGAGAAATTGGTGGAATTTCTCCATTTCGCTGATTACAAAACCAATCAGACAATCTCGTATTTTCTGCAGACAGAAGCCTGCCTTGATCCAGTTTTTATACCCGCCGTCATTAAGACGAATACTCAGCTCCGACTGCATTCTTGCAAATAAAAGAATAAACGTCGTTTCCAAACTGTGATCAGACTCTATAGTTTTCAATCCAATCTCGGGTACATTGCTTGCGTGCGCAGTCTGCCCGGAGAGCCACCAAATGCGGAAGTGAGATTGCGAGCGAGCACCTCATTTAAAATAGAACAACACTTCAAATTGCGAATGCGAAAGAATGGACCTGGTTTTCTAGTAGGACTTGAGTTCGATGTTTGAGTCACACAGATTAGATGAAAATTAGCCCTTCACATTTCCCCCTTTAATTTTTTTTTCTTACCCTGTACATTACAGCTTAGCCGCGCATGCTGGATTTTTTTTGTGCAATATGTTCTTCTTCTTTCTATTATAAGTATGTCCCTCACATTTGATTTCTTTTTTAAAAACAAAAAAAAAGGCCAATGCAATTGAGGTTGGCGGAAAGTGGGATGTGTATCTCAGTATAGAACATTTCGATTTCAAAAACGACAAAGTCACTTGAACTGCTGAAGGAGCAGCGCTCCGAAAGCTTGTACTTTCAAATAAACCTCCCGGACTTTAACCTGGTGTTGTGACTTCTGACCTTTTCCACCCCAGTCCAACAGCGGCACCTCCACATCAAAAACAACAATTCGAGGATAGCTACAATGAAAATAAGCAAAATGCTGGAGAAATTTAGTAACAGATGCTACTAGACCTGCCGAGTTAATGTGTCAAGTTCGATAAAACTATTTCGAAACAATGTAACCTTCACTGGAAAATGGAAATTCAGTGGATAAGACGGAAAATCAAGCAATCAGAGGCAGGGATTTACATATACATTGCCAAAATATTCAGGAACTTTAATACTGGTGTATGAGAAAAAGAATAAACTTTTAGGACGGAGGACTGCGAGTTGGCTGATGAACTGAAACAGCGTATTCCTTTGGTTGTTCCTAGTAGATACAATACACATGCCGCAGTCAATTAATAAATGTAGGTAACCAACAAACTAGTGTAGGTCAGAGAAAGATATTTGCTGTCCTTATCTGATGTGGCCTGCGTGTGCTCACAACAATACTGTTGTCTTACAAATGCCCTCTGAAAAGACAGAGCAAACTACCCCATCGTATCCTGTTTTTGTGTGAAAAAGTAATTAAACGGGATGGGGGAATCGCACTGACCGAAGCACCAGAAATGGCAATGGCAAACAACATCTGGGGACTTCATTCAAAATGGGGGAGCTATATCATAGTCTAGTGTTCTCAACAGTCACCCGCACAAGATCATGCCCCATCATTCTCCCACTTTACTGCACCCCTCTCCCCCAATAAACCCCACCTGCCATCCTCTCCCCTTCTACCCGTCCCCCTCTTTCCCTACCTTCGTTCACCTTCAGTCCACCAGGTCTGCACTTTATCCCTCCGACCTGTCTTCTCTCCTTTATCATCCCTCATCCCCACCGCCACCCCTGTTATTGCTCGCTTCATGGCTTACCAGCAATTTCCATTCAAAATGTTTACAACGTTATCAATATTTTTTTTCTGAAACAGAACATTTTATCCATCCCCAAGGTAGATTGTTTGCATTTATAATGCCATATATCTAGTCTCTTTATTCATTACCATCTCAAATAGCATGTTTATCAAAATTGGTTAATCACTCCATCAATCAAAAATTATATTGATAGAATTCATAACTTTGAATAATTGCAGAAATTAATTAGAAAGTTAAACACAAATGTTTATTTTAAAATTGAAGTACACCAAAAAGAATAGCCATACAAATAAATATGGATACTTCTAAAAAGGGATTTGAAAAATTGAAATTTAAATGAAAACATCAACATTTAAGAATTGCCTCTGCTTTTACATTAGCACCTATTCAGATTTAGAATTACTGTCAAGGTGGGAAGTTGTATTAATTAAAATTAGGAATTATGATTGACTGGCAGAGGAAGACAAATTTAAACAGATGTTGAGAAAGTGAAAATCCACACCACAGGCAATAAGATGTTTGTGGGTGGCTAATGCTTTTTCATTACTTTTGACTATGAAATCAAAGCTTTTACTCCACTCTAAGTGTCACATATTACTTTCCTAGTATTGCCCCCCCCCAAAAAAAATCTTGTATAATTTATTTGCTGCATTTAAAAACTAAAAAAAAGTAAAAGTTTTGTTCAAAAACAATTTTTTTAAAATAGCAATTAGAATAGAACAAATCTTTTTAAATTGTACAAGATTTTGTAGAAAAATCTGGATTTTTTTCTTCTTTAATATAAGCAAAATATATATTTATGAGGGCCATTGTTTTGGGCAAGGGAAAGTACACAACAAAGAACCATTCAATTAAAAATGTCGATGTTGAAAAAACCCATTTAACAATATTTTCCCATGAAAGGCTTAATCATAATTTTCACAAGGATTTTAATTGTAAACAATAGCTGGTTTCAGAGTTAGCAGCATAATTTTAGCATGAATTGATACTTTTTCAACGTCAGTTTGAACCTGGTGTCAAGTCAAGAAATTCTCCAAATGTCTAACAATGATATCATAAAACAGAATAAGTTACCAATTCCAATGAAATATTCTTGAACAGAAAACCAGGAAATAAAACACATTGAAATTTTCACTTTTAATTAACAACTTTACAGACCATAATAAATGATGGGACATACAAACAGGATTATGTCAAATCTGAAAGATCATAAATAAAATTTTAAAATTAGCAAAATGAATGTATCATGGACTAATTTGACATTACACAAATATAATAATTTTTCAGGGACAATGAAGCAGTTTGGAATAGGTACACCATTAAAAATCTAGTGACACCTCATAACAAGGTGCATTTTTCAAGATTAATAAATTGTGACCAGTGGTGAAAATAATTTATTGTTTTTTAACTTGATTGCAGTTAGGTGGGGTGAGGGGGGATATTTGTGCATTGAATTATGCATGCACAAATTCTAGAGGCTGTCTCAATTTCAATTTCAATTTCAAAGGAGTGTGATGACAGTGAATGCTGAGTGTTATCATCAGTAGTACTGCCATAACATCTGGGCCAATGTATTCAATGCCTGAAAAGGTATATTCAAAAAGTACATTACATATGTTTCACAATGATCAAATTACGTCTCGCTGACATTTTCCCCCATTACAAACAATAGCTCATTCAAAATGCTGCAGTTTGCACCCTCACCCCTATGGTCCCCTTTTGGTCAAGCTCTAATTTAGGTAGAACACAGAAGCTAGTGATCTGAAAATTTATTTTCCCAGTCAAGGATTTCCCTCCGAGAGCACCCGACTTTATACACTTTAGTCCCATATTTCAGGAAGGATGTACTGGTGTTGGAGCGGGTCCAGAGGATGTTCACAAAAATGATCCCATAAATGAAAGGCTTAACATATGAAGACTCTGGGTCTGCACTCAATGGATTTTATAAGGATGGGTGGGGGGAGGGGGATCTAATTGAAACTTACAACTGAAAGACCTGGACAGAGTGGACATTGGGAAGACCCTTTAGAATGGAGATGAGAAGAAACGTCTTCAGCCTGAGATTGATGAATATAATGAATTCATTACCACTGTAGGCTGTGGAGACCAGTTCATTGATTATATTTAAGACAGAGATAGTTGCTGATTGTTAAGGGGATCAAAGGTTTTGAGGAGAAGGTGGGAGAATGGGGTTGAGAAACTTATCACCCATGATTGAATGGCCTAATTTCTGCTCGTATATCTTATGGTCCCTACTTTACCATTACAAGGGTAACCTTGTCTTCACTTTCCTCCACGTGACTTTTTTAAAAATTTGATATAGAATTTTCTGCTTACAACTTAACACTGCCAAAAAACAAATATTCTCTTCTCTTTATAACAATAGTTATTCAGTTGCATTCTACTTTATTCTTTTACCAACTATCTGTCACCTTTCTAACAAAGCTCAGCAAATGCAGCATCTGTCTAAACATACCTTTCCACACCATCATCCTCAACGGATTCATACAGTACTTTCCCAATGAGACAACAAATTGTACGTAATTTTTCAAACCTAATGTGCTGGATTTACCAATTCTCCTAGAAAAAACAGGAAGAGCAAATGATGATTTTCCTTTATGAAAAATGATGATTTTTCCCAATAGCCTCATTTTCATAGTAAATGTGATGCCAAGCTCCTTGCTACTTTCCACTTAAACCTTCTGGCCAATTCTGTCTTTGTGATTTGTTTTTCAGGTAACAAAGTGACTGGTTTTGGTCTAGCTCACCATTTTTTTCATCCTTCCATTTCTATATGCCTTACTACATCATCCTGAATTCAGATGTCTCAAATGCCAGTATTTCTTGCCTACTTGGGCTTCTTAGTGAGTGTTGTCTCCCAAATCTACCCATGGCCTTTAATCTATTTGTTATTTTCCAATTCTGATGAAAGGTTCATGCCTGAAAAAAAAGCTGTCTTGTTCTCTTTGCAAATTCTGTATGACCTACTGAATGTTTCAGGTAGTTTTTATTTCAGATTTCAAGCATCTGATGTTCTTTGTCTTGGCTTTATGATCCAAATCCTTAACTTCAAAGTCATCCATAAATTTCCTCTATCCTTGGGAGTATTCTCCTACTTTTGTCATTGTGGTTAGTCTTCTGGAATACACTCCCCCGTAACTCCACCTTTGACTCCCACTATTCAATAGTTCTCTTCAATTGTCACCCGCCCCAATCAAAAGTAGTTTTTCAAATCTCATACTATGTATTGACTCTGTGCATGTCATCCTGGAAAGGCAGGAATGTTTATATTTCTATTTCTATGGTATAACACCTTGTAAATTTCAGCTTGGTACCAAAATATATGGAAACTTTTCAGGTGGTGTAAAGTAATGTCAAGTGAATCACTTTCAGTTATAGAGACAAGTGACAACTATAAATCAAGTTTCTATTGAACAGCAAGTCAGTGTCAATATAATCATTCTCAGTAAGAACAGCAGCCACGTCCTTGAGAAGTAATTTAATGCTCGAGAGGAAACTGTTCTACGTTGTTCATTCACAGACCAAAACCAGTATGTTGTGACAGGTGTCTGGAAAGGAAGTCAGTGATGTCAGCTCCAACAAACATGCGGTGGGGGAGTGGAGTGGAGCTAAAAACCGAGAATGGAGCACAGGACATTGAGATTGCTCCTCAAGACGATGAAAAGAGAGTGACAATGGGTCAGAGTATGATGGGAGACAAAATAAAAGCATGATTAGTTTGACTGAGGACTCAAGCACGGGTTGACAGGAAGGGAAGGTAGTCTGAAAAACAAGAGAGCAAAAGAACTAGTGACTGAAAGTAGTACAGCATTCAATGACAGTGGGAAAAGACTGAACAATGCATTGTGTATAGAATAGCAGGAATGAAGAAACGATACTGAGACTGGAGAATGGGGCATATTGATGCTGCTGCTTAAGAAAGCAAAAGCACCACAATGAACATGAAGGAATTCAGAGTTACCCTTAGGAAAAAATATGTAATAGGTATTTAAAATAACTTCAACAGCTATGTTTAGAACAAAGAAATACAACTTTAAACAAAAAAAAAACTTGATAAGCAGCCTTTTAAACATCACCCCATCAAAATAAATTAATTGTTTTGAGTTGTACCTGTCAAAGTTGCTGTTAATGAAAATAAAACAGAAATACTTACCTCAATATTAGGAACATTTTCAGAAAAGATAATGGGGGGGGGGGGGTAGAAGAAAAGTATCTATTGGAATTATACAACCAAAATTATGCTGTTGCATCTAACTGTACATATTGTCAATGTTGTTTGAATAAGGGTGTTACATGGGATGGTGGTTTTATTTGCTTGTTTATTAAATATTGTTTCTGAGGCAATATGACCAAAGAACTCAAATTTTATGAAAAGATTTAAAGCAGTCATAATAAAATACAGCTCCATTAAAGTTTCACAATTTACAATAACCAATGTAACAAATGAGATTGAAAATTAATAAAACTTAAGCTATTGTGCCAGAACATATGAAAATTGACAGATTTGCATTCTCTAAAAAATATTCTTGGCATCATCATAATCTAACGATCTTCTCCTTGTAAATACTATACTATGGTTAAATCTAAATCAACCAAACAGGAATCTTTTGGGATTTATATTCGTTTGAAATGCAGTTTATAAAATACACTATATAACAGCAGGTAAACAAAGTAATGAATGTATCTTTTAATGGAAGAAGTTCATCCCTGAAGAATAAATTATATCACGCTCTCAAGTCACATTGGAGCATGATTTTGATAATTAATTTCATTTTGCATCACATACTGTCCACCGAATAACATTGTACTCAATCCTTTTTCTCCACATGAAGGACACCCTAAGGCAGTCTGTAGTGTTACTGTCGACCCCCAGGGGGCAGTGTTAGATTTGCCATCAAATCCCTCACTGCTGCATAGATTGTGCAGTCACCTGAAAAAGTAACATAATTATTTTTTAAAAATACAACAGAGTGAGGTAAATGACAACCAGATTAAGATAACAATAAGTTTTTTTTGTTCATTCATGGGATCTGTGCAACAGTAACTGTGCTAGCATTTCTTCCCATCCCTAACTGCCCTTGGTAAAAGTGGTGGTCAGTCACCTTCTTGAACCTGTGCAGTGGAGTTACATTTACAGTTAGAAAAGGAGTTTAGGATATTGACCCAGTAAGAGTGAAGGAATGGCAACTTATCTCCAAGTTGGAATAGTATGTGGCTTTATACAGGTGGTGGTGCTCCCATGCATAAACAGCTCATCTTTCTAGATAGTAGAATTTGACAGTAGTGAGGGTGTTGAAGGATAAATTATATCATGCTCTCATCACACTGGAGCATGATTTTGATAATTAATTTTATTTTGCATCACATACTGTCCACCGAATAACATTGTACTCAATCCTTTTTCTCCACATGAAGGACACCCTTTGGCGAGTTGTTGAAGGGATTAAATGTTAAAGGTGTTAGATTATAGTCTCAATCAAGGTTTGTCCAGGATGGTGTTCAGTTTGAGTATTGTTTTAGCTTCACAGATTAAGGCAAGTGGGGAGTTTTTAAATATGCTTCAACTAGTCTCTTGCAGATGAACAGGCTTCAAGGTGTTGGAAGGGGAGCTAAATGCATTCGTGTTCCCTAAAGCTGACCTGCTCTTGTAGCCACAGAACTTTGTGGCCTCTAGTTAAGCTCCTTGTAATTTCCAGGGTGTTGATGATAATGGATTCAACAATGGCAAAGGGACCTTGGGGTGCAGGTTTATAGTTCCTTGAAGTTGGAGTGACAAGTAGACAGCAGTGGAGATGGCATTTGATATGCTTGCCTTTATTAGTCAGCACATTGAGCATAGGAGTTGGGATGTCATGCTGCAGCTGTACGGGATATTGGTCAGGCCATTTTTAGAATTCTGGTCTCCCTGCTATAAGAAAATTGTTGTGAAACTTGAAAAGATGCAGAAAAGATTTACAAGGATGTTGCCAAGATTGGAGGAGCTCAGCCTAACAGCTGGGGTTATTTGCCCTGGAGCATTTGACGGTTGGGAGGGGACCTTATAGAGGTGTATAATTCATGAGGGGCATGAATAGGGTAAATAGCCAAGGTCATTTTCCTGCGGTAGAGAAGCCCAAAAGTAGAGGGCGTAGATTTAAGGTGAGAGGGGAAAGATAGAAGGGACCTTAGAGGCAACCTTTTTGTGCACAGTGTGGTGACGTGTATGGAGTGAGCTGCCAGAGGAAGTGGTGGAGGCTAGTACAATTACCACATTTAAAAAGGCATCTGGATAGATATATGAAGGTTTTAGAGGGATGTGGGCCAAATGCTGGCAAATGGGACTAGATTAATTTAGGATATCTGGTTGGCATTGACGAGTTGAACTAAAGGGGTTTGTTTCTGCACTGCACAAGTCTATGATTCTTTGCCATTGAACACTGCAGAGATAATTAGGTTTGTTTTTGTGCAGATAGTCATTTCCTGGCATTTTCAAAGCATGACTGTAACTTGTGTTATGGAAGGTGTTATATGCATATATTACATTTTTTTGGATTTAGATTTTAAAGCAGAAATGAATAAATGTGGCTAAGTTTGTGAAGGTTTATTTTAAAAAAGTCAGAAAGACAGTTTGGAATTGTGGTGATTTAAGTAATCAGTTCCAAGAAGACACACGCCTGCATTCCAGTATTAGACCGTTGGGGTTATGATATACAGAGTTAGCACATTAAGGTAATAGTTTACACATGAATCTTCAGAATAGAAAGTTCAAAGCTGTTAATTCAGGAGAGGTGTGGGCTATTGTCGGGCCACAGATTCAACTCTCATTACGGAAGTTCATGGAATTTAGGTTCTATTCAGAAATTTGGAACTAAAACCTGGTTCAGCAGCATTATCACCGCACCAGCACTTTCTTGAAACAAATACTGACAATGAACAGGCTTTTTTTTGGGGATGAAAATTACTTTTTAAATAGGTTATGCATTGTTGGAGAAGTGTACTAGAGATCAAGGCCTGCTATTCTTGGATGTGTCATAAAGGTTCAAGCATTTTATCAAAGTATGCAGAGTCCCTAATTTACTTGTTTGGTAAACTCAGTTTAACAGAAAACACATACCAGGTTTTAGATTACTAAAGATTAGATTAGATTACAGTGTGGAAACAGGCCCTTCAGCCCAACAAGTTCACACCGACCCGCCGAAGCGCAACCCACCCATAGCCCTACATTTACCCCTTATCTAACACTATGGGCAATTTCCCATGGCTAATTCACCTGACCTGCACATCTTTGGACTGTGGGAGGAAACCGGAGCACCTGGAAAAAACCCACGCAGACACGGGGAGAACATGCAAACTCCACACAGTCAGTCACCTGAGGCGGGAATTGAACCCGGGTCTCAGGCGCTGTGAGGCAGCAGTGCTAACCACTGTGCCACCGTGTACTTCACAAGAACTATTACAAATATATAGATCCTGTCATCACAGGTAAACAACCGAACATGCAGCACACAACTTTAGTAGATCAACTCTAACCCCATTCTAAAACAACCCATACACAGTATCATAGACGGAAAGAAAAAAAAATGGCATGATAGGTGGAGGAAATAAAATGCTGGAGAAATGGTTCTCCAAAATTCAATGGTGTGTTATTTTTGTTGTCTGCTCTTTTCCTTTAGATTCTTGCACTTCTGCACAGGAGGCAGAGTGACGTGACTAATGAAGTCTCTCAGAAATTGGTTAAAACGAAAACCTTTAACTATTGGTGGGAGCAAACTATGGAGTGTCTTCAGGGTAACAGGGGAGAGCTGATAACCTTTGGAATCCATATCAACTCCACAAGCCAGCAGCCTGTTGCAATCTGAATCTTACTTTGTAAACACATACAAGTTGTGTTCTTTTGCACCATTGCTTACTGCTTGCTGAGCAACAATGGAAATATGATCCACAATGGATTTAAGTAGCTTGCTTTTTAAAATAACAGCCCTTGGTTGTAAAACAGCCTTTTCCCCAATATACTTTATTTTCTTTTGATTATAAAATGAAAAGATGTGGTCTTCACTAAATGTCAGGTATAGTTTTTCAGAAGTGAAGGAGAACCAGGGTTTATTCATCATACAAACTTAACAAAAAGGCTGGCCCAGAAATACGAAGCAACATAGTAATGGATTCCACTTGGATATCCGAATATGAATTATCTTGTCCCTTATCCACCAGATGGCTATATAGAGTGGCTCTAGTAAGATAAATTTGATTAATGAGCAAATTTAAAACTAATATATTATTTAACTTTTACTGCATTTTGGAAGATACTTTAGTGCTATTATACAGCATATTCTTCAAAGCAGTGAACTAATGTAAGAAATTAGGCCAAAGATCAAATCAAGCATCTAAATCTTTGCAAAAGTGCTCTGTATATTGACATAACATTTTTCATTATTTCTCATATGAGCTATGCTGCAGTCATCTTTGCAGAGATTTTAATTTTACTTGTCAAGTAGTCCTAAAATTAGGCGCAATGCCTGTCAGAAATTGTGCAAACCCATTTTAAAACTTAACCTGAACAGCCAGTAGAGGATGAGATGGAAAGCAAAGAGAAGCAACATAGATATTGGAAACATGCCTGAGCTTATATACAAAATTTAGGTTTCTAAATACAACATTTTTTCAGTGTTCCAATATTGTTACATTTACTGTGGCTTTTTGCATTTTGTGCATATTGCAAAAAATGATCAGATGGTGGCAAACAAACATCCTGCAAAATAACTTTCTTTTGGTTTACCTTGTGGTGGCTGGTGCACTTCTGAAAACCTCCTCAAGATGTTGCTCACCATTGAGGCAGCTGCTCCTGATGTGTTCTGTGGCCTTGGAATATCAGCTTGCTGTGTTGCCCCTGTTGCCATATCATAGACAATTGGCACAATTATGCTGATTGGTTCTTGTGGAACTGTTAGTCGCTGAGTGAGTTGCAGCTTTTGACAGGTTGAGGTTGGGTGAAGGGCAGAGACAAAAGATGAGAGAGAATGTGAAACTTTAGCTGTAATTTCACAAATGTAGACTTCAAAAAACAATTTAAGTATCATTTTCTTTCATTTGTTTCAATCAGAGCATCTGCATTGCATTCATTATTTCATTTCTGAAGTGCTTCTGGTATTGCACCGTGTGGAATATAGATGGGTCCTGTGCCTCATTTTATTCAATCTTTTGCAGCTATGCTAAATGATACAGCTAGGGACCTCCAGTTTGGATTTTGTATATAGATACGCACAATACAGTAATGTCAAACCTAACACCACCAAATATCAATGACAGTCCTGCAACAAAAAAATAGTTAGATGAAGTTTGCATACTGATGCACAATTGTGGCACACTTTAAAGTGGATCTTCTGTTAGTGAATCTCTTGTATTTCTTGCTGAGAGTTGTGGTTACCATTAGCCTGAAGACTGAAAAAATGCAGTCAAGTCTTAGAAAGTTACATGTTAGATCAGCAATCACTATTGATATAACTGAATTGCATGTGAGAAAGGAGTTCACATCTTGGAAGTGTGTTATTAATCTTGTGCCAGGATAGTAAAGGAATTCATGACTTGCATACAGAGAATAGACACCACTTTTGGGTAGATAGGAGAGTATAAATGCTATGTAGGGTTGAATGGCCTCTTTCTGAGCTGTACTTTGTGCATGGAGTCTCTGAAAATCAGTACATAGCATCAAAACTGCCACTAAACCAAAATATTAGAAGGGAGTTGCCCATACAAATCTCATTTCTGATGTGAAATGTACACAGTTAATAGAAAGTGTATGCTTGAAATATTTCAAAGTTACTATTACAACATGTTTCTTTTTAGCTGGCTGGTCAACATTACTAACTATGAAGTACTTGAATTTGCTGAATTCAGAAATTATCATTTTTGAAACTGATATTCAGTGATCAGCTCTACTGGGCTAGAAAGATTAGCATGGATGGTGCAGGTTACCAAAGTAATAGATTTTGTGTAGAACATTTTGAAGATAGAACAAAGTAATGCAAACAATAAAAAGGAATTACATGGACAAAATGAAGATTCACTTGAAGCAATGCAAAATGACTTGCTAACTTATAGAAACCATTAGCCTCAGACACTAATAGTGTGCCAAAGAACATGGAGTTGATACATTAGGCCAGCTGAAAGGCAAGATGCAACATATGGGTGAATCAACAATGGTAGAGGAATGAACATTAGAAGACTTCCAGAAACATGATATGTTAAGCTTGAGATAGAACAGTATCTCTCTTGTAACCCTGCAAGACCTATGAAGAAGTTAAATTTACTCTATTGCTGGTACGAACATCCTTGAATAATCATCTCTCTCATGTGCGCACGCAAACACACGTTTTAACATTCATATTTTTCTTGCCTCCAATCCTAACAGTTCCGCACATTTAATACATTACAATTTCATGATCTTCAACTGCGATACATGGAAACTAACATGAGTGTGCAACTTACAAAGAACAGCATCTTGGATTTCAGCACCACTGCAGGTGTTCCTGGAGGAGCTATTGGAGGAGCACTAGGCGGGATTGTCAAACAGAACTGCACATTCCACCTTAGCTGAGTGGCTTGATCTGGAAACTGTTCACAACAAAAAGCATGATTTATTGAAATGTTAAACCAAGATGAAATTGGTTTTGGCATTTTGATGCTTCGATGTGATTTTCTATCTGAAACAAGTATAAATCTCTGTTCTGGGAAATATTAACATTTCAGCAAAAAGCATTTTCATGGAAGTTACATAAGCATTACTTTATCAAGATAATTTGATGCGGTCACATTTTTCTGTAGCAAAATTGGGCATGATAATTTGATAGAACTAGATAAGTGAGTCCAAATTAAGCTAAACTGGATTATGGACACTTGTTAATAGCAGCATCTTATGTTAAAAGTGCACTGTGGCAACTACATAAACCTTAAGCCAGCTGTTTTTTTGTGGAACCAAGATGGTTTAACAGAAATCCAAAAGGGTTAAAATGCTTTGAGGAGAATATTAATCATAATTAGATTGAATTACTTCATATTTTGCATTATTCAAATATACAGGTCAAATATTTCATTTAAAAAATCAAGGAGAAAATTCAACACTTAGACAACTTATGAGAATGTTTATGTCATTGAGTAAATGGTCCCTGTGCTTGGTCTTGAAAAAGCTAACCACAATGTTTTGAACATGAGGTACAAATTGGGAATGCCCTTGTTGGGAATTTATCCCAAGAACTATCCATCAATTCACTTAAAACTGCATTACTGAAATCTCAGTTGCTTAGTCCTAATGCCACACTACACTTCTGTAATGACTCCTCTGCTCAGCCACACCCTTACCTCCAATTTTGAAGCTCTGATCCTGAATAAAACTGACTCTCACCATTACCCACCCCCACACATCTGCTTCTCCCCAACCCCTTCCACTTCAATGTTACAGACAGTATTACAGTGTCACTTACCAATTCCAGTTTCATGATGCGCACACAATCCCTGAGAATGTGAGTTGGAGCTCCCAATAGCTTAGCAAAGGCATTTAGTGTATTGGCTTTAAAGGGGGGTCCAGCAACCTTAACAGATGAAAAATGTATTATTCATATTGCAGTAGAGTATTATAGGAATGATAAATGTAACCAAGCTAAATGTTAGAAATAGGTTCCATATTTACAGTGATCTGTTTCAACCATTTGTCTCAATATTTATGGAAAATGTTTTTAACAAACACCAATATAAAATGCACAAATTATTTAAGTAGCTTTCTCAAGGTACAGGCATGAGAACACAATAAGTATTTGGGATGATGGATTTTGATAGGAAATGAAAACTACATGTAAGAGCTCTTCTTTCAACCCTTTGTAATTTCCCTAAACACGAAAGTTGAGAATATCAATATAACCTGCTCTAAGACTGACTGAGGCATCCAGTTTTAGCAAATAAATCCATTTTGCCTTCTCCCTCCTCTGCTGTGCAAAAGCAACTGAAATATAATTTAGCTCCATTTTCTTTTGAAGCTGACAAGCAGCAAACCTTTCATCTATCATCATGTCAAATCTGTTGACACTGACTCTATTGCTTGATTTTGAGGTTTTTGATGAAAAATTACACACAGGTCTCATGAAGCTTGCTTCAAATCTGTTGTCAAACGATCACCACAGCCATTTTAGGTCCATGTTTCTTCCCTTTTAAAAACAATTTTAGTCCATGAAAGGTCTCAGGTATGCCAATCAAATAATGGAAGTTAAAATTTGACAGTCATTATAGTTATCGTAACACTTGGCCTTGTAGAAGGCTTATTAGCTCCATTAGCTGGACAACTGGTTTGCGATGCAAAGTGATGTCAACAGCGTGGTTCAATTCCCACATTGACTTAGGTTAGCATGAAGGACTCTCCTTCTGAACACCCCATTTGTTCCTGAGGTGTGGTGACCCTTGGGTTAAACCGCCACTAGTTGTCCATCTCCCTAATGACAGGACAGCCCTAATGGTTTGCTAAGACTATGGCAACTTCACTTTATGTGGTCTTGCATTACAAAATAATAGGAGACATACAACTTTGAGAGTTCTTCTGTAATAGGATACTTGTTTGCACAATAGATAATTTTGCAATTTGAATTGCATTACTGTCATACTTACTCTTGTTTCAAAGAACTTTTCTAAAACTTGTAGTTCTTCTTGTGTCCATGGGTCTGGTGTTTCAGGTGTTACTTTGAATTGTAAAGTTTGATATGTCTGTGGGTTCAATGCTACTCGACACTTCAGTGCTTCAGTCTTAAACATGATCACACCAGGTTCATTGGAATTTATAAGTTGCAACTAAAGAAAAATCAGAGAATATATAATTAAAAGCCAATTTTAAATATCTGATCAAGAAATCATAAGTGCATTCTCTGAAGAATGTACCCAATATTCTGATTAGAGTTGCTACAATGAAACTTAGGAACTAATTTTATGAAAATAGTAAAATTAACTGCTAAAATATCTCATGAAAACAATGCAACAATTTTTGAACAATGGATAAGATCATTTCAAATTAGTAAAATGATAGAAACTACAAAATGTAGTAATTTGAAACAGAAAGCTAAACGTTTATTTTTGATGCTCCCCCCAACAAAATGCTGAACAGCCTAGAATGTTATTACAGCGTTTGTTGTTTTTAAATGGGAACATCTATATATCCTCCTACCGGTTCCTGTTGTATGATCCTTTGCAGATGCCGTCTCATCATAACAGATCCTAAGAATCGCTCTAGTGGGGAGCACAGATAACTACCAGCCAATCCTGGGACAAGACCCGGAGTCGGTGATGGACAAAGTAGAATGTGCAAGGCATTATGAGTCAAGATGGTGGGTATTGATGCAGCCCATGAACGCTGAGGTAGTGTACGAGGAGGGGGCATGTTGGTCGGCATTATTTGGGAGCCTAAAACAACAAAGGCAAAGTGTTATATATTGCAATCTGTTTATTTTAAATTGACCTTAAACTGAAAGTTGCCAAGTAGCATTGATACTCAATGTTTAAATGGCCTCCCAAATGAGAGAATTCCGACAGCATTTCTCTCTGTGAACCAAAAGTGATCATATTCAGGAAAAAAAAAGATAGAATAAACAGTGAAAGAAAGGATCTCTTGCTTCCAACCTCATCCTGCCTGATTAATATCTTTTGCTGAAGTACATTGAATAATACTCATACACAGATGTGAGAGTTATGTTTAAATACTGTTCCATCCTCCCATGGAAAGGTATACTCTCTGAACACAGAAACAAAGCAAAAATCAGCTGACAAATATTAGAATTTCAAGATCCATCTTGTGAAAACTAAATTTGACCAAAAGAATTCACAAATGTTAATGCTGCAATGTAATTTCTCTTATTGATAGTATAAATCTTAGTGTGATGATGGAGGATTTTTTTTAAAATGTCAGAAGCTTGAATTTTGTTTTAGTTTTATTTCCTTTTATTTAAGGATTGATATTTTACTGATATCTGCCCAGTGAATTGTTAACTGACCTATACAGGAAATTTAAGTATGAGCTTTGCAAAACCATCAGGGACACCAAGAGACAATACCAGACGAACTTAGACTAAGTTAGAGTCCCAGACCAACCACACAAACACATGGTGACTGTGGCAAGGCTTACACACTATAATGGGCTACAAAGTGAGGTTGTGTAGAATCGCTGACAACAACACATCCCTCCCCGCTGAAGGGTAATGAAATGATATCAGCCTTGAGTGCACTGGTACCCACAGTCACCACTGCAGACAAATTAACCCTTTTGAGAGTGAATCCACGGAAAGTGACTGGCCTGCATGGAATCCCTGGTTATGCACTCAGATCCTGTGCAGAAGTACTCACAGAGTACTTTAACCACTTCTTACTCAGATCAGATTCCCATCTGCTTCATGACAACCACCATCATCCTGGTGCCAAAGATAAATCAGACTGTGTCTCTTAATGACAGGTGCCTGGTGGCTCTGACACCCGTCATTATGAAGTGCTTCAAGGTGGTGAATAATGGCACACATCAACTCCAGCCTCCCTTGATCCATTACAATTTGCCCACTGTCCAATAGATCTTCCCAGCCCTAAACTTATCCCTGAAACATCTGGATAACAGTCCACCTACGTTGGACTCCAATTTATTGACTTTAGCTCCACCTTAAATGTCATAATTCCAACCAAACCCATCTCCAATCTCTGAAACATAGCACTCTGACCCCCTCTGCACCTGGATCCTTGACTCCCTGACCCACAGACTGTTAACAATGAAGATAGGCAACTACACTTCCTCCACAATAATCCTCAACACCAAGGCCCCGCAAGGCTGTTTACTCAGTCTTTAATATACTCTTTACACACTCACAATTGTGTAGCCAAATTCTGCTGTAACTCCATTTACAAGCTTGCTGATGACACCACTGTAGCGTGGATCAGATGAGGCAGAATACAGGACAGAGATAGTGAGCTTAACGGCATGGTGTAAGGACAACAATCTCTCCCTCAATGTCAGCAAACTGAAGGAGCTGGTCATTGACTTCAGAAGGCAGGGTGGAAGACATGCCTCTGACTGTATCAATGGGGCTGAGGTGGAGATGGCTGAAAGCTTCAAGTTCCTTGGCATAAATATTACCAATAAATCTGTCCTGTCCCACATTCCACAGAATGTCAACACTATGGTCAAGAAAGCACACCAATACCTCTATACCTCAAAAGGCTAAGGAAACTTGGCACGTCCACAACAACACTAACCAATTTTTATAGATGCACCACAGAAAACGTCATAATGTGGTATGACATCTACACTGCCCAAGACTGCAAGAAACTACACAGAACTGTAAACGGAGCCCAATCCATCACACAAACCAGCCTTCCACCCATTAACTCAGTCTACACTTCCCACGGACTCTGAAACATAGCCAACATAATCAAAGATGCCTCCCATCCCATTTATACCCTCTTTCGCCTGGCAGAAGATATAAAAGTTTGTATGCATGTACAAATAGATTAAAGAACAGCTTCTTTCCTGCTGTTCTCAGACCTTTGAATGGCCCTCTCATACTTTAGAGTTGATCTTTCTCTGCACCTTCTCTGTAGCTGTCACACTATATTCTGAATTCTTTTCTATTACCCTAATGTACTTGCGTAAGGTACAATTTGCCTGTATAGCACAGGAAACAACACGTTTCACTGTACCTCAGTACTTGTGACGATAATAAATCAAAGAAAAAAAAAATCAAAAAACCATTTGCATTTGAAGTACATTTTGTGGAGTAAATGATCAAAGAAGTTGGAAGTATAAAAGGTTCATACAATTTTTGCAAATTATTATAGGGTACTATATTTGATAACCACAGCACAAAGTTTCATAATTGGGCAGATTCTAGTTATTTTAGTCAAGTAATTCAAGATAATTTACAGAATTATCCTTCATCCACTTTGGCTTCAAGTATTTTGTTTCCTCCAAAGACTGGAAGAAAAACCAGTATTAGGGCTCCTTGCTTTTTAATCTCTTCTCAGTCAGTTGCAGCAAACATTTTTATTTCTTTTAAAGCTTCAATTAAAACTGTTTTCTGGAATTAGCCAGGTTTTCTTGATTGAAAGAAGAAATTTTATTACCCATGAACTACGAGAAAAATTTATAAGTGACAGTGCAACATGAAACATACACAAAAATCACAGGTAATAAGCTTAAAAGGATAGCTCTGTTACAGACAGGGGAATCAAGTTTACACAAAGTCTTATATTCTTAACACAGGACCATATAGGAACAGAATTAGCAATTTCTGCCCATCAAGTCTGCTCTGCCATTTGACCATGGCTGATATATTTCTCAAATTTATTCTCCTGTCTTCTCCTTGTCACGCTTGATCCCCATACTAAATCAAGAGCTTATCTCTGTCTGAAATATTCTCAACATCTTGCTCCTTTGCAGCAAGGAGTTTCACAGATTAAATGAAGAAATTTCTCCTCATCTCAGTTTCAAAAGATTGTCCCTTTACTGAGGCTGTGCCCTCAGGCCCTACTCTCTTCTACTACTGGAAGCATCTTCTCAATGTCAACTCTAAGCAGGCCTCGCCGTATTCCATAAATTTCAAATCAGATACACTCTCATCCTTCTAAACTTCATCGTGTATAGACCCAGAGCCCTCAACTGCTCCTCATTTGACAAGTCCTTCATCTCCAGGTTCATTCCTGTAAATCTCCTCCAAAGTCAGCATATCTCCCTTAGATATTGGGCCCAAAACTGCTCACAATATTCCAAATGTAGTCTGACCAGAGCCTTTTACAGCCTCAGTAGTACATCTTTGTTTTTGCATTCTAGCCCACTTGAAATAATTGCCAACACTGCATTTGTATTCCTAATCAGCAACTGAATCTACATGTTAACCTAAAGAGAATTCTGAACCAGGACTTCCAAGTCCCTTTGTGCCTTAGATTTCCAGAGCCATTCCATTTAGAAAGCAATATACACCTGTATTCTTCTTATCCAAATGCATAACCTCTTAGTTTCCCACATAGTATTCCATCTGGCACTTTTGTCCATTCTCCAAACTTGACCAAGTCCTTCTGCAGCCGCCCTGCTTCCTCAACACTACCCGACCCTCCAACTATCTCAGTGTCATCTGCAAACTTGCCCTCAGACCATTCAAATCATTAATGTATAAGATCCCAGTGATGATTATATTAGTGTCTTTCTTAGAGCGAGTTAGACCCCATCTACCACCTCCTGAGAAAAACAGGAAATGACATCACCAACCCAAAGAAACCAAAACATGCAAATAGAAAGCAGGAATTATCAGCAGTCTTCGCTTGGAGGCCCACTGAAGATGTTACCTAGTAGGGTGACGAAACGTCTGGAAATGAATCTTACAGCTCAGCAAGCAAACCTACATCCAGAACCTCAACCTGAAGTACAAATCTTCTCAAAACTTGCTAAGTGTCTTTCTTACCTGCCTATTCTATCTCTGATTATTATTTTCCCCACAACCTGACTACTGTTTGGAGGCCTGCCCATAACTCCTATCAGGATCCTTATTTCCTTTCTGGTTCTTCAACTCTACCCACACCGAATCCAAGCCTTCCAACTCCAGCATTTCTTGCTATTGATTTAATTTCATTCCTTCCTCACAAGGCAACACAGGTCCTCTGCCCATCTACCAGTCCTCAATAGGATGTGTCTCCTTGGATATTTAGTTCCCAGCCCTTATCTTTTTGCAGCCACATCTGTGATACGCACATTGAAATTAGAGGGTACAATCTATGCTGCAGGATCATTCACCTTGTTGTATTTAAATGCAACAATATTGCGTTGACTTGTTTTGGAAACTTTAACCTCTACTGAGCACCCAACCCCCAGGAAAGTGGATCAGAAAAGTGGCAAGTTACATTTACACCAAATGCCAATGACCATCTCCAATAAGAACCTAACCACAATCCCTTGACATTCAATGGCATTACCATTACTGAAACCTCCACAATTAACTCTGGGGTTTACCACTGACCATGAACTGAACCAGACTTGCCATTTCATACTACAGCTACAAAAACAGGTCAGAGGCTAGGAATCCTGCAGTGCACAAATCACTTCCTGACAAGGCACAAGTCAGGAGTGGGAAGGAAT